>NW_020940360.1:14037720-14186465 GCF_900497805.2 Vombatus ursinus | reverse complement strand
ATCATCATCATCATCATCATCATCATCATCATCATCATCATCATCATATCTAACATCTACATAGTGCTTATTCTGTGCCAGGCACTGTGCTGTTTTGCAAATATTTTCTCATGTGATCCTCAGAATAACCCTGCGGGGTAGATGCTATCATTGTCCTCATTTTACACATGAAGAAACTGAGGGGAAAAGAGGGTAAGTGACTTATCCAGGGTGACACAGCTAGTGAGTCTCTGAGGCTAGATTTGAATTCGGGTCTTCCTGACTTCAGACTCAGTGCTTTCTCCACTACACTAACTCTCCTGAAGGAAGGTTCCCCAGCCTGCTCCCTACTCCCCACATGAGGAGTAGTATTAGAAGGACTGTGTGCATTTGCCAGGCCCCCATTATACAAAAAACTCAATCCAGATAGATTTCAGTGATAAAAAGAGAAAGAAAAAATGAATAATTGTTACATGGTATTATAAGCTATAAGGTCATGAAATATTAATTTTCAAAAAATTAAATTTGAAAATCAACCCAAAAAGTAATGGAAAGGTACACAATAGGATTGTGCAGTGTATAACCCATTAAAGAATTTTGAAGAAATGAATAAAAAGATATCATCAGAGAAATGTATGACTAGAGGGGGAAATGGTAGCCTAGTCACAGATTGAATACAAGGAATAACCAGCCTAGTCTGCTGCTATGCACTTTAATGTGAAAATAGTATGAAGATGGCTAATGTGGCAATATGTTTTGCATGACTTCATATGTATAATGAGTATTATAACCCATTGGGTGAGAGGGGGAAGTAGAGAGATAATTTGGAGCTGAAAATTAAAATTAAAAAATTAAAACAATATGAAAAACACCAAAGTGTTGAGTGAAGCCCCCGTGGCAAATTTTGGGGAGGAAATAGACAAAAGTTACATGAATTGAGTAGGCATAAATGAGTTCTGTGTGATCTGCATCACTGAAAGGAATGCTCAAGTCAATGATATCACAGATCTTTGCAATATTGGAGTTCTTCCTTAAAAAAGTAAGTATATAACATGAAGATAGTTTACAACTGTGAAAAGGTATAGGGATTATTCCTCTTTCACAATACACACAGAGAATTTAATCTTACATATAATTCACAACACAATAACTGGATTGTTGCAATGACCTAAGGGGAGTAGTGGGAGAAAGCAGGGATCCTGCAGAGAACAAGAAAATGTGTAAGATATAAGAGGGGAAAAATAATTGTTACATTTGTGATTCTTTCAATTTGGATTATGGGACAATGACAACATGACCTCTTCAGTTTTCAGACAGCATGATGTATAATAAGGCTCTAAATAAAAGTATTATCAATAGTGTTTGCAATTTAATTGGCTACCTTTGAAGCTAATAGGCATTCTCCAATTTCTAACTTTGACTCCCAGCTACAGTTTTGGAAAAGCAGCACTTTGTTTGTCCAGCTGTTTAACCTTCTCTTATGTTTCCAGATTCTCCAGAGAACTTTACACAGACCTTTTACTAGAGCTGAGAGATATTCTCACTCAGGAGAAATCAGCCTTACAAGTTTCAGAGCACCAAGTCTTTTAGGCATCCACAAGATTGTGTATTCATCTAACAATCTGCCTGCACTATGCTTCTACCCTATTATAATTTCATGTAACAGAAAGATGAACATCACTATCATCAACAACTTGAATTTAGTAAGTGCTCTTATTAAATTCACTTAATAAATCCAGTCTCTTGTGCCTGCTCCATTTCAATGGAACAATATTGATCATGATAAATTCCTGAAAGGCTTAGTCTGAAACATATTTTGATGAATGGAAGAATGTCATTTTCATAGACATCATGTGTCCCAACAACAAAGTGGAACAGTGCTGATTACAGCATCATTAATGTACTAAGGTGACTTATTTCTCTGGCCAACGAAACACTCCAGTAAGCTCAGGTATGAATCAATAAGCCTGTCGTAAGCCAGGCACTTGTCCTAGGTGCTAAGAATACAAAGATGAAGAGTGAAACAATTGATACTCTCAGGAAGCTGAAGTAGTTGCTCTAGAAGGTTGTTGTTGCTGTTCGATCATGTCTGACTCTTCATGATCCCATGGACCATAGCATACCAACACTGTCCATGAGGTTTTCTTGGCAAAAATACTGGAGTTGTTTACCATTTCCTTCTCCAGTGGATTTTAGGCAGATAGGTCAAGGGTCACACAGCTAGTAAGTGTCTGAGGCAGGATTTGAACTCAAGGCTTCCTGATTCCCAGCCCAGCACTCTATTCACTGAGCCACCTAGCTGCCTCTATTCTAGAAGATAGACTAGTACAAATAGGACTGGTGTAGTAATCCAATTGGACCTGGAGAGAGGAAAGCCATGGATTCAGTTTCTGATAATAATCTGATAATAAATGATTACATAAGTCTAGACATATCATAAAACTTATTTTAGCCCCATTTTTCTCATCTATTAAAATGGAGATAATTCTTGCAGCACTTATCTCATAAAATTGTTGTGAATATTTTCTAAAATACAATGCACTATAGAAACTTAAGTTATTATAGGCTGTGGATAAGGAAGAAAGCAAGGCAAAAAGTCTGAAAACTTTGTGTACATTTGAGGGAATTCATACTGATATTTTCTAAGGGTAAATATGAAGGGGGAAATCTTGGAAACAATCAAAGGAGCTCTACCCTACAGGATTTGTATGTAGTGGGGTCATAGTAATAACATACCAGTGATGTGTCCATTTCAAAACATATGCAGCTAGGTGGCGCAGTGGATAGAGCACCAGCCCTGAAGTCAGGAGGACCTGAGTTCACATCCAGCCTTAGACCAAACACTTGACACTTAATAGCTGTGTGAGACAGGGCAAGTCACTTTACCCCAATTGCCTAAAAAAAATTTTTTTTAAAAACATACATTGTAAATACAGATATGTATATACATATATATTTGACATTTGTAAAGTGTCTTACAGTTTTCAAAGCACATTCATATACATTATTTGATTTGTTCCTCAAAACAATCCTTTGAGAGAGAGAGAAGATTATTAACCTCACTTTACAAATAGGGAAACTGGGGATTCAAGGGGTTAAGTGAGTTGCCTCAAGTCACACAACTAGTAACCGGCAGAGCCTGCACTCAAATCCAGGTATGGACTAAAGGGTTGGTGTACTTGCCATTACCCTGCACTGCCCCTCTAAGGATTGTAGTATTATGTGCCTGTTAATTGTCATTCCTCTTGCATAAAGCTACAAATCAAATGTGGAAAAGCAATACCAAAAGGATAATTACAATAAGAGCAAAAGAGATATTATGCATTATTAAAGCTAAGAATTTTTAATGAACAACAGGGGGATTTCAAAAGTTGTTGACTACGATAATATAAGCTCTGCACATATAAGTCACCCAGAGTTTTGGTTTCTTTCATTGATGCTATTTCTGTTCTTGACTGGAAGACCAATGCTAATGTAATCTTTTGCTAGGTGCAGCTAGCCTCAGTTCTGGGGAAATATCTGCCCATTTCTAAGTTGAGGTTCTTCCTCCATTAGGAGGGATGTTGAAAGAGAGGGAGGTTTTGCTACAGTATACATCACCTACTCTCTACTCCTACTTAGGACTGATCCAACATGAAAGAGAAATTGTGCCTTGAAGGCATTAAAAGACTGTCCACCAAGGGGCATTATATCCATTGTGCCTGGAACTCCCAGCTTTATAATGTCCCCTTTCTATGAAAGCACAATTATGTCCAGAAAGCTATTGTAAGAGAAAACACCCTACCCCAGACTATTGTTTCTTTTCCTCTGCTAAGTTTTTCTCTAGCTCTATATCATGGCTCTAGTGCACTTTGCTAATGGAGCACAAACTCTGGCAGTTCCTTCTAAGTTAGAAAGGTTTCCAATGTGGAGCCTGCTGATGGACTAGAAGCTGTAAGAAGAGAAGCCTAGTTAAATCCAGAAAAACTCATCACCAGCCTGGACACAAGCAGCAATTCTGAAAGAGTATTTCTCACAACACCAAGGGTTCAGGATCTAGAGAGATACAAACAGAGATACATTCATCACAACAGTACTATATATTTTTTAGCTCTTGAAGTATTGCATACTGAATGTTCTTTGCCACAAATGACCTTGCAGGAGTGGGGCTCAGAAAAGGTAAGCTTAATGGAAATGAGGAAATGTTCAAAACATGGGAGCACTTCAAGGAAGAATAGATACATGTAGGCCAGGAAAGTAAGGGGTTCTAGGCAACCAAGGGCCATCACCAGATTCCAGAACCCTAGAGACAAGGGTGGGACAGCAAAAGGGAGAAGAGTACTCAAAGGGGATGTCATTAGCACCAGAGATACACTTTGCCTATTTCACAATTTGGCCCAGAGTTAACCCTGTCTCTTCCTAGAAATGGAGTATCCCTGTGAAATTCTTGGCAGATGCAAACCTCTAGGTTGTGAAATAATGATTACATACACTGGAAATAAAGTATTAAGATATCCTTCAATGGTCCTAACACAATTGAAAAATAGCAATAGATAATTATACAATACTTTACAAACAGTATCAATCTGATCCTCACAATAACTCCATGATGTGGGTACTGGCAGTATTATTACCTTCATTTTATAGGTGAAGTGTCTGAACCTCTGAGAGGCCCTTAGTCACAGAGTAAGTATTGAAGAAAGGATTTCCATCCTGGTTTCTTCTGACTCACTCCAATGTTCTTTCTACTACTCCACGCACTTCAATTCATCACTTAATTATACCTACATCTGATAGGGATATTATTATTTTTTATGGAAACAACCTATAAATTCCATGGCTTTTTCAGTATGCATTTAATCGGGAGTTTTCATATAATTTCCTTTTGTTTTTAATAAAAGAGTTAAAAGGAGAAATACAAAATTCTCATTTGGTAAAGTATGTGTTATTGTATAACCATATATCTGCCTTTCAGATCTGGTATTTATGAAGCTAAATGCCCTAGGGAGTGATGTTATCTGAGTGATTACTGGTGTGAATGTTTTTGTAAGAATGTACTATCCTAGCTAGCAAAGAACTTAAATATACTGAAGTCACTAAGTAGCAAATTAAAAATTATTCTTATTTGTGTGGAATCCACTCCAGCAAGAAATTGAAGTAGGGGATTTGATGGTCAAAAACAGTGGGACCTCCTCCTGAGATGTTATTAATTATTAGTAGGCCAGATTCTCTCAATCTCTTGTCTCCCTGTACACTCAGATCTCCCATTGATTTAAATTATTATCATTATTTGCTAAATGCCTTCATTGTGCCTGGTGCTTTGCGAAGCACAGAAAAGGGTAGAATTCCTGCCCAAGAGATTTCCACTTAAGGTATATCTCCAAGATATAAGTTGAGAAAAAGCTGTTTTTAGGTGCCTGACTAAATTTTGTCTAAGGCATTAAAATAGGAAGCGTATGTTTACACATTTCTCTTTTTAGAGGTCTGCTGGTCTGCTCCATAGCTTTAACCCAGCCAGTCGTGTAAGACCAGACAAGAAGGTGGCCAAGATTTAAATCGAACTCTCACACCACTATTTGAATATCAAAAAAAAAAAAACCTCAAAGGCCATATCCTACAAAACCTATTGTATACAATGGGCTGTACAGTGTAGTACTGACAAAGTATAACCAATTCTTTTATATAAAATCACAAAGGAGGGAATTGGATCAGAGAAAACAAAGGAAAGAATTTCAGAAACTCTACCTACTGTTTCCTTAATTTAAAACTTCCAGTCTCTCTCCTTTTTAAAGGCCATTAAGTTCTTTGCCCTCTAAAAGTATTTCTTAAAAGTACATCTGTTCTATAGGGCACCAAGTAGTAATTCTGAAGGCATAGGATATCTTTTTATTCAAATGTATAAGCATTTATTAATTTCCTATTATTCCATATATAAGGTACTATGCTAGGAGTTGGGGATGGAAAGATAAAAAAAATGAAATTACCACTAACCTCATGGAGTTTACACTCTACAGAATAAATAATGTCAACTCCAGTTTTTGTTTGCCATCTATTACCAGGGTACAAGGAGAGGCAAGCAGGACACAATTTGCTATCACCTGTCCCTAAAGTTTTTTTCTCATAAATGTATGATAATTGCCATTATATTTTTTTAATCTTTGCCTTTCCTTATGTTTGTATTTGGTCAATGTAATTTTCTTTAGTAATTTGCATTTTGTTGATTTTTTAGGTTCTTTAAACAAATGCTTCATCTCCCTAGATTCAGTTAGCATGAGTAATGCCTACGGCTAATGGAGAGCTTTTCAAATTATTGCCTCCTGATATTTGCTTTAAGGGCATGGAGAATTAATTACACTATATGGAAGAAAAGAAAGCCAGCATCTAAAGAAACAGGAGCATTCACTGATTCAACAACAGCTTACCAATGATTTTCATTGTTCCTCTTCTACAAAGACTGAGTCCTAGACATCACCTTGCTCCCATGTCCTGCCCAATTCCCTTGATATTTCAAAAGATTGGTTATTTAATTAATGTTGGCATTTGTCCGAAGATGTAGATGACAACTCCTTCGTGATCTGCTATTCCCAACATTTTTCACCCGTTGATCAACTTTCTAATGAGGCCATCTACTAACTCTGATTCTCCAATGAGAATGAGGTAGGCTAATCCTCAAATGGCAGACCTAACACACAATCTATCACTAGGGTCACAATCTAAGTCTTTCCATGTTGGTAAAACCCACCAGAGCTAATGCTTTCTGAGCATAGCCTTGGGAAATTCAGGGTCATCACCTCACCTCGATGAGGTATTGCAGGACTTTGATGGATTACTGTCTGAATAGTTGACTAATTAACTTGCCATTCACCTCCTGCTTTGAACATACTTTTTGTTTTGGGTCTCCGAGCTATCCCCAAAAGCAAGCTCATATGATTCATTTAACTTTATGACCACTCAGTGCTCTATCCTTATCTTAATTACCTTTCTTGGTTTCATTTACTTAATGCTGTATATTTTATTCATATGAATCTTCTTTTCCCACTCATTCATGAACTACCATTCCAGGCCCTGCTGGAAATATATCAAATGATGGTATTCGATAACACAAGGTACAGCCCTCTTTTATTTAAAAGTTCACCACAAATCACAAAGTCTAATCTGCATATGTCTTATAGCTTTCCACCTCTATACCTTTACATATTATTCCCTCTCCTTGTATATTGTCCCATCCCTTAATACCCCATCAATTCCAACTCAGTTTAATTTCTAACTATCTTTCAAGGCCCATCCCAAATGCCTTCTCTTCATTCATTCAAAGATTCATTTATCCAACACTTACTAAATGCCTGCCAAAAGTATCTGTTCCAACCTCTGAACTCCTTTGTACCTCTCTTGCTACACTTTCTTACTAAATCTTTTATTGTAATTATTTGTGTGTATGTCTTATCTTCCCCACTAGATTGTAAGCTCATGAGGTTAGGTACTATGTTCTACTTGATTCTGTATTCCTCGCAATACCAAAATTAGTATCTTGCATCCTGTAAACAATAAATTATATATATATATATATATATATATATACACACACACACACACACATATATATATAAAATTAACTAGTAAGTAAATTAATCTGTTAAAGTGGAAACAGGATAGGGATTTCCTGACAAAATTGTAAATGCTAAATTTAATCCATCACCAAACGGTAGGATCAAAGTTTGTATTATTACTTTCTTGTTGACGGCTAGGACCTTTTCTCTATTTTAAACAATGAGTACAGTGCCCATAGTAGCTTGACACTTGATAAACATTATTTGACAAGGAAATAATGTGTTCCTGAATTTGTAGCACTCTTGTTTATTGGCCTAATCTCTTTAAGTTACACAGAGAAAAATACCTCACTGGAAAACCAGAAAGAATCCCTAGTTACTCCTATTTCTACCACCTGTGACCCTGTGTCTGACTCCTTCTTGCTCTCTCTTTTCTATTTCCCATTTGTATTTGTTCATGCATTCTAGGGATATTCATGGAATTCCTTTCAGCAGATCAAGACACTGTGCTGGACATTGGATACTGTATTGCTCACATTACATTGACTAAAGTATTAATATTGTATTCATGTCTCCTACTCCCACTAGTTTCTAAAAAGTCAACCAAATCTTAATGCCACTGACATACTATGAACTCATGTCTTTATTTACTTCTCATACTCCCTGAATGTCTCTTCAGACTCTTGGCATACACTCTGTTCCTTTTCAGCTTTATTCCATGGGCCATCAAAACCCTAGGTCATTTTCTCTGAATAAACTTTGGTTATTAAATAATTAAAAGAAATGAAATATCCTTTAAGAGATGGAAGGGTGAGACTGTTTTGTAAGGATTGTAAAAAGAGAACTTCAAAAGACAGCTATGTCTGAAGATGATTCACCTCTGATTCAGAGGTGATAAAATGGACAAAGTGAAGAAAAAATCACTACATTGGTGAGGAAATAAGACAGGCTGGAATTGTGAAAAGGAAGAAAATCCATGTGTACCTTGCATTAAATAAATCCAACATGCGAATTCTAATTTATGATAGATAAATTAGGAAGTATTTTCCATTTTACGAGTGTTCACCTAAGAATACAAACAATAACGTTCCATATGATCAAAAATGTGTTTAGGAACATGTCTCTTGCATGAATTGTGGTATGCATATATTGACACTTTTTATACAAAGCACTCAGAGAAGGCAATGGAGTTTAGATAATGGGACAGTGAAGAGAAAAGTCAGAAGACCTACCTTCTAATTCTAGTTCTGCTACTAACTGGTTATATGATCTTGAGCACTTAACCTGTCTAGGTTTCAGTTTCTTCAACTGTAAAATAAGTGTGATTTATAAAAAAATTTTAGAGTTGGACTGTGATTCCAAAATTTTCTTCCAGGTCTAACATTCTAATTCTAATAGAAACTTGTTAACTAACTGGATCCACTTCCAATTTCCTGTCTACATACAGGTTCACAGAGCCAAAACACAATGGAATCATTAATTCAAGGAAGGAAAAGGAGATTGGGGGGGGACTTAAATTATTCAGATGATTATATCAATCCTCTACTTCATTTTGGCAGCTCAGCTAAGACTAAAATGTGACTGTCAGCGAGGAATGGGGGAGGGAAGGTGAAGGGAGGAAAGAGAGAAAAGAGAGAAACAGAGGCAGAGATATGAGAGAAATTTAAATAAATCTTCCTCTAAAGTCATAGTTTCTAAACGTTGGTTTAAGTAGGACATATTTAACGTTTAAAGGTAAATATTTGGTGGGGTTTTTTTTCATTTTAACATTTTCCCCCTTGGTTTCTGTTTTCTTTCTTAATATCTCTTTCCTACTTCATCCTTATTGTCTATTCTTGACTATGTATTTCCATTTTAATCCTCCCATTCTTTGCAGCAGAGCTTTTGTTCTTATATTTCTCCTATCCATCTTTTCCTTGCCCTGTTCTATTTTTTTTTATTATCTTTCATTTCACCTTTTAACTCTTCCTTTACTTTCTCTATTTTTCCATCCTAAATCAAAATGTACTAGAGTGGAATTCTACTGAGAAAGGAATAAACAAGCATAAAAACAAAAAGGATAGATAATAGGAGATAATTAGAATAAAGATAAGAACAATAGTAACATTATCCTGTGGCAGTATTTTTCAAAAAGTTATTTCCCATTAAGCATTCTTTCTTTTTTTTTCTCATTGTCAGAAGTGTTTTGATTGAACTAAAGGAATAAATAAACTGCTCCACAATCAAACCTTAGTTTTCAATATTGATCCTATTTGATTCTAAAGAATGCAAAATCCAAATAGAAAAAAAAATCCTCATAATTTTGTTGAAGATATTTTGGATAAGAATAGATTTGGGTCTGGATAAAGTCACTGATCTACTTCTGAAGGAACAAATGTCAATGTGACCTATTAAAGTCAATCCTGAGCTCAGTGGTAACAATGAGCTGGGGATTAACATTGACAGCTACTTTACTGTGATTCTTTTGGACAGGAATTAATTTAATGTGTTGCTGTCAAATGAAACAAAAAACGAGATGGATTTACTAATGACTCTATTCTATATCACATATTTTTCCACCTCTGATCTCTGTCAGGATGAGTGTGATGGCAATAGAAAGTAACAAAAAAAAAAAATTAAAAGCAAGTCTTCACCTCCAGTTGTCTGACTTACAAAGTAGAGAATTTTTAATGGGTTTAATTTGTCCAGTGTTGAGGTGTCCTGAAGAGGCTTCTAAAAATGAGGCAAGTGATAAACCTAGACTTATATGGACAAATCACACACACACACACACACACACACACACACACACACACACACACACCGTGGAAGATGTTTATTAAGCAATTTTCCTAGGATACTTGTTTAGATAGCCTTTAAGATCCTTTACAAGCCTAAGGTTCTCTAAGGTCCTCTGTGACTCATATCACTGCTAAGTCAAGAGCCCAATCACTGAGAATTATAATGGAGTCAGGGGAGAACCGATCTTCTCTCCCTCTCCCAACTCCAGCAGCATCCATCCCAGGGCCAGACTTCAGTGTCCAGTCTCACCTCCATGATGACAAATTTGCCCTTTCAAAGAAGAATTCACTGTGAGTTCAGTACATAAGTTTATCCTTAGGCAACAGTATTTACTAAGTGAGCTTAGGGAAGCTTCCTTACAAAGTAATTTGGATTCTTCTTTGTTCTTCCTAACAAAGAAACTTCCATTCACGGTTATCTCATAGCAATTAAAAAAAAAAAATATGAACACCCAAATCTGTTCCAGGAAAATTAGCTTTCTTATCAATTAATATTTATTAAGTAATCATTGAGGGCTAAAAAAAAAGTTACTAACTCTATAGGAAAGATATTAATAAAAGAAATTCATATCTAGTATACTTATTACCTTGGTTTCCTTAATTTTTTTTTAACTATCCACAATGCAAGGAGTCCTGTGCACTTACTATACATAAGTTTTTAAAAGAATCCCTAAACAAGTAACACAAACAGCTCTTTATTTACTTAATGCCTAACAAGTGTTGAAAATGCCCGTACACGTGTTCCAAAGACACACATCAACACAGCTTATTTACAACCGTCACCATTAACCATTTGCAACAGTGGTAAGCATGATCCATAAACAGAAATCGATATTCTTGTGCCCAAACTTTGTGTTAAGATCCTTTCACAGTGTCTGGAACATACCTTCAGGAAACCAGACACAGCAGCTATCTTAGCTCCCACCTCCCTCTCCTGCTTCAACAGTGCGGTCCATGTCTGAATTGCTCCTAGTGCCCCTCTGGGCGTTCGGCGACCCCTGCCTTCCGTAGTTCTTTGACAAGCCCTTGACCCCAATCATATATATAGAGTATAGTCCCAGGAAACAGGCATTCTTGGGTTTGGAAATCTAAGATTGCCAGAAAGAGAAAGATTCGAAGAGCTAAAGCCGGAGCCAGTCAAATGACTGCGCAGTTAGCATTTATGAGGACCGTGATAGAGCAACTGCCCGGGCAGAGGTGCAGTGGCAGCCAGTCTCCAGAGACTTTTGACAGGATGGGTATGAGAGCATGCTGAAAGAAAAGAGGTCCTAAAGTGCAGAGGTTGGAGCTGTAAATGTTAGATGGAAGATTACTTCAAATGCATTTCTATGCCTAGTCTCCCTGGGTTCTATTTATTTCCTTCTCCAATCGCTCCTCTCCACCCTGTCTCAAAACTGGGGTGATATAGCCTTACGTGATTTGCCATAGTTCTGGCCTGCCATAAGAACAGGGACGAGCAAGGAATAAAAGCACTAGCAGCTTCTGTGAAGACATTCATAAAACACCAGGTCCTAGAAGTGCACCTCAACGCGACAGGGGGTGGGGAAGAGGAGGAGGGGTAGCTGCCCACTCAAATTTTCATCGGAAAGAGAAAAACCTCTCTTTTTCATTTCTCTTTTGTTTTTATTCTGCCTCTTTTGTTCTGTTAGTCCAAGCTTCTAATCATTCTCTTCTTCTCTTACCCTCTCCCTCGTTTATCCGCTCGTCTCTTTTCTTCTTGCTTCTTTACTTTTTTTCCTCTTTCCTCCTCTGCTCCATCTTCCCTAATCTGCTTTCTCTCACTTTATCTCCTTTTCCTTCTGTTGTCTTTTTTATTTATTCCTCCCTTCTCACCTTCTTTCTATGTTCATCATTCTATTGACCCTCATTCTTTAAAGAATTATTGCTGCTTAGTTTTTACATAATTATCATTTTTTAATCTCCCACTTCCCCCTTTCCCACCCAAAGAATCTTCCCTTATAGCAAAAATTTTAAAAGAAAGGAAGGAAAAAGCAGTTTAACAGAACTAGCCAACATTCCAAATGGGACTGAAAATATATGCAATTGAATAATATACTTTTAAAAAGGCTTGCCAACAAATCCTTTTCTTCTCTCCCTCTTCCTGAGCATGGAAGCATAATCCTAACAAATTGTGTTCGGGCCTCTCCTGAGAAAACTTAGAACAACTTTAGAAGTACATCATAAAATTTTTCAAAACATTGCAAAATGCATCAGAACTGGTCTATTCATCTGAACATTTTTTTCTCCTAGAGTGACAAAAAGAAGTCTTTTGAGAGAAAGCACAGAACTGTCATTGCTTTCTCTGCTGCAGTCTTCAAAACCTAGGGAAACATTTCCCCAACATGTTTAATTTCCCCATACTAACACATTATGGCTCCATGAATTCATTTTGAGCCATTAAAAGGTGAGAGAAAATTAGGTACAGTATTTCATGCACAAATGTGCAAATAAGAACCACAAAAGAATGTTCTTTTTTAAATTGAATCATGAATTACAGAGATAGTTGACTGTCATAAAAAATAAAAAGAGGATCACCTCTTAAATAAATTAAAGAGTATCTTCCTGAGTACTGATTGTATAAAATATATGTTGAGATTAAGGTTCTTTATTTAGCAAGTCAATTGGCAGAGAGAAAAGACTAAAGATACTGAAGATACTGGGTTATACTTTTATGAGGATATTAGAACATTAAGATACATGATTGATTTCCATATAAAAATTAGTCTCATACATATGTTATTTTCATGAAACATTTTTAAAGTAAACTGTAAAACTTTGCTTTGCATTAAAAATGTTCACTGGAAATGACTGTATAGAGTAATAACTCTTAAACAACCTAAGGAAAAAACTCATTTCAAGCAGTCTAAACAGAGACTTTTGAATTGCTTGCAACTTACTTCAAAACGGAAAGTATCCAGTTTCCTTTGAAATGATTTCTCATTTAATACTAGAATCTGCTCGAGGATCACCTGAAAAAGGTTGAGCGGAGGAGGGGAAGTGTGAAATAGCTGCATGGAGGTTGAGGAACAGTAAAAGTACCACAGCACCACCATGTGGGAAAGAGGGAGTGTTTTTCTTTAACCTCCACATTGATTGTTATTTTCCCCTTGGTATAGTTAGTTACATAAAGAGAAATAAATAAATAAAAACAACTGAGCATAGAGAAAAAATTGAGATCTGTGACAATAATTTTGTTAATGCTCTCTATCTCCCACAGTAATTGTTTCTGAAACAACCTTAGCCTGGGTATATCAAAATCACTGTGAAGACTACAGTAAGAAGTTAAACATAATGGCATATTGTTTTGAGAAATTATGTTTTTAATTTTGTAAATGAACCCAAAGGCCATGTAGTGGGCACACAGTTATGAATCTCAAACTAAGTAAACCTTCTAAAAGAAGGCTCATGCCTTTCAAGTTGAGTGGGATTTCATCCTTTTAGTGTTTATTTTATTTGGTGAGCCGAACCTGGAAAAGAAAATGCTTAGCTAGATAAATTTGATTTTATTTTCTGGAAAGTTTTTAAGTTGTTTTTCTCATTATATTGAAGAGCTGCAGTTCACACAGAATTTGTATAACTTATCATCAATAGCATGACAAAATAGCTCTAGCCACTTTGCAGAATATACTGAAGATATAGATCACTGTGCCTTAGCTTTCAACTAACCAAAACATAAGACTGCCAAAGCCAAGAAATACACATTAAATGCTGTTTTCTCTCTATTACACATCCAGAAACATCATAAATGACACTCACATTTCCTCCTTTCCTTATATACCTTTTGAAGTATTCAGAAATTTGTAAGCCATTTAAAGGCTTTTAAAGGTTTTTAAAAAATTCTTCCAACCTTAGAATTATGGGGGTAGAATAATAACAATGTCTGATGTTTATATATTGCTTTAAGGTTTTCTAAGCACTTTACATACATTGTCTCATTGACTCTTCACAGTAACCCTGTTATTGTTAGTCCTTCATGCTCAAAGAGGTCCAAAATGACACCATGATGTCCATTTACAATGTACAGTGTGTCCAGCTGTGGTTGATCATACCAACACATGCTCAGAAGGCTCTGCCACAGGTCAGGCACAAATAGTTCATTTGAGCAGTTGGGAGACATCTCTAAATTTGGGCAACTCATGTTTCTTTTAAGCTAGTACAATTCTGCTTTGCTCATAGAGCACCGTGCCTTCTTTGATGAGGGCACACCACGCTAGATGATCTTGTGTCAGTGTCTTCCATGTCTCGCAATCTATCCCAAAGTTCTTCAGAGAGACCTTTGTGTCCTTGTATTGCTTCTTCTGACCACCATGTAAGCATCTGCTGTGTGTCAGTTCTCCATAAAACAATCTTTTAGGCAAATGTATGTTTGACATTTGAACAACATGGCCATCCCATCAGAGATGTGCTCTCTGCAACAGAGTTTGAATGCTTGGCAATTTAGCTCAAGAAAGGGCCTCACTGTCTGGTATGTTACCTTGCCAGGTGATCTTCAGAATCTTCCTAAGATAATTTAAATATAATAATATAAAATAATAAAATAAAAAATAATAATATAATAAAGATAATTTAAAATAAATTTAAATTCAATTTTCTGGCATGGCACTGGTCCAAGTTTCACAGGCACACAACAATGAGGTCAGCACAATGGCTCTGTAGGCCTTCAGTTTGGTAGTTAGTCTAATACCTCTTCTCTCCCATGCTCTCCTTTGCAGCCTCCCAAATGTTGAGCTAGCTCTGGCAATGTGTGCATCAACTCCATCATCTATACATACATCTCTGGAAAGTATATTGCTAAAGTAAGTGAATTTATCCACAACATTCACAATTTCTCCATTTGCTGTAACCAACAGTTCCACGTATGAACAGTGTGGTGATGGCTGGTAGAGAATCTGTTTTCTTGCTGTTAATTGTGAGGCCAAAATTAGCACAAGCAGCAAAGAATCAATCCATACTTTGCTGCATCTCAGTCTCAGAAGTTGGATTGAGTGCACAATCATCTGCAAATAAAAAGTCACACACCAACTCTCCCTCCACTTTAGTCTTAGCTTGTAGCCTTTTCAAGTTAAATAATTTAACCATCAATGTAGTAGATGATCTTGATGACATTTTCATCCTCCTCTGAAAATGTCTGACAATATCACTGAAAACATCATGCTAAAAAGCAGGGGAGCAAACAGGCAGTTCTGTTTCACTCCATTGGTGACTGGGAAAGCATGACAGCATTGTCCATTATCCAGAACCTGTACAAGCATTCCATCATAAAACTGGCATACAATGTTGGTGAACTTACCTGGGCAACCAAATTTTGGCCATGATTTTTCACAGGCCATCATAACTGACGGTATCAAAGGTCAGATCAACAAATGTTGTATACAGACCTCTGTTACGCTTCTGGCCTTTCTCCCAGAGTTAGCAAACACCATATTGACCATTCCTTGCCCCTTTATGAAGCCATACTGGCTCTCAGGTAGATGACTATCTTCCAGGTGAAAGATCAGCCAATTAAGGAGAACTCTGGCAAGAATCTTGCTGGCAAAAACTATGAAAGAGACTCCACTGTGGTTATCACAGGATGAACTACTTCCTTTTCCTTATTATATAGATGGATAATAGAGGCATCCTTCATCTCCTGGGAAGATCCTTTTGTCCTCTTCTTGCCATGCAACCCAGATTTCCATCAGCTTTTGTATGAGCAGTAGATCCCCTGCCTTTGTACATCTCTGCTGGAATGGAATCAGTGCCAGGTGCTTTGCCACATGAGAGGACTTTAATGGCATTAAAAACCTCTTCTTCAGTTTGAAGTTCAGCTGGAGAGGGATTGACTTCAACCTGAGGTAAACAGTCAATGGCTTCAGCATTGATTGATGATGGTCTGTTGAGAACAACAGGGAAGTGTTCAGGCCATCTCTCCAGGACCATGTCCTTATCACTGGTCAGTGTGGCTCCATCAGTGTTGAGTGGGTGAGATGCACCAAAGATCTTTGGCCCATAAACAGCTTTTAAGGCATTATAAAAACACTTTGGATTGTTTCTGCCAGTGTAAAATTGCTTTGTTACTAAGCCAAGAATCCTTCATCTCTCCAAGTTTTGCTTGCACTTTACCTTTGGTGGAATTAAACACTGCCTTTTTTGAGACAAACTATCCTGCTTATAGACCCTCCAGAGTTCTCATTTTTCATTTAGTAGCTTCTAAATTTTTCCTTATCATTTTCATCAAACCGATCCAGATGTGTGCAAATGTTCTGGCCCAGATGAGAAAATGTGGCACTATATACCAAAGCTCTGAAAGATGCCTATTCCTTTTCTGTTCCCCTGTTGTTTGCTCAGCTTTCCCTCTAAGATACTAACAAACTGTTCATTCATGATGAAGAGCTCTAATCTGTTGACATTGAGTCTTCTGATAGTCATCATGCCTTGGGGTCACTCCTTTTGGTGAATGGAATACTTAGCATGGAAAGGATAAGTCTATCATTAGTCCAGCATTCTGTACCACCTATTGCCATTGTCACTCTGACATCCTGTCTGTCTCTTCTCCTTACAATGAAATAGTCTATTAAATGCTAATGTTTGCTATAAGGATGCATCCATGAAATTTTGTTGCATTTAGGTAAGTAGAAGACAGTGTTGAAAATGAGAAGGTCATGAGATATGCAAGTCTTCAATAGTAAATGACCACTGCTGTTGCTGTTTCCAATACCATTCCTCCTGAGGATTCCCTGCCATGTCTGATAACTGGTGCCTACTCGGGCCTTAGTCTCCCAGAATTACAAGCTTATCCTCTTTTGCACATTGATGATGAGGGTCTCTATGTCTTCATAACATTTTTCTTTGACCTCATCAGTGTTTGTCATGGTAGGAACATACACATTGAAGATGGTGGAGTGGCACTTTTCTGCAAGTGGCAATCATCTATTATTCACTCCTTTTGTGAGGCATACAAGCTTGTTGACTGGAATAGATTGCAAAACCTATGCCAGCTTCCTGGTATTCCTCATCACTACTGTCACTCCAGAAAAATGTTTATCCAGCTCTAACTTTGATAAACTGGCCTTCATTTGCCAGCCTTGGTTCAGTCAGGATTGCTATTCAGATGCAACAACTGCTGAATTGTCTCACAACAAGAACTCTTTATCTTTCAGGTCTACTTGATTTCTCATTGTCCATAAGCATGTGCACATTCCATCTACTGATGGTGAGAAGAATCATCTTCACAAAAGATTTCGTGCATGTTTTTGTGATTTTGATTGCAGGGTAGGATGCTCACCTGCCCCAGTAAGCAGGCCAGAGTTAGGGGAAGCAGACAATTTTGGGGATACCTTTTCTAGTCCCTTCCTCACACCAAGAGATGAGCAGTGCAATCCTTGAGAAGATTACTCAGACAAGACTGCTGAATTCTACTGCTGCTTCAGTCCAGTGAGAAAACAGCCCTATGGCCTTGACTGCACATGTGCAGGTTTGTGAGTACAGCTCCCAGTGTATCCACATCTACTGCTTCATCACTAGCCCACCACCACAGGAATTTGAGGTACATAAAGTAATAACATAGTAAAATAATAAATAATAAATCAGTAAAATGGCTGAATAGTAAAATAATAAAATTAGAAAATTATTGAATAGTAAAATAATAAAATAATGAAGTAGTAAAATGGTATGGGTGATGCCTTTTGACTCACATGTAAATTGTTTGTGTGAAGTCATCAGCTTCACTCTCTTTTCTAAAATCATGGGAACCCAGTGGTAAGACAAAATTCAATACAACTGGAGATAGTTCTGGATGCAGTTGTTGATATCTAATCAAGCTCTAAGTGTTCCACAGAGCCTGCTTCCACCACCTTCATGGCCCATTGAAACAAAATATTCACGTCCTCTTATGCCATTGGGAAGTCTTCCTGTGCTTGAAGTAGACAGCCCTCAGCTCCTGACAAGTTTGAGGCCCATCAGTTACTTTCAACCTAGGCTAGCCTGTCTGCTGAGATGGTTTGCCAGTGTGTGGCCACTGCACATGCTACAGCTTCTTGGAGCCACAGGTGAGAGCTGGGTGGCAGGTGGATACCAAAGGTAGATGAGCAGCCATGAAAAGGGCTCAGCAGCACACACACCAGAGGCACTAGTCCTCCACCCCAAGTAACCATTTAAGGTAGGAACCATTATTACAACCATGTAACAGATGAGAAAACTAAGGCTGAAGTAAGATTAAATTATTTGCCTAGGGTCACACAGCTTAGAATCTAAGGCATGATTTAACCCAGAACTTCCTCACTCCAGATCCAAAGCTCTACCCACTACAGTTGTCTTCCAATCCAAAGATCTCCAAAGTTTGAGCTGCCATCCCCGGGGAGTCTATGAAATGACTACAATGGGGCCAGAGCTTGACTCCAATGGATATATGATCAACCAATCAAGTGATGAAAAGATGACTTACAGATTGCACACTCTCCAATAGCCAACTGACACCTTATCTCCAATATGACTATCCCACCCTCTTCAAAACTCCCTAACTCTGGTCCCTCTTATTATTGACCTCCATTGTGCCTCCTTCTTGGGCCCTTAAAAAACATTATAACCTAAGTAAGCCCAAGCACACAAAGTAGCTGCATGAAAAATTCACACCTTGCCACCTTCCCACTCCACATTGTCCCCACATACCGTCCTGATCACCACAGATGCAGGAGCTCTCCAGGGCAGCAGTAGAGAATATACTACAATATCAACTGCCCTCCCCTACACACACACACACACACACACACACACACACTTTTTGGTGGAAGAATGATTAGGACAAAATAACCATACACAAGCATGGACACAAGTCCTAAGAAGAATATCTAGAAGAGATAAAGAAAGAGTTGGGTTTTTTAAAGAGTTAAAAATTATTTTAGAAAACAAATGATGATAGAAAAAATATGGGGGAAAATGATAGCTAGGAAAAAATAATATGAAAAGAGAAATAACAGATTGGAACAAGACATACAAAACCTTACTAAAGAAAATAACTGCTTGAAAATTAGAATTGACCAAATAGAAGCTAATGACTTTGTGAGATACTAGGAAATAATAAAAATAAAGTCAAAAGACTGAAAAAATGAGGGAAAAAAACTGACCTGGAAAAAAGATCAAGGGAAAAAAGATTATTTAAGAATTACTGAATTACCTGAAAGCCATGAACAAAAAGAGCCTAGACATCCTATTTCAAGAAATCATGAAAGAAAACTGTCCCAATCTCTTAGAACCAGAGGGCAAAGCAGAAATAAAAAGAATCCACTGGTCACTTCCTGAAAGAAACTCCCAAATAAAAACTCCCTGGAACATCATGGTCAAAATCCCAAATTTCTAGCTCAAAGAAAAAAATACTTCAATTAACCAAAAAGGAAAAATTCGAGTACCAAGGAGCCATGGTCAGGATCACACATGATTTAACAACCACCACCTAAAGGAACAGAGAGCTTGGAATGATTTTCCAAAAGGTAAAGGGTCTATGGTTACAATGAAGATTAATTTATCCAGCAACACTGAGGATAATGCCACTGAGACTAAATGAAACTTTAATGAAATAGAAGACTTCAAAGCATTTCTGATAAAGGCCAGAGATGAGTAGAAATTTTGCCATACAAACAAAGGACTAAAGAGAGGAAAGAAATAGTAAATACGAGGGAGCAATCACAAGGGACTAAACAAGGCTAAACTATTTATATTCTTATATGAGGAAATGATACATTTCCTCAGAACTATGTCATCATCAAAGGCTATAGAGGATTCTAATTAGACAGAGGACTGGGAGTACTTCTGTTATATTTATGTTCTATGTTTATGTTATTATATATTTATGATCTCCAAAGAAGAATTGAAAGGGTAGAAAAGAACACCCTGGTAGAAGGAGAAATAGAAAGGAAGAATAGGGACCATCTCACAAATGTGAGTTGCAAGGAGAAGTCTATACAACAAGGAGAGAGAAATAG
This sequence comes from Vombatus ursinus, assembly GCF_900497805.2. Taxonomy (NCBI): domain Eukaryota; kingdom Metazoa; phylum Chordata; class Mammalia; order Diprotodontia; family Vombatidae; genus Vombatus; species Vombatus ursinus. Next base: position 14,166,224 of record NW_020940360.1, on the reverse strand, counting down.
GGAGGGAAGTGATTGTACAAACCTCAATCTCATCTGAACTGTTTCAAGGAGGGAAGAACACACATACACACATGCACACACATAGTTGGGTAAAGAATATCTTATCCAACATGGAAATAGGAGGGAAAAGGGGTAATGGGAAATAAGGGGAACAAGAGGGAGAGTAGGTTAAGGGAACAATTAGTCAGATATAAAAAAAAAAATCTTTTTTTTTGGTGAGGTAGTCAGGGGGTTAAGTGACCTGCCCAGGGTCACATAGCTAGTAAGTGGCAAGTGTCTGAAGCCGGATTTGAACTCAGGTCCTCCTGACTCCAAGGCCAGAGCTGAATCCACTGCGCCACCTAGCTGCCCCTACAAAATAAAATCTTAAAGGGGTGGTGGGAAAAAAAGAAAAATATACAAGAGAACAGGGTGTATGGAAATACACAATAAGCATAAAGGTGGAGGTAAAAGCAATGAAATCACTCATAAAATGAAAGAGGATAGCAGAATGGATTAGAAACCAGAATCCAACAATATGTTATTTACAAGAAATAAGAAATATGCTTGAAACAGAAAAATGTACTCAGAGTTAAAAAAAAAAAAAAAAGCTGACGCAGAATTAGTTATGCTTTAACTGGGGTTTAAAAAAAAAGGCAGGTTGACTCTGGCCAAGCCACTTAACCCCAATTGTCTCACCAAAAAAAAAAAAGCAGAAGTAGCAATCATGATCTTAGATAAAGCAATAGCAAAAATAGACCTAATTAAAAGAGATAACTTAGGAAGCTACATAATCATAAAAGTTACCATAGACAGTGAATTGATATCAATATTATATATACATATATATATATACTAAATCGCATAGCATCTAAATTCCTAAATAAAAAGTTAATGATTATAGTGAGAAATAGAGAGTAAAACTAGAATAAGGGTCTTCAGTTTATCCCTCTCAAACCTAGATAAATCTAAACCCAAAAAAGAGACAAATGAAGAAACTGAATAGATTTTTTATTTGGTTATTAGGTTTTTATGCCTTAATACATGCTTGGTTTTTGTGATGGTGACATGTTCAGGTAAGAAATCAGTATACTCCTTTCTATTCCCCTTCAACATTCTCAGAGGTATACCATATCTAGAAGAACAAAAGGTCAAGAACATCAAGGGAATTAATGGGGGGTGGGGGAGACCAGTAGTAAAGAAGTGAAACTAGGAGCACTAGCTTTCCAGCTATACAGCACAGCTATAATCATCAGAATAATTTGGTAGAAATAGAGTTTGTTTGGTGGAACAGATCATATAGACAACATACAGAAACAAATGAGCACAGTAAACTAGTATTAATACACCCAAAGATCTTAGTTTTTGAGGAAGAATTAACTATTTACCAAAAATAGTTGGGAAAACTGAAAAATAGTCTATCAAAACTAGGTATAGATCAACATCTCATACTGTATACAAAGATAAGCATCAAATGGGCACATGCTTTAGAAATATAGAGTGACATCTAAGCATATTAGGGGAGCATGGAAAAAATTATCTATCAGAGCTATGGAGGGAGTTGAGAGTTCATGACCAAACTAGAGATAGGTTCACAGTAGGTAAAACTGAATATTTTGATTAAACAAAATGTTAAAATTTCTGTGCAAACATAACCCAATGCAACTAAAATAAGAAGAGTAGGAGAAAAAAAACAATCTTTGGAACAAGTTTCTCTAAAAAAAAAGTTTTATTTCTAAGATGTATAAGAAACTGAGTCAATAAAATTCCTCCAGAATTTTATTCTGGAAATCAATTCAGGACTACAGTCCAAAAGGTAATAAACTGTATATACCCTTTGACACAGTGATACTACTACTAATTCTAAACCCCAAAGGAAAAAGACCAATCTGTACAAAAAAAAATTTACAGCGGCTCTTTTGTGGTGGCAATGAATTAGAAATTAAAGGGGCACCCATCAATTGGAGAATGACTAAACAATTTATGGTATATGAAGTTGATGCTACAGTGCTATAAGAAATGATGAAGAAAGTGATTTCAGGAGGAAAAAACATGAGAAGACTTGTATGAACTGATACAAAGTAAAATGAGCAGAACCAGAAAAATAATTTATACAGTAACAATAATATTTTTAAAATGATAATAATAATGATAAACAATTTTGAAAGACAAAGAACTCTGTTCAAAACAATGACCAATCACAATTCCAAAGGACTCATGTATGATGAAATATGCCACTTACCTCCAGATTAAGAGATGATAAACTCAGCATGCAGATTGAATTATATTTTCTTTTCTTTCTTTTTTAAATTTTTCTTGGACATGGCTACTGTGGGAATTTGTTTCACTTGACTATATAAATTTGTAATAGATTTTGTTTTCATGGGTGGAGATGGGAGATAAAAGCGAGAGAATTCAGAAAATAAAATAAAATTGAATTTAGTAAATGAATGAATGAAAGATAGTAGATGAGACCTAGATTATGAAGGGCTTTAAATGTCAAAGAGTAGATTTTATATTTGATCTTGAAGGTGATAGGTAGTCACTGGGGTTTGTTGAATGGGGGTGTGGTGTGTGTAACAATTTGGACCTGTACTTCAGGAAAATCATTTTGACAGCAGAGTGGAAGATGGACCAGAGTGAAGAGAGACTTGTGGCAGGCAAAACAACCAGCAAACTTGTAAAAGTCCTAAAGATTAGGTTCTGCACCAGGGTTGTAACAACATCAAAGGGAAAAAGCAAAATGCAGAATATAGGGGTGAGAGAAAATGAGGATTTGAGAATGACACCTGGATTGCAAGCCTGAGAGATGGGGAGGATGGTAGTCCCCTCAACAGTAATAAGGAAATTTGAAAGGAGAAAGAGTTTGAAGAGAGAGATAGTGAGTTTAGTTTTAGACATGTTGGGTTTAAGATGTCTACAAGACATCCAGTTTGAGATATCCAATATGTAGTTGGAGATGCAAGACTGGAAGTCAGCAGAGACGTTAGGAATCAATGGGAGTGGATGAGATGATGAGATCACCAAGTGAAATGTTGTAGAAGAAAAGGACAAGGGAGTCCAGGATGGAGTCCTGGGAGACACTTGTGGTAAGTGAGAATGGCCTGAATGAAGATCCATCAAAGGAGATTGAGAAGGAGCAATAAGTTCAGAAGGAGAAATAGGAAAGACTTATGTCTCAAAAATCAAGGAAGAAGAGAATCTCAAAGAGAAAAGGGTGACCAGCAGTGTCAGAGGCTGTAGAGAAGTCAAGGAGGATGAGGACTGAGAAAAGGCCATTGGATTTACTGATTAAGAAATCATTAGCAACTTTGGAGAAAGCAGTTTCTGTGAATGACAAGGTCAGAAGTCAGATTGTAGAGAGTTTAAAAGAGAGTAAGAGAAGAGGAAATGGAGGTACCTATTGTAGACAAGCTTCTCAAGAAGTCTAGCCACCAAAGGCAGGAGAGATAGGGGACAATAGTTAACAGAGAAGACTTGATTAAGTGAGGATTTTTTGATGATGGGGGAGACACAATATGTTTGTAGACAGTAGAGATGTAGCCAGTAGACAGGAGAGATAAAAAATAAGTAACAGTGGGGATAATAGAATGACAATCATATGGAAAAGACAAAATGGAATGAAATCTCTTCATGTGAGAAAGGAGGAGATAGTGGCAGAAGGTATCTGAGTGATATGAGATGAGGAGGATGGAAGAACAGGGAGTTCTTGAGGATGTCCTCAGTTTTTTCAGGAAAACACAGAGTAAGGTTTTCAGCTGAGAGGGTTTAGAGGAGAGACATGGGAAGTTTGAGGAGGGATGAAAAAGTTTAAAAGAGTCGCTATGGTGAGTAAAAGAATTGCCCTGCAGCAGGGAGGGCTCAGTTGAGGTTATGTGATGTAAATTGGTAGTGGATCCAGTCAGAATGGTTGTGATTTTCCCTACATTTGTTTAGCACATATACAGAACTTAAGGTAGTGGATGATGGGAGTGATGCAAGGCTCACACGTAAAATATAGTCCCAGCAACAGACTAAATACCCTTTCTTCTGAGGACCAGTCTAGCTTAATTAGTATAGGAAAATTCACCACCAATAAGTTGGACAGTTAATGATGGGTTCTTCAGCCATAGCAATTAATGAAACAGAAAAATACAAACTTCTACTTCTGCAGTAATGTTGGCAGAATGGCAGGAAAAGGGACAGATGATGCTAAGAAAGTGATTTTTAGTTATTTTATAAACTTCAAGAATTCAGAAAGGCAGATAAAGGAAACTATTTTATCCTATGCCCAAGAACAAAAAACACAATTTCATGAAACATTTGATCATCTCCTACTGCTATACTCATAAGTATTTGCAAAAAGACCACCACAAAAATAATTTCAACTTGTTCTACCTCTTCTCTCTTTTTCTACATTTTATTCCCACTGACATTATCCCTCGTTCTCTTCTCATCTACTCCAGTATCTTATGAAGAGATGGCCCTTGTCCTTGCCAAGACCAACTCCTCTATATGTACCCTTTCCTCCAGCTGATTGCTCCCCTCACTCGCCCTCCCAGTTTTCAATCCCTCCTTTTCTACTAGCTCCTTCCTTGCTCATATTGCCCAATCAAAAAAAATCTTTGCTAAACTCTACCATCTCCTCAAGCTATAATCCTATACTTCTCTTCCCTTTCTCTGCTAAACTCCTGAGGAAAAAATATTTACACTTTTTTTGCCTTCATTTCTTCTCTTTTCATTCCTTAACCCTTCGTAATCTTGTCTCCAGTCTCATGACTCAACTGAAACTTCTCTCTCCAATATTTCTTAATTGCCAGATCTCATGGTCTTCTCTCAGCTTTCACTGTTCTTGACCTCTCTCCCAAATTTGCTACTATTGACTACATTCTCCTGCATACTCTCTACTATCTGGAGTTTCATGACTTTGCCCTCTCTTGGTTCTCCTAATTGTCTCATTATCCCTCAATCTCCTTTGCTGAACCACCATCCATATCACACCCCCTAACTATGAGGATACTCTAAGGTTTTATCACAGGCCCTCTTTTCTTTCTATACTCAGTGACCTCATTAGTTCTCATGGATTTAATTATCATCTCTGTGCTAATGACTCCCAGATCTGTACGTCCAACCCTAGTCACTAACCTCAGCTCTAGTCTCACATCACCAAACTCCTATTGGGTAGTTCAAACTGGATGTCCCAAAACATGATGGATATCTCAAACGCAATTATGTCTAAAACAGAACTGATAATCTTTCCCAAAAGAAAACTTTTTCCCTCTTTCAGACTTTCCTATTTCTGTTGATATCCTTCTGGTCATACAGGATCATCACCATGATAGCATCCTCAACTCCTCATTCTCCTTCACCCTACATATCCAAACAATTGCCAAATCTTGCTTTTGCTATCTCTACAATATCTCTTATATTGATCACTGTCTTTCAATTCATACAACCACTACTCTAATTCAGGCCTTCATTGCTTCTTACCATTCTAGATGATTAAAATAGTCTTCTAATTAGACTCCCTTCCTCAAATCTCCATACACCATTCAGATGCTAAAGTGTTCTTCCTAAATCACAAGGCTAAGCAAGTCACTCCCCTACTGAAATAACTGTCCAGTCATCTTTACTCCTCTTCTCATGTATTACAGTACAGCCAACCTGACCTTTAAACTATTTCTCATACATAACACACTCCATCTCCCTTCTCTGTGCTTTTACATTGGCTGCCCCTCATCTCTGGAAGGTGGTCCCGCCTCATCTCCACAACTTAGAATCCCTAGTTCCTTCAAAGTTCAACTAAAATGCCACCATCTACATGAAGCCTTTCCCAATGCCCCCAGTTGTTAATGTCCCCCTAAAAGAACTACCACGTATTTATTGTGTACATATCTTTATATGTACATGTTATTACCTGGACTAGATTCCATGCTCTTTAAGAACAGCGACCTTGTCATTTTTGTCTTTGTAAGCCCAGCATCTAGAACAGTACCTGACACATAACTGGTGCTTAATAAATGCTTGTTGATTGACTGACTTATGCATTAGTATTTGATGCAGAAGATGAAGAGGTAAAGAAATTCTATTTTAAAAATTCAGTAAGACCTTTGAAATTAAATCAACATATACTTTGACATTCAGTGATTTCAAAGCACAAGTAAGAATAAGTAAGGATCAATCAATCAACAGGAATTGACTAAATGCCAAATATGTACCATCCAGTTTTCTCCAAAATACAGCAGCTTCATGTGTTCTGTTTCTTTCCCTTAAGTACCTTGACTACAGCGAACCCAAGGTAAAACCAAATCTGTTATCTCACCTAGCTGTATTCCCCAACCTCTGCATGAGCAGAAACATCCTAGTCAATACCTTGCTCATAGTCTCAAGTCTGAGCACTTTTGTCTCTCAGAAACTAACCCCCACCTTTCTCCATGTATTCCCCACTACAGTACCAATATCTTGAATGCTTCAACTTTTCTTAGCACTTTGTGTGTATTTATATGTGCATGTGTGCTTAGCATGGCAGACTTTAAAATAATGGAAAGACCATTGCAGTTATGCTTTAAGGATTCATTTCCTATTCAATGCTGAGCCACACATCTTTCATGGACCATGAGATCCAGATATAAAGGTACCAGCAGACCATGTAGCAACAAGTATGGCTTTGTATTGAGATGTGTAGAAATATTCCTACATGCTCCAGTGAAAATTAGCTCCTTTCATATTCGGGGGAGAGTTTGTAAAGTCTGGGCTCTGAATTTTAACTTACTTTCCTAATTTCAATTTTTGACAGCTGGAGAATAGTGATAGCTTTCTGGGTGATTATTTTTCTCACTATAGGTGACAGTTATATATACTCCATTCATATCCATAAAAACCTATGATAAAAATAACATAGCAAAAGTTGAACTTCATGTTTTTTTCCAAATAAATGCATTATTACAGTGAATAAAAATAATACAGAAAGTCCAAATACCATGTTTTCTCTATGTAAACACATTTTTATGGTGAATTGAAAGCCTAAAAATATCTTGAATCTCTTATTCATTTTATCTCTTTGTTTTTCTGAATTCAATATTTGAAAATATCTGTGATTTCATTCGTGTGGATACTCCCTAAATGGCTGTAGATCTAGTCCCCATCTTCTCTATTAAACCTCAAAAAAAAAAACCCTTCTTAAAGCTCAATGTTGTCTCAAGTATAAATACTTAATTCTTAATTCCTGTGTCTGATCAACTTTGTTGCCTTTGGGAACTGTATGTATGCTAATATAATTCTCTTCAATTTGGCTTGAATTGTCCATTCCAATAAGCTTTTATTTTTTATAAAGACAAGCTGAAGACTTGAGAAGTAATATATTCTACTTTTCTAACTGGGCTCAATTTGGGACCTATTAAAGTTGATAATGGGTCCTTTAGATGAAGGAAAGAATCAATTCTGAGCAGGATGGTTGAGATAAGCAATGTTTATATGAAATTGGAACCAAACAAGAGTCTATTTTTTTCAGTTCTAATAAACTTAAAGATTCTTTAACATTCTATTAAAATAACTTTTATTACATTGCATTTATTGAAGATTTTTTATATTGATGAATAAGCTGTTGCTATGGCTGAATATTTGAAGACTACCAAGCATTACTCTCATTTGGATTGATCAAGAGGTTTTTAATATAACTTTAGAATAGGATTTTCCTTTGGGCTTTTTCTTAGTTGAGCTACTCATTCCATTCTGAAAGCTGGAGGTATGGGTTTATATCTGGGAAATAGGGACTAGGAGCTTTAAGAAGATGTAATTTTATCAAAAGAATAATAAAAGAGGTTTTCTGGAAATGTGGAGGAATCAGTGCTGAAAACCTAAAAGTGATCTGACAGATAAAGAGAAGCATAACCAAAGATTCCTGCCACCCTCTACAATGTTGGCCATTCCTTCCCTAGGTTTCCCAAACACAAAGCCAGAAGGAAGAGTCAGCATGCCCCTGGTTTCCTACTTCTACTTTTAGCCCTTCTTTCTGCCTCTATTATTCAACAACTGCTCCTTTGAAGTTCACACTATCTAGTTTTATCACCTTGTCCTTGTTGCTGTCATCTGTAACTTCCAGATTACTCTTCTTCCTTCCCCAATGAATTGATTACCTTGCTCACAGTCTTCTGCTCCACCTCAACCCCTACCTTTACCCTTGGTGACTCCAACATTTACACCATTGATTCTTTGAATTGCTTAGCTCCCCAATTAATCAATCTTGACTCTTCTTTTCCAGAGATTCTATTTCAATACTACCTCGACCACCAATAGAGTGATAAGAGCATAGACTTCACCAATACAAAACTGTCCTACAATCAAGATCTTGAAATTCCCCTTATTGATCAACAATCATCTGTTCTTCCATTTATCCTACTTTAGCACAACTTTTATACTTATTCTTTATCTTCACTGGGATTCTAGTCCCTCAATTCTTCCTCATACTCCCAATTTACCAGCCATGCTTGGGCTTCTCTTTCCTTCAGTCTTGACCCTACAGTTAATCAGTTTGACAATATATTATCATCTAACCTTTTCCCTTCACACACTAATCCTCAAACTTGTATCAACCTCACAATTTTCCTTCCCCTCTCCTATTCCTGAGGTACATAACAATGTTTGAGGAAATCACAAAATTATGTGAACTGAGTCCACTACAAATTCATGTTATCCAATGTCAGTAGGGCCTTCAAAGCTATCTGGCAATTCTTTTAATTCTCTTCCTTTACTTAATTAATCAATCCTTTAATTCTCTTTCTACAAATGAGAATTCTTGGCCTTTTCCCCTGTTTCAAGTCTGCAATTCCATCTCCCTGCCCTCTCTCTTAAGAGAAAACCTCTCCTCCTAATTTAATGAGAAGACTGAGGCCATCCCACAAGACTTCCCTTATCTCTCTTTCATACCTAAACATATTTACCCATTCTCTCCTTTGATGCAAGTTTAGAGGATTAAGTGAGCCTTCTCCTTGCCAAGGCTAAACTTTCCATTTATATATACTTCCAGACATACCCAATCAACCATGCACTCACTCATCTTTAATCATTTTCCTTCCTTTCCTGCTGCCTACAAATATGCTTAGGTCTCCCCTAGCCTAAAAACAAAATAACAACAACAACAAAAATATTCCCTTTAATTTAGCAAACCTTTTAAAGCTGCTGTCATATATTACAACAGACCTTTGCTGAGGAATGGAGATGTCATGTCTTACTAAGGGACCATAACAGTGGACTCATGTTGGTACTCGGTTTAGATCTAAGAGTGACTGGCTTCTGAAGAAAGCATTTAGGCTCTTTCTTATTGTCTCTGGATGTTTATATCCCACGTCCAGAGCCCCAGGGAAGTTTGTTTAAAGGATCTATTTGACTCATATCGACAGCTTCCCCTAAGGGAAATAGAAAGGTACTCAATGTACAGTGTAAATCAGGTGTAGAATAGCTATTTATTATCTCCACATAAAAGAAATGCTTAAAACTCAAAAATCTCATATGCATGGGTTGACAAACACTTAAGTAATCCATAAATTCTATGGTACTCTCCTGGGAGGTTGATGCTTAAAACATCAAAACATAGAATAATTTATGGAATTGCTGAACAACTACTTCACCTTCACCTTGACTCTACCACTATCAAGCCAGTCCTTACCCAGGGCCCATCTTCCTTTCAGTGGTCATCCCCTCTGAGAAGGATATTCCTACCAGTTGGCTCCAAATGACACTCCTCAAATTCATGAGGTTGTGTCTAAGGCTAGAAATGTCCATCTCAGTGATAGTTGGGTTCCTTATACTCAGGGAAAAAAACACAAAAGAGACAGCCAAGTTCTTGAGATCTTGTCTCAGGCTCATTTAGCTGGCACATATTCAAACTGCTGGGGTAAAAGTGGGGGGAAAGTGCACTTTCCCTCCTCCAAGTCCCAGAGATAGTTCCAAGTTATATATATACTCAGGAGAGACAGAGAGTAAGAATAAAAGATATCTACCCCTGTAAAGTCTATTGATTGACCTAGATATAAAGAGAGATTTTACAAGAAAATTAGAAGAACATGGAACATATTACTTATCAGACTTATAGATAGGTGAACAATTTATGAAGAAACAAGAGACAGCAAAATTAGGTGTAAAATGGACAATTTTGATTACATTAAACTAAGAAGATTTTATACAAATAAAACAAATAAAACCAAGATTAGAAGGAAAGCAGAAAGTTGAGGCGGGGGGGAGTTTATAGGCAATTTATCAGATAAAGGTCTCATATCTAAAATATATAAAGAATTTTGTCAAATCTATAAGAATACAAGTCATTTCCCAATTGATAAATGGCCCAAAGGATATGAACAGGTGGTTTTCCAGTGAAGAAATCAAAACAATTTATAGTCATGTTAAAATGCTCTAAATCATTATTGATTAGAGAAATACAAATTTAAAAAACATTGAGATATCATTTTATACCTACCAAATTGGCTAAAATGATAGAAGGGGAAAGTGACAAATGTTGGAGAGGATATGTAAAAATTGGGACACTATTTCATTGTTGGTATAATTGTAAAATGATCCAAACCACTTTGGAGAGCAATCTGGAATTACAGCCAAAGAGTTATTAAACTATCTATACCCTTTGACCCAGCAATACCACTACTAGGTCAATTTCCACAGATGATTAGGGAAAAAGGAAAAGAACTCATATGTTCTAAAATGTTTATAGCAGCTCTCCTTGTGGTGGCAAATAACTGAAAATTGCAGGGATGCCCATCAATTGAGCAATGACTGAATAAGTTGTGGTATGTGATTGTGATGGAATACTACTGTGCTATAAGAAATGATGACCTCAATGGTTTTAGAAAAACATGGAAAAGTTTGCTTGAAATAATAAACCTCAAAATGAGCAGAAGTAAGAGAATACTGTGTACAGTAAGAGCAATATTGTTTTAAGAACAACTTTGAGCAAATAAGTTATTTTGACTACTATAAATACCCAAATTAACAATAAAGGACATATGAAGAAAGACGCTACCTCCATCCAGAGAAAGAACCAATAAATATAAGTATGTGTAGAATAATTTTACATACATATATATGCATATATATATATATATATTTGTGTCTAATGGTAGCCTTCTTTAGGATGGGGAGGGGAGGAAAAAATGAAACGTATGTGATAATTTTGTTGCATATTTAAAAGGAATAGCAAGTTGTGCATAGTAGATTTGCAGTTTTGTGTACAATCATCTTTTTATTGTACTAGGTTATGGACATGCTTTTTTTAATCCATAAATTAAAAATAAAATTAAAAATAAATAAATAAAAATCCATTGATTGGGTAGCTCTTCTGGACTTAGTTTCAATCCTCTTTGACGTAGCCCTTCTTCCTGCTATTATTACAGAGTCCAAGACATTACTGCATCATCCCAAAGTGCTTAAACATTGAGCACCTATGTCCCACAAAGTAGGCCAGAAAACTCAGGTCAAATCCACAAATGCCAGATACACAGACCTACACAGGCTCATCCCCAAACATGCTCATGCCAACACAGGCTCCTCATAACTCTTGGCTTTAACACAGTATTTGATACTGTTGATCAATCCCTCCTCCTGGATATTCTCTTCCCTTGGCTTCAGTGACACTGCTCTCTTCTGGTTCTTTTCCTGTTTGTCTGACTGCTCCTTCTCAGCATCCTCCATTGATTAGTGGCCTCCTATCCTCTGTGTGGATGTCCTACAAGACTCCATCCCATTTTCTCCCTACAGTTGGTGATCTCCCTTATTGATCTTATCTGCTGTCATGAATTCAATTAGCATCTCTATTCAGCTAATTCCAAAACATATACATCCAAATTTAATCTCTTCCCTGGATTACAGTGCTGCATCTTTAACTACCTGCTGAACATTTCCACTTAGATGTTCTGAAGGCATCTCAAACTCAATATGTCCAAAATTGAAGTCATCTTCTAACCTGCCTCTTCTAACTTTCTTATTTCTTTAAATGGCACCAACAATATCCATCGAGTGACCCAGGATCCTCGTTCCCACATATAATATACTGCCAAGTCTTATTGGCAGTATATTATTTCTACAATATTTCTCACAGTTCTCCCCTATTCATATCACTCTAATTGAGGTCCTCATCACCTCTCATCTAAACTATTATAATAGCTACCTAACTGTTATCTTTGACTCCAATCATTACCATCTCCAATCCATCCTTCAAATAGCTGTCCCCCTGTCCCCAAACTAACAGCTGATATTTATATAGCACTTAAGATTTACAAAGCATTTTGCAAGCATTAAATAAGTGACTGCACTGTTATATACATTATCTCATTTGATCCTGACAAAAATCCATGTAAGTATCCTTGTTTTGCAGATGAGGAAGTGAAGGCTTTTTAAAATTAGGTAGATAACTTTTATTATAATATCCAATGCTTATCATTTACATTCTATTTGTTATTGGTGTTCAGTCACTTCTGACTCTTTATGACTTCATTTGAGGTTTTCTTAGTAAAGATACTGAGTTGTTTGCTATTTGAGGAAACTGAGGCAAATAGGGTTAAGTGACTTGCCCAGGGTCACACAGAAAGTAAGTGTCTGAGGCTGGATTTGAACACAGATTTTCCTGACTCCAGGCCCAACATTTTATCTACTGTACCACCTAGCTGCACCATTCTGCTATGGCTGTTCTATAATATTCAAATATTTGATTTTCCAGTAGGGGAATCCCACACAAGCATTTTAGCCTTTGGCTATCTAACGCCTAGCCATTACTAGCTCACTTAGCTTGCTAGTCAGAGTTGCCCTAAGTGAATTTTCCATGAGCAAAGCAAAACTGTGGCAATGGATAGGTAAAGTACATTTGAAAAGACCAACCAGATGTTACCACAGCCTCCAGGAAAACTATATGAACCTAGTTTTACAACAGCCTATTGGAGTCATACAGTCAGAGATCACTAGCCTATATGATGCCCTGCCTAGAAATCCAATTCAAAGCTGACTGTACCTACAGACCCTGGGTCAGCCAGACAGGAATCAGTTGAAAATCATACAAAAGACCATCAGCTAGAGGTCAAGAGAGGGCCTACTTTAAAATACTGTGTGAATAGAATTCTTGTCACATTGCTTAGCTTTTCAATGTCTCATGAGAAGACAATGATTCTTCAATACAATGTAAGTAATTCCTCTTTTGTGAAAAGAGACAGTTTCAAAGATGTTAATTGTTTTGCCTGTGGTCACATAAGTAATAAACATGAGAGGAAGGTTTGAAACCCTGGCCTCTAATCACTCCAAATTCAACATTCTTTCCACTGCCTTTCTCAAAAACCAAATTGCTTCTCTGTCCAAAATCCTCTTTCACATAAAACACAAACTCTTAGCCTGAGTTTTAAGGCCCTCAGCAATCTCACTCTAATCTACCTTCTATTTCTAGCCTTCTTTCACATTACACCACTTCATATATTCTGTTTCACCCAAACTTTACTACTGACTGTTCTCTAGCCCCAAAATAATAATTTAATACACCTTTGCATTTGCATAAACCATACCCCTAGACAGTAGACACTCCTTCCTCATTCATTGCATGCAGAATCCTTATCTTCCTTCAAATTTCAATCCAGTTGCTACCTCTTCCACGAAATCTTCCCTAACTCTGAAGCTGAAAATGTTCTTTTCCCCCTCAAATTCTCTTACAGAATTTTGCCTGGATTCTCACCTTTGCCCTATCACATACCACCTTACATTATACTTATCTGCATACATGTCATATTACTCTATTCCAGTAGAAAAATTATAGGAATTATTTCATTATGTCTTCTCTCTCCATCACATAGCAGGTTTTCTTGCATAGCCAAAATCGTCAAGAATACATCTCTTCTATAAAATAAGACTCACCTATAATTTACTTTTAAAGTGTTTAACAAATGTTTGTTGAATCACATTTTAAGCAATAGAGAAGTACTCAACATTCCATTTTGGACTGTGCATTTATCAATGTACATTCAACAGCTGTATCTTTGAATATAAAGCACAGAAAATAACCTAAGAACTAAAAATGCTCAAATGGACCTGTGATCTCATTAGTGTGGATGCTCCCTCCAACTACGCAGGTTGTGACACCCACCCATCCACTGTGATACTTTTTCATTCTTTCCATAAGTTCTTCACAGAGGCACAACTTAACACTATAGTCATTCCTCATTTTCTCCTGAAATCAGAAAGGTACCAACGGAGCCTATAGGTTGGCTGTCTCTTGCTTTTGCAATGGGTACAGACCATCTTGATTTTTAATCATACCTTTCCTTAGTTATTTCCTTTGCTTTAGCTCTTTTCCATAGTTTCTTATTTACTAATGGTTGCAGCCTGCTCATATGCACTTTATATATCTCCATTGTCTTCTGAGTGATATTCATTTTTAATACTTTAATACAATAACACTAGTAGAATATTATTTAAAAAAAAGGTGGATGTGTGTTTCTCAGAAAAGCACAGGGTCATTTAAAGAGTGTTAAATCCTTTAAAAATAAACTACAGTTGAGTCTTACTTTACAGAGCAAATGAATTTCTGAATAGTTTACATATTGGTAAATCACATTATATTTTTCCATTAGTTTCCATTAAAGAGTAGTAAGTCCATTACTATAAAAAATTAGAAACAAAATATTTTAAATCATTTAGTAATATAGCAAACAGTTATGTTATTTAAGGAAAACTTAATTTTCCAATAAAATATTAATAGTTCAATATATCAAGTATCTCTAATTTCATTACTGATTTCATCCTGCTGCCAAACTAATTGTTGTTAAAGACAGATTAGACCATGTGACCCTTCCCCTTCAATGAACTCCAATGGCTTTCTATTACCTCTGGGATCAAATATGAATTCCTATTTAACTTTTAAAGCCCTTCACAACCTGGCCCCAATCTATCATTTTAGCTTCATTAGACCTTCTCCCTCTCACATTTTTGGATACAACCAAACAGGCCTTCTCTTTCTTCCTTATATAATGCATTCCATCTCTCCACTCACTGTCTTTGCACTAGTAATTGTTTCATTCTTTGTACTTATCCCCAAAAGTTGATTGGGGGTTTATTTATTAAGAACCTACTACAACCCAGAAATTATGCTAGGTTCTGGAGATACAAGTACAAAGAAATTAAATAATACCTATTTGTAAGAGGTTTAAATTCCAGTTGGGGAGACAACAAATTCATATTAAGTACAGCAAAAATATAAAATGAATAAATACAAATAATTACAAAATAATTAAATACAAGGTAGTTTGGGAGGGAAGACACTGGTAGTTGGAAGAATCAGGAAAGGTTTCATGCAAGATATGCTGTTCAAGTCGCATCTTAAAGGGATAGAGAGACTCTATGAACAGAGGTAAGGACAGGGTAAATTCTATAAACTCTAGACCTGAGACTGCTAATACAAAGGCACACAGAGGGTAGCTGGAGAGCAGTGCCTAAGGAAGTTAAGTCAAGTCAACAAGCATTTATTAAGCACTTACCATGTGCCAGGCATTGTGCTAAGCACTGAAACAATGAAAAGCAAAATATAGTCCCTCCTCTCACAGTTTAATGGGGAGATACCATGGAAATAACTGTGTACAAACAAGATATAAACAGGAACAAATGGAGATAATCATAGAGGGAAGGCACTAGCATTAAGGAAGACAGAGAAAAGCTTCTTATAGAAGGTAAGACTTTAGCTGAGACTTGAAGGAAGTCAAGAAAGGAAGGAAAGGAAGTTAAGGAGGGAGAGAATTCCATGCATAGGAAATAGCTAGCAAAAATAAATGCACAATCAAGAGATGGAGTTTCTCATTTAAGAAAGTGCCAGGAGACCAATGTCACAGATCCCAGAGTACTTTGGGCTGCTTAAGGCATAACAATACTGAAAAAGAAGGAAGGTATCCTATTTAACAGCTATTAAATCTGGAAGCAAGATTGTCAGCTGCAAAAATGGGAAGGAGGAGGTGTGGAGGGACTTAGAAGGGAAGGGAAGGTTTGTAACAGTTTTTGTGGAAATAAAGATAGGCAATCAATTAAGGAGAAATAAAAAGATTTGTTTGTTGCAGTGAGGATCCAATAGAAATTAGATAACATTCATTTGTTATATACTCAGTCATCACAATTGTTTTTTTTTTTTGGTTTTTGAAGGAAGGAGGGGAATAAGCATTCATTTAAATACCACTACATGCCAAGCACTATGCTAAGTGCTTACCAAATATCATCTCAATTTATTTTTATATGCATTTATAATCTGTCCTTTCCACTGCAGGCCCTGTTGAACAAAAAAAAAAACAACTCATAAACATGTGTAGACAAATGGAGATAAATTTGCTACATAAACATGTAGCAAAACAAATTTCCCACATTGGCGATGCCTGAAAATATCTCTGTCTACGTCTCTGTCTCTCTGTCTCTCTGTCTCTGTCTCTCTCTCTCGCTCTCTCTCTCTCTCCCCCCCCCCCCCACACACACACTCCTCTTTCCTTACTAAAGTGTATGGAATGTTTCATCTTCACTCATCTAAATTTGTGCAATACCATTCACTAATAAGAGTTATAAAGTCTTTCAAGTTTTTCTCTATTTCTTTTGTTGATAATTATTCTCTTAGTTCTGCTTACTTTGCTCTGCAGTTTGATATCTAAATTTCCTCTAAAACTGTACATTTCATTATTTATTGTGGCACAATAATATTTCATTGAATTCATATGCCATAATTTGTTTAGCCGTTCCCCAATAGGAAGATGTCTCCTTAGTTCCAATTTGGACTACTATGAAAAGAGCTGCTATAAATATTTTTGTACATATAGATCCTTTTCCTTTTCCTTTGATGTCATGAGCGTCTACACATAGTAGTGGTATAGCTAAATTGAAGGGTATGTACAGTTTAGTTCCTTTGGGCATACTTCCAAATTGCTTTCCAGAATGGTTGGACTAATTCACAACTCCACCACAGTACACTAGTGTGCCTATTTTTCTAGAGTCTCTCTAACATATGTTATTTTCTTCTTTTTGTAATCTTTGCCAGTCTGATGGGTTTGAGGCAGAACCTCAGAGTTCCTTTACTTCACATTTCTCTAATTTTTAATAACTGAGTGGTTTTTTTTCCCCTTATGGATTTGGGATTTCTTATTTTGAAAATCATCTACTCAATATTCTTTTATCTACCCATTTATCTAAGGTTTATAAATTTAAATCAGTTATTTATATATCCTGAATGAGATTTTTATCAGAGAAACTTGCTGAAATTTCCCCCCTTTTTACCTGTTTCCCTTTTCATTTAGTTGCATTGGCTTTGTTCCTGCAAAACTTTAAAAATTTTATATAATGAAATATTGTCCATTTTATCTTGTTTGTTGTTCTCTATTTAATCACGAACTCTCAACCCTTAGGTCTGAACGGTAATTTCTTTCTTGCTCCTCTAATTTGTTTATGATGTAAGCTTTTATATTTGGGTTGTGTATCCACTTACAACTCATCTTGGAACACGGTATGATGTACTTGTCTAAAATAATTTCTGATAGACTTCTGTTCAACAATCCCAATAATTTTTGTCAAATAGTGAGGACATCTCCCAGTAACTGGATCTTTGGGTTTAGCATAGACAATGCTGCTATGTTTGTTTACTTCCATACGTTGTATAAATAATTTGTTCCACCAATTGACCTAATTTTTTAACCAGTACCAAATTATTTTAATGATTGATAACTGATGTTCTGGTATTGATAGATTACCTTTCTTCCCACTTTTTTAAAAAAATTAATGTACTTGAAATTCTTGGCCTTTTGTTCTAGATTTATAAAATATTCCTTTGGAAGTCTGATCGATATAGCACTGTATGAATAAATTAATTTAGGCAGCAGTGTCATTTTTGTTTTATTGGCTCAATTTACCCATAAGCAATTAATGGTTCCCTAATTATTTAGATCTCTTTATTTCTACAAAAATATATTTTATGGATTCACATAATTCTTGTTGCATCTTGGCAGATACACTTCCAAATATTTTTAAGCTTCTCTAATTATTTTAATAGGATTTCTCTTTCTACCTCTTCTTGCTGAATATTGTATATAAAGTATATAACATATGATTTATGTGGATTTAATTTACATCTTACAAATTTGCTGAAATTATTATTTCAATTGATTTTTAGTTTACTTTTAAAAGTTTTCTAAGTAAATCATAATATCATTTGCAAGAAGCCATAGTTCTGTTTCCTCTTTACATATTTTTACTCCTTCAATTTCTGTTTCTTGTTTTACTGCACTATAACTGGCAATTACAGCACTATGTTAAGTAGTAATAGTGATAATAAGTATATTTGTTTTAACCGCTGGTTTTATTGGAAAGGCTATGAACTTTGTCTATTACATATGATATTTGCTCTTAAATTTAAATATGCTATTTACTACATTAAAGAAAAATCCATCTATTCCTATGCTTTCTACAAGTTTTAATAAAAACAGGTGCTGGATTTTGTCAAAAGTCCTTTTTATTTTAGTATCTGTTCATATGATCATAAGGTTTTTTATTTATAATGCTAAAATTATTTATCGTATTTATAGCCTTCTATTTTTAAAAGCAACCCTGCATTCTTAGTATAAACCTAACCTACCCATAGTATATAATCTTTCTAGTATGGTGTTGTAGCCTACTTGCTAGTATTTTATTTTAAATTCTGTGTCTATTCATTAGAGATGTTAGTCTGTAGCTTTCTTTTTGTCTCTCCTTGATTTAGATATCAATATATGATATATGTATAAGAGACAAGAAAGGTGCCTTTTCTTATTATTACAAATAATTTATGTAATATTAAAATTAATTGTTCCTTGAATGTTTGATATAATTCACTTGTAGATACTCCTGGACCTAGAGATTTTTTCTTTGGGAGTTCTTTTATTGTTAATTTTCAATAAAATAATTTGGTTTTCCTCTTTTTAAAAAAATTACATGGATAACTATTTTATTAGTTGTTTATTTAAAAAAAAAAATCCAGCCCCTAGTTTTATTTAGAAATTCAATGGATGTTTTGGTTTCAATTTTATCAATCTTTCTTCATTTTCAGAATTTCCACTTTATTACTTAGTTGGGAACTTCTTGTTATCATTCAAGGTTTTTTTTTTAATTGTATACCCTAGTCATTTTTATTTCTCTATTTAACAACAGCATTCTAGAAATACAATTTTTTCCCTAAGAACTGCTTTGTTATAATATTTCATTATTACCATTTTCTTTGACGAAAGTTTCTATTATTTCTATAACTTATTTTTAAGCTACCAGTTCTTCAGAATGTTTTAATTCTTTCTTTAAGGGCCCTTTATCAAATATATATTATCACATGGTGTTTAGCATTTCTGCGTTTTTACATTTTTTGGACGTCATTATGCCCTAATACATGGTCAATTCTTGTAAAGGTACCATGTACAGCTAAGGTATATGTAGATTTCTTTCTATTCTCCTTCAGAAATCATGAGATTGTTTCTAATTTTTCTAAAGTTCTACTTTTGTCCTTAGCTTCTTTCTTGTGTATCTTTCGGTTAGATTTGTCTAAGTATGAAAAGAATACATTACAGTCCCCAACTAATACAATTTTATTGTTTATTTCTCCTTCCCTCCCTAATTTACCTTTTCCTTTAAGTATTTGGATGAATGCTATTAAGTGTGTATATATTAAGTACTAATATTGATGCTGGAAAAAATTATCATCTATGCTGCCTTTAAGAATAATATAATTTCCCTGCTTATCTTTTTTTATCATATCTATATGTATCACAGCCTTATCTGAAATCATAATTGCTGCTTCTGCTTTTTTAAGTACAAGCTGAAGCATACTAGATTTTGTTCCAGACCTTTATTTTAATTCTACATGAATCCTCACATTTCAAAAGTGTTTCTTATAAATAATATATTGTCAGATTCTGCTTCCTAATCCCTTCTGTTATCCTGTTCCATCTTAAGAGTGAGTTCATATCATTCAGAGTTTTAATTATTAAATGTACATTTTTCTTCATCTTGTCATCTTGTACCCTTTGCCCCCAATCTCCTGTCCTTTACAAATTAGAAGGTGGCAAACGTTTGACAGTGAAATTTGTGATTTATAAATGAAATCACTGTTTTTTCTTGCTATTCTAGTTCTTCTCTTTGCCTTGACTTAAATATAATCCCAGGTGTTTATTATTTCTTTCTCATTTTTTAATCTCCTCTTCCCATTCCTCCCTCCAATATTTGAGGGTTTTTTGCTTATGACTATTCCCTTACCTATCCTTCATTCCTTTTTAGACCCCTCACTCCTCCTCCCTTGTCTCCCCTCCCTTTTTTTTTCTTTTTGAGTTTAATTTATTTTCATGCCAAATATCTGTGGATAGTTAGCTGTGTTTAATCTTCCTTTATCTGTTTCAGGTGAAAGTGAGGTTTATGGAACAACCAACCTCCCCACCCCTTTCTCTTCATCTTGTGTACCTCTATTATGTGATAATGAGTTTCATCCCCTTCCTCCCTCCTTTTTTCCCCAGTACAGTCCCCCATCCATGGGATTCTAATCTTCTCAAAAAGACCCTCGAAAGGGGGCAAGTAGGTGGCACAGAGAATAGAGCACTGGCCCTGGATTCAGGAGGGCCTAGTTCAAATCTGGCCTCAGACGTATAATACTTACTAGCTGTGTGACCCTGGGCAAGTCACTTAACCCCATTGCCTAGCCAAAAAAAAAAAAAAGACCCTCAAAAACATAACAAAACCACCCGGACTGTCTGTCATAATTACCTTTATTTATGATTCTAAAGATACTAAGGTTCTAACGAGCCATTTCTTACCCCCTGTTAATATGTAAACAAATCCCTCATATTCCTTTCAAGTTAAATAAATATGTTTGCCTTTCTATGTTTCTCTTGGCACCTGCATTTACATTTCAAAATGTGTATTCACTTCTGACCTTTTCATCAAGAATGTTTAGACATCCTCTATTCTATGAAATGTCCTTTTCTGCTTAGGATTATACTTAGTTTTATTGCATGGGTTTCCTCACATGGGGTATTTGTGGTGGATATGCTTCTTTACATGTGCCATCTTCCCACTATCCACCTCTTCTGCTCCTATTTGCAAACTGCTGAAAGTAGTTATAGGACATCTCACAATTGTGCTGACTGTATGTGATCCAAGGTTGATACTTGACAAGAAAAGAGCAGTGATGGGACAAGGAGTTAAGGGATTCAAAAGCAAAAGACAGTGCAGATTTAAAATTGATATTGAGTTACAAAATATTTTACCAGAAGCTACATCTTTTTTTGGTGCTTTTTTTGGTACACATGGGATATGGGATTTTTATATTTATTCTGTAGCTCAAAACATATCTCAAGGTTTATATTCAAATTATAACCTGTTCCTTTTATGTGCATTTGTCTAATGTGACACACAAAATTCAATTTAGCCACTATTTATTAAGCACCTACTATATGTAAGGCTAAACCCTAAGGACAAGATAACTGTGCCTTTTAACAAGCTTACATTCTACTGAGGCAAGAACACAACTTGTACACAAATTAAAATACACAAGGTAATTGTTGGGGGAGAGAACTACCTGTGGCTGAGCCTTGAATGAAGATAATATGAGTTTCAGAAATCTCCAAATTATCACAGAAGTCAAGTCATAACATAATCTATTACATAGATTCAATATATTCATAGATCAAACCATGTCCTCTGAAATATAACTGCCTATAGTAAAAGCCTTATGTAATTTGATTGGTCTACATGGAGAATAGTGGACCTTTCTTCAAGCATCAACATTGTAAAAAGATTATCCATTTAATAGTTCTGATAAAGGATAAGTCACTTAATATTCATTTAGTAACCTGTGCTTAGGCCTAAGCAGATTCTTTGCACATCAGCATACCAGGAGTCATTAAAATAATCATTTTTGTCTCTCAAGAAACTTAGATACAAAACATCCAAAGATCTTCCCAAGTTAAGAAAGGAAGTTCCAAAAGAAGCAGTGTTACATAGTGAGTAGAGTCTACTTTGGAGTCAGGAATACCCAGATGTAAGTCCTACCTCTAAAACATACTGGTTGTGGGACCTAAGGTAAATCACTTTACCTCTCAGTGTGCCCAGAAAACTTTAACATTAAAATTTGCAGAATAGTTGTAAAATATAAGGCATTCCCTGGACTGGTGAAATCACAGGTCAGGACAAAAACCTAATCATAAAAGGTCAATTCAAAACATTATTTCAGACTTTTTTTTTCTATTAGATTATTTTTCCCTCAAATTTCCTAACGCCTACAGAAGTAATTTAAAGACCCTGTTACCTTTTCACTACTATGTGGTAAAGTTGAAATGTGACACAATTAAAATTAGTTAATAATAACAATTAAAAATTAGTTAATAATTTTTGCTAAATTAATTACAATCCCCAACAGAAATTTAGCAGAACTTGTCATTAATATCTTAATCTTTATAGCACTAATTTACCTCCATGGAGCATTCTGTATTTCCAGAAATGAGTTCTAAATACAGAGCTTCTATTTACTTAATGAAGCTTTGCACTTAGCCTAGCTCTGTGGGGAGCTGAAGAACTCAGAGGAAGATGAGAATCAGACTACTTAGGAATAAGAATGCAAAGTAGAACTTCATTTTACAAGCTGCAGACACTACACATAGCTTATTCTGATTACAACTGCTGCAAAGTAGAGTGGCTTGTTTACTGAAATAATGAACAGTAGATGGCATCAATTTAGGAGGAACGTTTTCATTTGTATTTCCCTGAGGCTATGTGAAATGAAACACCCTTATTTATTTCCATAAAAGGAGCATTTCATTTTCAGATTTTTCCTTTGGATAACATCATTCAAGAACACCTGATCATATTAGTCTATGTTTGAAGTGAAAACAGAGAATCGTGTTTAGTAAATGTTTTTTAAACAATGAAGAGCACTGTCTTCTTATCTGATTAAATTTATGATTTCAAAAGCTGAAGGACAGGCAAGGCAGTTTAGATTTTCATCTAATTCTCTGGGGAAAATATCCATTTATTTCCCCTCTTATACATTTCTTGGCTATTATATTAAAATAGCAAGAACTTCCACAAATCTATCATTTTGTATTACTCTTACCTGATTACATTATTTTTATTGCTTTCTTAAATTGTAACCTCCTTGAGGGCAGAGACTATTTTAATCCTTATCTTTGCATCCCCAGATGTGAGCACAGTGCTTTGTATATAAAAGATATTGAACAGCCATCGCCATTTGAAAACATCATACATTGTAGTGGGAAATAAATGTGGATGATAATATTTAAAATATTATCTTAATACTGAAGGAATTAAATCATAACAATCTTAAAATGAATGAATGCTATGAATGAAACCAGAAGAAAGAAGTTGTACCTAAATAGAAGGATGATCCACAAGTACTCTTTAGAGAGGCAAATCAATGAATTGGCAGTCACTTATCACACTCTCTAAAGCAATAAAGAAACATCACTTCATGAGGCATTTGGTAATCTTATACTATACTAATCATGGTAAGTATCTGAAAAGGACACTGAAAATAATTATAGCTTATGTGCTATCACCTGTTGCAGAAGATGAAGGGATAGAGTAATTTCATGGAAAACTCAACAAAACTCTCCAAATTAAGTCAATATGCACTTTGATACTTGGTGACTTCAATGCCAAAATGGGAATAGGTCAGGATGACAAGAAATAGGTTGGAAATATGGGGCAGGAATAAGGAATGAGAGAGTCCAAAGACTTATAGAATACACAAAAGTCTTGTGTTAGTCAACAATCAACAAACATTGTATTAAGTACTTACTATGTGCCTGTCATTGTGCTAAGTTCCTGGAATATAAATACAAACAGAAAGACAGTCCCTGCCCTCAAGAAGTATGTAAAAGGAAGCAAAAGAGGAGGGGGGCCAAGGTGAGAAGGGCATCCAGCTTGGTAGAGGAAGTCTAGAATGTAGCCTACAGAGGAATGAGACAGGAATGGTCTGGGTGCCCTCCTTAAATGGAGGTTTGGGGGGTAGCCATCCAATCAGACGGAAAGGCCCAAAGGTAGAGTTCAAATTCCAATATGTGAATTCCAGGGCTAGGGTAAGCTTCCAGGTTTCTGGAGCATGGTAGAGAAATTTTGGAGCACAGCTTGCAAAGTAACGTGTCCAGATCATGAATACTTTATTAGAAAAAAACAATCAGTATGCACTAAGCTTAGTGAGAACCAAATGACATCATATAAGATTAAGTTAATTGTATTTTATTTGATAAGAAATAGATTATTTGTGATGTGGGAGTCACTCCTAAATCAGCTATGTGTTTACATCAGACTACAGACTTCTTAGAGCAAAGGTCAAAATTAATACAAAGCTATAAAAAAGATTTTAAAAGAGGGGAAAATATGGCATGCAATTAAAATAATTCAGTGGTGGCCAAAAACAACACTTTACACCTTCTATCTTACAAACACATACAAATTCATTTATAAAATCTTATGAAAAAAGATAATAGAAGATTATAAACAATATTACCTCATAAAACAGAGAAGCAGTGGAAGGTGAAGCCAGTTTAAAGAAAGCTTGGCAAGAGGATCAAATAAGCACAGTTATCTCCAAGACATTTACAGGTGAAAAGTAAAGAAGGATAGAAAATGTCTTAAGATTTTCATAATACGCTATTTTTACTATCAAGAATAATAGAAGCACCACACTTGGACTCGAACATCACAGTCCTGATGTTCGAGTCCAAGTGTGGTGCAGATTCTATTAGAAGAGGTAGAAATGCCAATAAAGGGAACAAAAATGCCTAATTGGACCAAATGTACATAGAAGTCTATTCTGGGGGGTAACACAGTTCTGAGGGTATTAAGGCAGCAATCCATAAAATATCTGAAGGAAGCAAGTTACTCAAGATATGGGGTGATTAACAGAGAATTGTAATTTTCTGAAGACAATCAACCTGTATTTCCTCTTCTTATTTAATTCTGGACCCAATTCACTGCTCACTTTTACCATCTGTCCCAGATATATTTACTGATGAGAAAGCTCTATAGGTTGTCCATCCAATTCCACGTCATAAGACTGACAATAGAAATTTATCTATTCTATTTAACAATAGAAATTTATTTGGTCTTTCCTGTGTGAGGTCCAGGCAAACCCTTTAAAATGTTTACAGATCTCTTCTTGGAGGCCATGCAGTGTTCTAGGGCTTGATTCAACCAATAAGATGTCATCCGTAAATAACATTACTTGTAGGATCTTACCATTCATGGGGAACACTTCTTCAATTTGTACTTTGCACTGGATTTCTTCTATCAAAGTGAACAACACTTTTGGAAAACATAGATCTCCTTGTTTTGTGCCTCATCTGACATTTGCAACCAGTTGGTTATTGAGCAAAGTTATATCTGTCATTCCATCTTTCAAACAATATTGAATAATTTTGATGTATGTATGTGAAGCACTTTGCTGGAAGAGAGCCTTTAATACATTATTTTGCTACATTGAATCAAAAACTTTTTGTAATCAATAAGCATGGTAGAATGTTGTATCCTTTACATCTTTCAGCAAATTCTGTAATGATAAATATGTGGTCTATTGTGGATATCAATCAGTCAACATTTATTAAGCACCTACCAATTGCCAGACACTGAAGACACAAAATCAAAAATTAAACTGTCCCTCTTCTCATTGAACTTACAGTCTACTGAGGAAGAAAATAAGTACACATGTAAATACATATAAAATATATGTAAAACCTATCTGTTCCTTACTTATATCCTCATTTGAAGATTCTATGGATTAATATATAAATGATTCTCATAAAGAAGTTCATATAAATGTAAAAGTAAGCACATAGTCTGGTAGTTGTTGATATTTCCTTCTTTTGATATTAATAAAATCTAAAGATTTTGTTTTGAGTCACTGAAAACTAGGGGACATTCATATTTTCTTCTTTCTTTTTGTGGTTGTGCTTTGGCACTGCCTTTTTGGACTTCTAAACAAAGTAAGCAGAACCAAGAAGACAATTTTTATGAGGACTACAATAATGTAAAGGAAAACAACATTGAGAAATTTCAGAACCCTAACCAATGCAGTGACCAATCATGACTAGAGAACTGATGATGAAACATGCTTCCTGCCTCTTATCATATTGGTGATGGACTCTAGATGAAGAATAAGATGTACATTTTAGACATGGCCAATGTGTTGATTTGTTTTGCTTAACTCTACTTGTTACAAAGAAGGGTTCTATATGAGCATAGAGAGTCCTTGTAAAGTCACAATGATATAAATTCTTTATGTGTCTATTGCTTTACAAATAAAAGTATTTTGTCTTCTAGAGAAGAAATCTATTGTATAGAAAACAGGCTACCTTATTTCTGTAATTCTGGAGAGTAGGGGGAAGATGTGGGGCAGGGCTATAGGCAGTGAATCAAACAGCACTAATAAACCATGCTTTTTTTTTTTTTCCAGCCAAAGACAAGGTTTATTAGAACATCTGTCATATTGGGCAGACTCTTAAGGAGTCTGAATGTTAGTGAGCTATTGGCTAGATTATAAGACTCTGAGCAATGGCTAGATTATAAGAATCTAAGCACCTTAATAGAGACAAGATAGACCTTACATACAGAAAGACTGTGGGAGGGATCTAGGAGTGGCTAATTAGTTTGGACTGACTGGAGGAGGGGTCTAAGGAAGATCTGAATAGGAGTGGTCAGTAAACTGGGGGTGAACAGAACTCCTTGGACCTGGACCTCGTGGCCAAGGGAGAATGGAGCCTAGCTAGGATTAAGGGTGTGAAATGGCCAGGCGTCATAGGGAGATATGGAGAGCTAGGCTAGATTAAGGGTGGTGGAGCCACAATGCAAGGCCAGTTGATTGGATTATAGCCTCAGGGGAATGCCAGAGATTTGGCCATGTGGGAAAGTTGAGGGTTTTTCCTTTTGGGGGGTCTAGATCCTATCCTCATCATCCCCCCCTCAAAGAAATGGGACCCAAATTCTTTTGGGGTAAGGGGCAAAGGTCTTGGCTTCTGAAACTGCTTCCAGCTGGCAAGGGGTGCAGTTGTCCCTACCTCGAGGGGGTCCCAAAGAGGAGGTTGACTAGAAATGAGCACAAGCTGCATCCAGGGAACGATGGGGGTACATTGGCTGGTACCCACTGTTTGCTACCAACTGTAGGTGAATGGCCTGTAGTCCAAGTTCAAGTTTGGAGGCCAGCTTCTTTACCTTGAGCAGGATGTGCAGAACCTGGGTGATGCTTCCAGGCAAAGGTTGCCCTAGGGCCTAAGGCCATTGCCGGGGGGCCCACGCTGTAGCTACTATCCCTCCCCTCTCCTTCCTTTCCCAGGTGGGGGAGGGTGAAATCAAAGGAGAGGGGTAAAGGGTGAAACTCTCTTCTCCTATGAGAGGAGTTAACATACCCTCTTGACTCAAGGGAAGGGAGTGAGAGAAAGGAGTGACCAGGGTTGTATGGAGGAGTTTCAAAACTCCTTAATGATCAATCACAAAACCTCCAAAATCTGCCAAGATATTTTCAGCTATTATAACTTTTCCCTGTAACCTCCATGAAGGAGAATTCAGGGGTGTAGAGGGAAGGGAGTAAGTAAGTCTCAGAGGACCAAAAAGCAACTGCAGTTTTTCCCAATTCCCTAGCACCAAGAGAATTGATGGAATTGGGGCATACACTTCCTTGTCCTCTATGCCGCGGAAGGTCCATGGCCTCAAACCAACCCAGTGGACCAAGAGCCTGAGAGTGTCAGGCCAAGTGTGAGATAGCCTTGTAACTGTCTGCCTGAAAAACACTTTCAAGCCTTGGTTCTTGGACAGCGACCCCCACTGCAGAGCAAGAAAGGAGGTGGGAGTGGGAGGCAGGTTTACATACCTTCCAGTCTTGGCTAGAGAAGAACTTGTGGATAGGCAGTTTCCCCCTATGAGCCACCAAAATGTTGAGGTTTAGGGGTTAGGGAGTTCTGGAATCCCAATATCACAACACAATCCTGCCCAAAGGAATTCAACCCAAGCCTTCTTTCAGCCAAAGACAAGGTTTATTAGAACATCCGTCATATTGGGCAGACTCATAAGGAGTCTGAATGTTAGTGAGCTATTGGCTAGATTATAAGAATCTAAGCCTAAACCATGCTCTTAACTCTGTTCTTCGCAAAGCCTCTTCCTTATCATCCTCTAAAGATCAGTTTATATCCTACCACATAATCTAAGCAAGTCTACCACTAACAAACACTTTGCTACTGACCACTCATGAAAGCTACAATTCTGGATCCTATTCTCCACTACATTGAGGATTCTCTAAAGTCAAGGGTTGAAGTTAAGGAGTCTTTACACTTCATACAGCCATACCTTGCTTTCTGCTGCTTAAACCATTTTAGGTAATAATTGTCCTTTGTCAGGCAACCACAGTGTGCTAAAAACTACAGTGAGGTGTTTCTTGAATTCAAATAGAACTCTCCAAAATATGTGGGAGGTAGAGGGGGTAATGAGTCAAATGGACAAATATATGAAAAAGTCATAAATGCACATAATTCAAATAAGACATATGTAATGAGCTTTACAAATTTTTACATAAAAGTGAACCATTATTAATATTAGGTGATTTTGATTTTATTTACAACATCCAAAAGGTCCAGGTAGTCTGGAGCAAGTCAGATT
This sequence comes from Vombatus ursinus, assembly GCF_900497805.2. Classification (NCBI taxonomy): domain Eukaryota; kingdom Metazoa; phylum Chordata; class Mammalia; order Diprotodontia; family Vombatidae; genus Vombatus; species Vombatus ursinus. The sequence goes on along the minus strand of NW_020940360.1, from coordinate 14,137,592 downwards.
TAGAACTTCTTTCCATGGTCGGATCAGTATGTTGACTTTGATCACATCAATGTCATATGGCTCTTTTAAAGCCTACTTGATCTTGTATTTTTGGTCTTGCTATCCACAATGTCAAGGGTGTTGTTGTCCTCAGTCTTCTCTATAGCTTACTTAGTAGTCAGAGGAAATGATGATCATATATAATCAAGTGAAATAAACAAGTATTTATTAAATGCCTACTCTATACCAAGCACTGTGCTTCTCAGAGCACTTTTCTGAGGATACTTTTGAAGCCAAGGAGTCTTGTACCCCTGGAAACTAGGGGACATACTGATTTTCTTCTTTTTGTGGCCATGGATCCCTTCTCAAATTTCCTTTGATTTGGCTTCTGTCTTAGGGGGCATATCTTCCTTCTTTACTTTCAATATCTAGGGTAGAGTGGGAGGGGAAAGCCTTTTTTTTTTTTTAAATCTTGTGAACTCAAATGTTTATAAGAGGACCCAAAGGCTACCCTTGAGGAATTTCTACATACTAATGGCTGGATATAAAAAACCAAGGAATTGAGATTTCCTCTAATGAGGCTCTAAAACCAAAATATGGCATGAAATAGCATTGAAAAAAAATGTATGATCAGAAAAGAGGGTGAGTTGATTGTGTCAAAGCAATGGATGATTGATGGTCATAGTGCTCCACTTATATCCATGAAATGAAAAAATACTCAAAAGAAAATCTCCAGCATGCTGGGTATAATCTTCTCTGAGGGAATCAGAGAAAGATATGGCCAATATTTTATAGGATAATTAAGTATCAATGGATTGTATCCTGCACTGATGGATGTAGTGCCCACATTGATAAGATCATGGATGCATTAAAACATTAACATATAAGAACAATATTGCAATTAGTCCTTTTTTGCATATTTTTATTGTCTTCTTAAATTTCTATGGCCACATAGAAAATATCATACTCATAGGTTTGAGTAGAATGTAGATTGTGGTGTTTTGGATGTTTTTTTTAAAACAAAAATACTTTATAAATAAGTCTAGGAAAATGGACAACTTAAAATATTATTTTGAAAAATTAGGGCGTCTGCTCATTTGGGGAAGCTAGGTGGCACAGTGGATAGAGCACCAGTCCTGAAGTCAGGAGGACCTGAGTTCAAATCCGGCCTCAGATCAAACACTTGACACTTACTAGCTGTGTGACCCTGGACAAGTCACTTAACCCCAATTGCCTAAAAAAAGAAAAAAAAAGAAAAGAAAAATTAGCTAGAATATAGTTGTTTATACATTATCATAGCACTTTTTTTTTTTTTTACAACATACGTAAAGTGTAATTCTACATTCAAAATATCACATTTCTGGAAGGCAAAAAAGATATAGGAGAGTTCTAGAGAAAAACAACTATGATAACTTGGAAATGAAGGGTGAAGTGGGAGTAGGAGAGTAGGGTAGAGAACCAACATGGTTCTCCATTCAAACAAGCACCATTGTCTAAGGCCACTGAAGATAATGAAAGTGTATCAAGGCCAAGCTGCTAAAAAAAAGAATCAGCATTAATTCAGAAATACTGTCCATGATTTCTACTATGTGAACCCTAACCAATTAAATTCCCAAGCCTTCAAAGCCCGACAGAAGATGAGACTTAGCTGATAACTATACAAAAAGCAAGTTGGGTTTTTTTTCCCCTATATACAAGGTAGACCAAAAGTTTTAGTGCAGTTTTAAGAAATTAAAGCTATTACAAGCTTAAAACTGCACTAAGACTTGTGGGACATCCTGTATAAACAAGAACAATCCAAACTCAAATTATAACTCCTGTCAAAAAGCACTGCTATTAAAGATACACTGGTGCACTATTAGCTTCTTTCCACAGATACAGGAGCTAAGGGCACATGGATGACTCCTCACAGACCCAGGAGGAAAGGCAGAAGACATCATGTTCTAAACTCTTACTCTGTCATCTTGAACCTCAGTTATGCATTAGGCTCTTTCCATTTTTAGTGGCAAGACTTCAAGCATAACTATTTAGAGAGTATTTGCTACTAAATGTTGGGGAAGGAGCCAAAGAAACATCACTTTTCTAAACTCTGCAATTATCCCTCCAAACCTGGAATGAAAAGGAGGCTAAAAACACGTGATCAAAGACTATGAAATAAATCATGAAATATTTGCCTTGTTTGAACAGACTTGCCCACAAAATGCAGGGAAAAAAAAAAACCTAGGTGCATTCTGTGTGTCAACAAACTATCAGCACTCCCTGATATTTTGGCAATGGAAAAAGACCTATGCTATACTCACCATTGTGGGAAAAGGGTTTAAAGTGATAAGTACTTGCTGCTGAGCACTCCCCTGTGTATTATATATACACATGAGGTGAATATAATTCATCAGAATAAAGAGAAACAGCAATAGCTTAGAGGGAAACTTTGCTACACTACAGTAACGAAAAAAATTGATGTTTTTCAATAATGTACTGTATCTTGCCAATATAGAAATAACAATAAATAGATTATAAGCCTTGCCCAGTCTCACAAATGCTATTTCTATTCTAGTATAACAAAGTATATTACACTGGAACTTCACTTCAATGATATTCTCATCATACATTTCAGGAACTATCTTAAAAACAAGTCTGTCTTCTAATAAGATCTTTTAGTTTTTTAGTAACTAAATGAACTGAGGTAGCATCTAATCACACTCTACGATAGTGTCATAGTGAAGTTTTAGCCTATTTACAAAAATAGTAGTATCAAAGATTTAGAGCTAAAGAAAGATTCATCTTTCTTAGTTTAAATCTGGCCTCAGACACTTAGCTATATGACCCTGGGCAAGTCACTTAACCTCGTTTGCCTCAGTTTCCTCATACGTAAAATGAGCTGGAGAAGGAAATGGCAAACCACTTCAGTATCTCTGCCAAGAAAATCCCAAATGGGGTCACAAAGAGTCAGACACAACTGAATAACAACATAGTAGTCACTTAATAAATACTTATTGATTTTCTGATTGATTCCAATGATTCCTTCTAATGTTTCCCAGAAGCTTCCTCCTCTTTTTCTTTGCACAAATACTTAAAGTGTTAAAAGTATTAAAGTATTTTACAGTTAAATCAGGGATTGGAGGCAACTAGATGGTGCAGTAGAAAGAGCACCATCCCTAGAGTCAAGAGGACCCAAGTTCAAAGCAGGCCTCAGACACTTGACACTTACTAGCTGTGTGAGCCTAGGCAAGTCATTTAACCCCAACAGCCTCATCAAAAAGCAACAAAAAAAAAAGTCAGGGATTGAACCCAGAACCTAGGAATTCTAAGTAAATTTTCTAGTCTATAAGTTAGAACCCTCCTCCAAGTCTTTCAAGTCACTTCGTCTTGGGAAGTAGAACCAAAGACACATTATACTGAAATTTCTTAACCCTCTGCCAAACCCCAATCATGAAATACCCCTAAGAAAGTGACATTGGAGTTCCATTTTCACATTCTTTTTTTTTTCAATTTCATATATTTATGACTATAAGGGGCCCTAGAGGTCTCTAGTTCAATTCTTCATTTTATATATGTGGAAACTGAAGACAAAAATGTTAAGTGACTTGCCCAAAGTCACCCAGTAAGTAGCAGAACCAGGTTTCAAACCCTAGTCCTCTGATCCCCATATCCAGTACTCTTTCTACTGTTCCATGCTACTCCCAAAGAATGTAAACAATGAAGGACTTCCTAAATTCTTTCCTCAAAGTGATCAGTTCACCAGCACAATATGGTACATGTCTAGAAAGCAGGGTCTTCAAAAAGGATCAGAAAACTTGACACGATAGAAATGTTGAACGCAAAACATTTAATTTGGAATATCTTTGTGAATGATGACTAATTAGACATCTGCAATAACATCACTGGTGATCTGGTACCTGTTATGTACCAATCCCTAGGATACTCTCTTCTTTCTTCAAGGACTTCAGTGCTTGGCTGTGAACTTCAGTGCCTTTGTCTATTCTACCACTCCTGGCCTCATACTAACTTACTTCAACATATATATTGATAAGCTCTCAAACAACCTAACTTCCCAGTTCCTCTACTTACTCGTTTTCCATGATTTACTCTTCCATTTCACGTCAGTCACACAGATATGGTTGTACCACTGATCTTGTCATCACTTACAAGCATTCCAAGTTGCGTTAAAATTGTATCTTGTTCTGGTCCCCCGCCCCACGCCCTTCTAGTTAGTATAGTAAATTTATAAGTAGCCAGTATAAAATAAAAATAGCAGGAAGTAAGATTGCAAGGGCAAACCTGGAAGTCATTTACAGACTGTCCCATAGGTAAAAAGAACATAATGGTTACTTGCAAGTTGTCTCACAAATTAAGCAAAAACCACATCCTGAGACTATGTGCTAAATCAAGGAAAGCCAGCTCTAGGTGTTACTGTAAGGGCCTGTTGGTCCTGCTAACTGCCCATGGTCTGTAAGCCTCAGATAAACTCCAGACATCCACAGTAAGACCAGCAGAACACCAAATGTTACTGATAACTTTGAGCTGATGTGGATGTTAGTGAAGTAACCTCAAGGTGGCACAGATAAGGGTTAATCTGTCCCTCACCCAAACCCTATAAAAATGAGATCCTTAACTCCTGCCCCCAAGCACTCTTCCAACCCTTAAGGGTTTAAGCTGCTCAAGTGCTCCCAACTCCAATCCACCATTACCTGACTCTCCCCCTCCCAATTTTCTTCCCTATGATGCCTGCCTTCCTCTACAACCTTATTACCACATGCCTCTGAACCTGAAAAGTCATTCATCTCTGTGCTTTCTGTGCCATTTGCCCCGGTACCCTCTGCACCTTATTAAAGTGTGATTGAAGCATTTGCTGCCATTATGGCCTTTCCCAAAGAGTATCCAAAGAACTGGGCGTACCTACCCCACCCCAGCTTGACCCAGAGGGACCCTCCTGTGGCCCTATTGTCTTATTCCATAAATTAATTAGCACTTCACAAGTTAATTAACTCTGAAATTCTTTTATCTGATTCTGATTATCATTCCACCTTTCCCTCCGTCTTATGACTCCTATCCCTGTTCTTTGTCCTCACCCTCTACCCCTCAAGTTCTTTTCCAGGCTATCATCCCTACACTGGTTACATGCTCCTTCCTTCATTTATTCAATTCTTCTATGAACCAGTTCAACTCTACATTATTGTCCATACTGAAGTCCCTTGCTCCCTTATCCTATACCAATGATGTCTTACAAAGGCCCAACATCGGATTACTCTCACCACCTGCTGCCTTTGCTCCTATTTACATGCTCTTGGAGAGAGCTGGAGAAAAATGCAAAATCAAGCTGACTGGATTAGCTACAAATTCATGTTCCACAAGCTCAACTATGTCTTCATTGCAGTAAAGCAATCCTTTTATAGGTCCCTTATCAATTCACTATCCCACTCACCACAACAGCTTTTCCAGGTCTTTTAACATACTTCCTTAAACTTTCCATGGTATTCTCTCTTCCCACCCTTTTGGCTGAGAACCTTAGCTCATACTTCACTGAAAAAAAAATTATATCATGTTCTAAGAGCTCCCTTTTCTCTCTTCATTTCACATTCAAATGCCTTCCCTTTACCCCTCTCTCACACAAAGAGGTAGCCTTTACTTTGACAAGGCTAACTCCTCCATGTGTACCTTTGATCCTATTCTATCCCCTCTCCTCCAGCAGCTTGCCCCTCTATCAACCCTTCATCTCACCTATCTTCAACTTCTCTGTAATGGATGCTTTCCCGCTGCCTAACAAATATGCCCATGTCTTTCCCCCTTCTTGACCCATTCTCTTGACCCATTCATCTCTGCTAGCCATTGTCCTTTATCATCACTAAACTCTTTTTAGAAAGCTTTCTACCATTATAACTCCACCTCCTCTCCTCTTGCTCTCTCTTAAACTCTCTATAGTCTGATTTTTTACTTCATCATTCAGCTGAAATTGCTCTCTCCAAGATACCCATGATCTCATCAATATTCTTTTATTTTAAAACAGGTGGCAACACTAAGCTCAATTCCATTCTGCCAATGTACAAACTACAAATGCTTGCTTAGCAGCTGAGAGGTAATCTTGAAAAGCGTATTTGAAAAGTGAATAAAAATCCATATAAAACAAATATTCAAATAGTTTCCATAGGAACACAGATAAGTGTGACTCCAACTCTTAGTCTTCCATATTATTGTATTTGTGCCAATCCTATTCTTAAAACATATTTAAAAACTCAAGCAGGAATTAAGTTAATGGCCCCCAAAATGCTCTAATTCAAGCTAAATTTGCAATTAATAGCTATAAACAGCATCTGTACATTAATATTAGCTGAAGTGCAAGTTGTTGAGTGATATTCCATTCTAATTTTCCAAGAACAAGACAACGTCAGTGCTACTATCCTGATCCTCTACTTCTGTTGGAAAACCTTGGTTCTTGCTTTGTTGCATGTATTTCCATTCTGTCCCAGATATCACATAATAGATAGTGTGTTTCAAGAATCCACTGAAAGTAGAAGTAGCAGCAACAATATAAGAACCCATGTCTTCACACAGCATCCAATCTCCTACATGCATTTCTGCTAAACCACCATGTTTAACAATTTGATCAAGGTCATCACATGTTGGTCCCCACATGCTAGAAAAGTAATACTTCTCATCTGGTTTGGGTCTCTTTTGTAGAATAGGTTTAATATGTGCATGATCTAATAAGGATGAAATTAAATGATCCACATAATCCAGCATTTGGTCGTTTGCCTCATCATCAACAGAACCTGTCTGGTGCTTTAATACAAGTTTCTTGGCAATGATGTTGACTGCAAGAATGACAGCTAATGCAACATAGTATCTGCCTGGTTCAGGTATGATTCTCACCCCAGAGTCAGAAGGAAAATACTTGTCCAATGCTGGACTGATTACACTTGAGATCTCTTCAAACTTAAGCTTTACATGTTCAGGACCAGGAAAGTCACCACCAATAACAAGAAGATACATATTGAAATCAAATTCTACCCCCATATCAAAGATACATCAGGGATCAGAAACTGCTTGGACAAAGGTTTCTGGATCAGTACAACTACTTCCCATGTGGAAACTGACTCCAATAACATCAATATTCGGTTCCTTTGCCCACTCAAGGAGCAGCCTGCTAGTTTTGAGAGTGGCACCAAATTTTAACACTTAGATGACAGACAGCTTTGGAGTCATCAGTGGCAATCCTCAAAACCAGCTTTGCCTTTGGATGAGCTCTGGTAATTTTCATTAGTTCTACTTCACTATCAAAAGCTATCATTTGTACTCCATTGTTGGCAGCATATTTAATTTGTGATACCTGTTTGCATGGATTTGCATAGATCATCCTCTCTGGAGGCACCCCAAGACTCTGTACTAATTGTGTTTCAGTCTCACTAGCACAATCAAATCCTGCTCATACAGCAGCGTCTTCACTATAGCTCTGCTATCGTCACATTTAACAGCACAAAAAGGAGTTACTCAAGGAAGAGCTTTGTACCATCTCAGATGTTTCTTTCGGATGTCACCAAGGTCAGCAACATAGAAGGCAACTTTGTCATCAGAAGAAATTTCATTAATTTGGTCTGGAATATCCTTAGCAATAAAACCTTCATCAAGGAAATTGAAGTTAAATTCATCATTGCTGAAGCTGTTCATGGTTTCTTGATGTTCCTCTAAAGTGAAATAAAATGGAAAACTAGGAGATGGAATTTAAAGACAAGCTATTTCCAGCTTTACACTGAAGGTGGTTCTCCAGGAAGACAAAGTCCTGTCAAATACAAGGCTATGATTGTGACTTTGATGCAGCCCTTGCACTGGAAATTCTCTTAAAGGGCATGGATGGAGTGGGCAGACCCAATAATCTCTTAATTGCCTCCCTTAGACTGTGAGCTCCTTGAGAGAATGGACTAGTTTTTTTGGGTTTGTTTTGGGTTTAGTTTTTTGCCCTTCTTCGTAATCCCAGTGGTTAACCCAGTGCCTGGCACACAGCAGGCAATTAATAAACACTAGGTGAGTCACTATTATAGCTAATTTTGTGTGTACCATATCCCTTGATTAGATTGTAAGCCCAATTAGGACAGGGACTATAACTTACTTTTAATCCTTGTATCTCTTCCAAGGCCTAGCACAATGAGTAAGACTTTAATACAAGTTTGCTGGAGAGCCCGGGGACACCCACTGTTATCGGACACAACTTGGCTAAAGATCTAGCAAATGGGACCGAGGAGAACCAACATTATCATGACATTTTAGAGAGAGAGTATCCAAGAATGGAGGGAGATCAATGTCATACTGCAGAGAGGTGAAGAAGGACAAAAATTGAGAAAGACCATTACATTTGGCCATTGAGAGATCATTAATTACTTTGGAGCGAACATTTTTGGTTGCATGGTGACGTTGGAAACCAGACTGCAGTTAAGAGGATAAGAAAGGAAGTAGAGATGGCCACAAAAAGGAAAGATATATAGGATGATAGCTAGTGAGGACGAACAGAGCAAGTGAGGGTATTTAGAGGACGGAACAACCTGGGCATGTTTGGAGTCAGTAAGGAAGCATCCAGTAGACAGGAAGTGATTGAATATTTATATAAGTACATGAGAGAAAAGCAAAACATTATTTTAAGTTTCGGAGGTAGGGGTTGGAGATTAGGAAAGGGTTCTTGGAAGAAATGGCTAACCAACTAAGGCTTAAAGGATTTGGGAAGATTTTCATGCATTCCAGATATAGAGCACAGAGATGGAAACGTACAGAACTTTCATGGGAAATAACACGTAACAGTTTGGCAGCAGCATTGAGTACATAAAGAAAAGGTGGAATGACAAGGTCAAACCAGATCATAAAGGTCCTTGAAATATGAAGAGCAGGGATCACGGGGAAGCTTGACATGGAGAACATGGAATGGAACACGTGGTCTTAATTCTGGGTCACAGAATAAAAGAAGAGAGGAAAGCAAATGGAAACTGAATTATAAGATGGGCTAGAGCTTTTGTTTTATGAGGCCTATATTGCATGTAGCCTTATAACTATTATAGTTACTTGAGTTTTAAGAGAAGAAAAAACTGTGTAAAAGTACCAAACTGGGTCCTCATTGAAGTATGGTAACCTTGTGTTTTCTAAGGGCTATGCAAGTGAAATACAAGGTCTGTGTTTGTCCAAGGACCACCTGAGCTAAGTGTGTTGTGAAAGCACCTGGCATACCAATGTTATAGGGTAAGATCAAATGTATCATATTAAGCATCATAATTTAAAAATTTAAATGTTGTTATATGCCAAGAATTCATAGTTTTGTGATTTTAGATCTTGGCAGGAACCCAAGAGAGTATCTAGTTCAACTCCTTCAACTTCCTTTTACACATGATGAACCTGAAATGAGAAGTTAAGTGACTTGTCCAAGGTCACATGAGAAATACATAGCAGTCTACATTTAAACCTAAATCATCTAACACAAAATCCAAAACTCTTTCCAGTACCCAAAGCTATTTCCACTGCTAACTCAGACATCTGCTGGCTGTGTGACCCTGGGCAAGTTATTTAAGCCTCTCTGTGCCCCAGTTTTCTTAATCATGAAAGAAATACTACTTGTAGTATCTGCCTCATATATAGGACAGTAAGGCAAGGGTTTGATTATGCCTGGAGAAATAGGTCAGATCTGAAATTGCCTCCCCAGCAAATAAGCAGAGGAATTGAGGTCTTCTAATTTGTATGGCACAGAGAACAATCTGAGACTTCTTTTGATGTCCCAAAGGCATCTTGAACTCCACATATCCAAACCAGAATTCATTATCTTTACCCCCACACTCCACCCAGTTTGCCAGATTTACAACCTTAGGGTCATCCTCTACTCCACTCTCACTCATCTCACATATTCAATGTTATCAAATCTTGGTTTTTACTATTTATCTCTCCTGTGTGTCTCCTGCTCTCCATTCACACATAGCCACTACCCCAGTTTAAGCCCTTATCACCTGCCTGTATTATTATGATAACCTCCTAATTGGTCTCCTTCACACCGTCTTATCTCTTCCCACTCAAATCCATACTCTACTTATTTGCCAAAATGATTTTCCTAAAGTGCAAGTCTATCATGTCATTCCCCTCCCCATTCAATAAATTCCAGTGGCTTCCTATTAGCTCCAAGATCAAATATAAAGTCTTTTTTTGGGGGGGGGGCAGTTAAATTCCTACCCTTCCAATCTTTCTAATCTCCTCCACTTTAAATACTGCTATACCAGCCAACTGAACGCCCTCTCTCCTCACCTTTGCCTCCTAGAATGCCCAGCTTCTTTCAAGCATCCCGCCCCCTCCTTCGGGTCTCAGCAGTTAGATCTTTCTCTTCTTTTACCCTCCAATCTAAAGCTTACGTGTATTGTGTGTACCTATTTATTTACACGTCTCCTTATTAGAATGTAAGCTGGAGGGCAGGGAGTTTTTCCCGTACTTTGTATCCTCAGCTCTTAGCATAGTGCTTGACACCTAGAACGCCTAATAATAATAATGATTTATATAGAGCTTACAATGTGCCAAGCGCTTTACAATTATCCTCATTTGAGCCTCAATACATTCCTGTGAAGAAGGTGCTATTATCCCCATTTTACAGAAACTGAAGCAAACGGGTTAATAATTTGTCCACGGTCCCACTACTAGTGTCTGAGGTTAGAACTCTGGTTTTCTTTACTCTAGGACAGCTAAACAGTAGTGCAGAACACTAGGCGTGGCGTCAAGACCTTAGTTCAAATCTGTGTTCTCAGACACTTACTAGCTGTGTGACTGTGGGTAAGTCACTTAATCCTGTTGCCTCGGTCTCCTCATCTACAAAAGGAGCACAAGGAAATGGCAAGCCACTCCAGTACCTTTGCCAAGAAAACCCCAAATGGAGTCACGAAGAGTCGTAAACGACTGAACAACTTCTTGGCTCCAGGCACTTCGCCATGCAGCCGATAGTTGAGGGACTGACTGGTTTCTCTTGGGAGAGGATCACTCAAAACTGGTAAGAACTGAGGAAGTATATTTGCTGACAGTGAAGGAGCCTGAAGCCCCGACTCCACTATTCCCATTATTGACTCCCTGGGCACAGAAGCACTGGCATAGGGTTACTTTGCATCTGACGTTGTTAGCCACAGGGCAGATGGTCAATAAAATTGTCAGTCGGTTTTACTACTTCTTTCACAGGTCATTAAGTGGAGGAAACACATTCTGTGCTCCCAGGAGCCACAGCTCGAATTTCGGTGGGAGGTCAGGGCGGGACATGCATGTTTATGGGGATGAGTCCAGCAATTCGCAGCCCGGAGGAAAGACCTCGGCTTCCTTCCCTCCGCCGCTGCGCCCTACACACACAGGGCGCTCCAGGGGCGGGATTAGGAATTTTCTTCCCAAATTAGGGAGCGAAAAAGACAGGTGGTGGTCAGTTCAACTGAGGAGGGTCAGGTTCCACTACCCAAGACTTTCCCGCTTTGCCCAAGGAAACACACCACGACCGTTCCCCGGCGGACCTGCCAGCCAAGAGCAACACATATGTTCGCGCTTTTTACTCCGGTCGGCACCCCAGCTCTCGCGGGATCTCCCATCTAGAGAAGCGGGTCTGCGGCCCAACACTCGCGACGCTTACTCTGAAGGTCCAGGCTAGAACTGCCCCGTTCCTTTTCTTTCACTGCTCCCAGGATACAGTGCGCCGAGACCGCAAAGCAAAGTCTTGCAGCCCAGACCCGCGGCTGCCCCTTCTTCCTGTTCCAGAGCGGAACCGGAAGATCAGGAGGCGGGTCCTCCCCTCCCCGACCGGAAAACGCAATCGAGCCCGAGCCGGGACTCGGCCTCGGTCGCTACCCCGTCTACTGCTCCCCGGGCCTCCGGGTCCCCGGACTGTTGGTGTCCGGGCTGAAGGTCGGTCCGGACGACGGAGGACGCAGACCTCCGGACTGTCGGGGCGGCCTCCTGACGGGGCCCCCCGGCTGCCGAGAGGGATCATGTCTACTGCCTCCGCTGCCTCCTCCTCCTCCTCCTCTTCGGCGGGTGAGATGATCGAGACCCCCTCGCAGGTCCTCAACTTCGAAGAAATCGACTATAAGGAGATCGAGGTGGAAGAGGTGAGTGCCGAGCCCTTTGTCCCTCCCTGACCGCCCTAGACGAAACTCCGTGGGTCTAGCCGGACTCCGCGGCTGAGGCTGGAGCTGCAGCAGAGGGGCCAGGGAAGGGGGGTGGGGGGTGGGAGGGAGTCTGGGGCCGTTGGGTCTTCCCCACTTTCCTCCGCTTCGGGGAGAGCCTGCCCTTTTCCCTTCACCGCATAAGTTTGGCCACAGTACCTCATTGCTTTATGTCGTGATACTAGGGAATAGCAGGGTCCGTAACCGGCTTTCCTGAACGAGACTTAGTTTCCCTCTCTGTAAAGAATACCCTCGAGGAATGTGGTCAGAAGGACCTACAGCTGCTGGCTGGTTTCCAATTCCGCTGCTCCCAGAGCCCCAATTCTAATAAAGATCCAGTTGAAACTTAGTGCTGTATTCGCAAAGTAGTAGTAACCAGTTAGATCATATGATTTCTAGCTGAAAGGGACCCTGAGGTTATCTAGCCCGACCTTTTCACTTTACAGATGCGGAAACTGAGGCCCAGAGAAATGTTCAGTGACTTTTCCAGAGTCATACTTACTGGTGGTGAAATAGCAGTGCTGGCTGGAGCTTGCGCCAGACTCGCCTTTGACTCCAAATTTGAGAGGATAGGTTGGAAGTCAGCTATTAGGATGCTAGGTTTCGAGACTGAAGTTACCCTGAAGCTCATCTCAGTTAAGTCCCTTATTTTATGAATGAGTATAAAGGGAGAGCCTGAGCAACGATGGCTGCACTATGAACTGAGGAGAAAAGTGGTAGGAGATAATGCAGGGGTAGAATCTACACGATTTGGATCGAGAAGGAAGAATCAGAAATGACTGAGGTTACCAGCAGAATGGTGGTGCCTTTGATAGAAAACTTCGGGTTAGGGGGAAAGAGATTGGGTGTTGGGGTTTTTAACTACATTTGTTAGAAAGTAAACTTTTAAATTAGCTCTCTACATTTGAAATGTTTACTCATTATTTGACTGAAAAGTAATTTAATCTTTCTGAGCCTCTTTCCAGCTCTGTAAACTAAGAGAGTTAAACTACAGAAATTCTAAAGTCCCTTTAATTAGGCTCTTTGATTTTTACAAAAATCGTGTTGACACTGCACAAATGAATCTGTTGTGTAGAGTGAGGCTTTGTTATCTTAAATCAAACTGTGATCCTTGAATGTGAATATGTAAAAGAAACATATAAAATTGAGGATTGCTAAAATTAAAGATTAAGATGGTTTTCATGTATTATTCACATCAGTGATCCTTTCATGTATGCAATCTGTAGGGTGCCAAAAACAGCACAAAGTTATGCAAACATGCATACTGTAGATCTGATCTAGAATTTTTTTAAAAAGTTAACCAAGTTATTGTTAGGAAACCTGAATCCATCCCTTAATAACAATTCTACTTCAGTTTTTCCTTCTAGAGTGTAATAAAGTTAATTCTTTGGTTTTTGTCTAGCTCGGTGATAGAGGTGTGATTGAGATTATAATATATGTTAAATAAATGCAACTTAGAAGTGAAATAAGAACAGGTACATATTTTGCTTACCTGTCTGCACTAGTTGAAAGACTTTTTTTTTCCTTGCCAGGAGTTCCTCCGAGTACTGAAATAATAAGTTCAGACCAAAACAACAAATTATGCATAAAGAAAAGATTAAAAGAGAAATTTGTGGAAAGTTTTAAGGAAATTGACATTAGCAGTCAACTAAACAGCTTTAAAAAATTTTAGACACTTACTGAATACTCTTCTTGAAAAGAGTACTACCTCTAAAATTAGAGGTTCTACTCTGGCTTCAAGCCCTTTTTCTACCTGTGTAGCCTTAGGCTAAGTCGATTAACCTCCCTGAACCTCAGTTTCTTCATCTGTAGAATAAATATGTTGAGCTAGATGGCCTCTAAGGTCCCCTTCCAGCTCTAAACGTGTAATCTTTTGATTCTCTCATATTAGAAGTATTTTAAAGAACCACATATTAAGCTGACATGTTTCTAGTTCTTAAAGTACATATTCAGCTTTTAAACTTTACAATACTTTTTCTATAATGGCAATTACTAATAGTATACCAAAGTTTATTTTATCATATATGGAAGAATTTCTTTTCTCCATTTTTTGTGTGTGAACAACTTAGTGAAGATACCCTAGTCCAATTCTCTCATGTTATAACAAAACTGATCAAGTTGTTATTTACCTGAGGTCATACAGACAAGAAAAGAATCTTACTTTGTGAACAAAGCATAATGAAAATATTTTATAATTTGTATTGATTATTAAAACCCAGAGAACCCTTGAGAAGAAATAGCATGACTCCATTGTTATTTCAAAGGAATTTCTTTCTTGAAACAAAAGTCAGTCCATCTTTTTTACCTCACTGGGGCCCACAGTCTTACACTTTTGGTAACAAAAGTTATGTGTCATATATAAAAATTGTAATTTTTTCCTTTAAAATTTTGCAGCAGCAAACTGGTGTATCTGTGGATCAGGGTTTGTGTAAAAGTCATAGTATGTAAGAAGCAGAGCTAGGATTTGAACCCAGATCTTAGGACTCTAACTCTTGTATTCTATCTGCATCACAGAATTTGTGATTAGACCTCCACAGAAAGGAGAAAAATTAATAGACTAATTCATAAGAGTTATTCCATTCCTACTTTGTGTGCAGAAGACTGTACTGGAATTACAAGGCTTGGCTTTTATTAATAAAGTGGTTTATATTCTAGTTGAGGAAATAAAATACTTATGTGAGAAACAATTGCTGGAGATGTGCAGAACAAAACCTCACAAAATCTTGGAGTTGGAAGAGATCAGAGATCATCTACTCTAATTCATAACTGAATAGGAATCCCCTCTACCACAGTCCTAACAAATGAATGACCATCCAATCTCTGCTTGAAGACTCTATGTAAACTTTAAGTGAATGCCTGTCACCTAAGGCAGTCAATGACATGTCAGTCCTAAAAGTTTTCAAGTCCTTAGAAAACTCTCATGCCTTTCCTATGACTTCCTTATCTCAGTGATCAACTACAAGTGAATATAATACAAACCAAATATTTCTGTGTTGAATAGGTTCCTCATCACAATTCATTACATGCATGGAGTTTTGAATTGGATTTTGAAGAAAATAAGGAAAGTGATGAAGAAGAATATGAAGGTCATTGCAAGTGCAGATAAAGGTAGAAATTGAGCAGGCCTAGTCAAAGACAGCAGGTAGATGAATTTAGCTAGAACAGAAGCAGGTATCATAGTGCAGTAGAGAGAAGTAAGGTCATTTCTGAGACAGGGCCAAGTGTTGGAGAACCTTTAATAATTTCAAATTTCTGAGATGGGTTTTGGTGCTTTCTGTATTGAAACCAAGGTGTGATAGTTCAGTATTGAGTGAATGTTTAAATAGATG
This sequence comes from Vombatus ursinus, assembly GCF_900497805.2. NCBI lineage: Eukaryota > Metazoa > Chordata > Mammalia > Diprotodontia > Vombatidae > Vombatus > Vombatus ursinus. The sequence continues at coordinate 14,122,141 of NW_020940360.1, read as the reverse complement.
CATGTCTGCCTTATATATTCTTAAAGGATTTTAGTTTCTGAACTACAATGACCTTCTTTAAAATGGTTTCAATTTATAACACAGCTGTAGAATGTGGATCCCAAAGACAGCAAGTCAAAGTTACAGTATACAAATTCTGGTATTGTTACATCTGTATTATTTTAATGTTTCAATAAAAAGAAGATAGAATAAATAGTACATTTCCTTTTAGAGTGGTGAGTAGAAAGAGAAATTACAGACTAAAATAACTTGATTTTTTTTAAATTTTGTTATATGTTTTGCAGTTTATTATGAATATGGTCAACTGTAAACAAAATTAAGTTTATAGCTCAGAGAGGCATTAAATTGGTAACTGTTAATTTCATGTGGGGTTATAGGTAGTCTTGGACTTCGACAGTAACATTAATTTGATTCTCTTAAGAAATTATGAAATGGTTATGAAAAGATAACGCCCCCTCAAAAAAAGGGGTGTTAACATAATATCCATATAGCCTAAAGAGATTACATAGATTTGTCTCTGTGGTAAGTAAAATACTACATATAATAATATATGGATAGGGGTCTTATGTACAATAATGAAATATATAATAAGAGATTTCTACTGAAAAATTCAAAGATTTGTACAATCAAAGCTTCACATTTGTAATATCCAGGCTGTCTTGTCAGCAGATGGCAGTTCCACTCTGCCATATGTTTATTAATAGATTTTGAAGTTCTGAAATAGATGGAGGCCCCTAGTCTTGAAATAATAAGTGTAAGATCTTTGCTCTTGGTTCTTGTCCTAGATTTCTAGCCATAGAGATAGATAATCAAATGGCCAACAGGCCCATTCATGTACTATACAAAACTGGACTAAACAAAACTAAAAGCTCTAGTCACTAACTGCCAATTGTGTATTACTTTTCTGTAATTAAGTGCTTAACAAGCAATGACAAATTTCAGACCATAGTCTTTGAAATTTCTACTTAAAAATAAGATGATGTATTTAAAGAACAATTTATCTGACTTGGAATGTTTTTTACACTAGAGAAAGTAAATGTACTTCAGATTTTACATTGTGTGCCTTTCAGTTCATGCTAGTATCTACACAGAACTATGTACCTTCTGGCTATCTGTAATACTTACTTTTGTAGGGTTGTTGGGTTTTTGCTTGTTTGTTTGTTTTTGCATGTATAATTAAAATGATTTAAGAAATTAATTTATGTATCTCAAAGAAGAGGGGATCCTTTGGGGGAACGTAACTACATGTTTACAGATTTTTATAGAAGAGATGGTTACTGAATACTAAACTGAATACTCAAACTAAGTATTTGAAGGTTGGAGGGAGGAAACATATTAACTATAGTAATCTTTTATTAATTTTTTAAGTTTGTATTAAAGAAAAACAGACTTTCCAGATGCTTGTTAAAAGTAGTGTGTGTCAAATGTACTCAGTTCTTTTATTTGTTAGAATGAAATTCAAAATTCCTTTTTTGACACAAACTTATACTTGTGCTGGAAAATAATCATTTACCCCTTGGCACAATTTTTTATATTTTCCTCCATTGTCAGTAAAGTCTCAGTTTGACATTTTAAGGCATTCTGTTCTATCAGACTACCACATTAGAAATAAAAACTATTTGATTTTAATATTTGGCTGGATCACTTACAGGGTTAATACAGATTGTCCACGATATCTTTTGTAAGTCCTTTGGGAAGATGGCACCCAGAGTCTAAAAATGTTAATTCCTGCTGTAATCTTCTCCCTCTGCCCCCTTTTCTATCTGAAATACTTTCCTAGAAGCACTAAATCATTTTAAAATTTCTTCTAGCACCAATCCAACATGTAGATTGCATATGTCATACATCTGTGTTGCTATTTGAATTAGTTCTAGTCCTGACTCTTAACACTTAATAATTTTGTGACCTTGGATTCACATCACTTAACGTCTGTGAGCCTCAGTTTCATTATTTATAAAAGGGAGAATAAGAGTACTTGCATTGCTACTTTGTTTGTGAAGAAAGTTATCTATGCCAGTGTTTTTCAGCTGATGACAAAACAAATCAAACTAGTGATAACAAATTTGTTTTTCTTCAGCTCTTTTCCACTTCCCCGACAAAATCCCACTTAAGAGCCATCCACTAAGACTGCCTTGTATCCAGCCATACCTCCTACCCTAACTGTAATAGATATATCCATAGATGCTCTTTCTCCACCCACGTTTTCCTCACTATAATTATTTTTAACTCCACTGTTCATGGTAGAAATTGGCAAAGTAAAGAAATACAGTTTGGTAAGGAATGCAGATTCAATCCAGCCATATGTCATTGTTTTCATATTGTTTAACTTTTTAAAGACTTCAGAATTGTATTTTGAGATTAATGGATGGTTTAAAAATTTTGTGTAAATCATAATGTATTTTGTTTATGTAAATAAATGATATAATATTGAAATTCAGTACTAGTTAACGATTTGCTGTTTCTTGCACATTCTAATGTGTATTTTTAATTAGTGATCTTTAAGTTTTTTTATAATTAAAAATCATTTTTCAGTCTTGCCTGACTTTTTGTAACCCAGCTAGTAAGTGTATGAAGTTGGATTTGAACTCAGGTGTTACTGACTCCAGGACCAACACTTTATCCATTATGTCACCTATCCCCTTTGAAATGATAAAGAATCACAAATGTTCCTTTCCTTATAAACTTTACACACACACACGCACACACACTCTCTCTCTGTCTTTCTCTCTCTAGATTGTAGACTTTAAACAAAGGTAAAAAAAATTTTTCTTTATTGTAGTCTATTAGTTTGTGATTTTAAGTATAAACAGATAAAGTAACTGTAATAAGATATTTCTGATCTTTTAAATTAGAATTCCTTTGTAAAAATAGCTTTTTGATTAGAATTTTTTGTTTCATATTTCTGGAGATAAAGTTTATCCCACTGAGAGCTTACGGTTTACCTTTTGTCATAAGATTTCAATGTGGTAGATAAACCTTACCTGAATTTAGCAGAAAAGTGAAGGGAATTATTTGTTTATCCAGCTGATTAATAATAGAACAAAATGTAAGACTTATAAGATATGAATTGTATTTTATCCCCTAACCACCAAAATGTGATTCCTTATATTTTTTTCAGAATTTCTTTTAATCACCTTGAAGGATCCAAACTAGGACTTTGGAAGTACCCTATTTAGAGACAAACTTGGAACAAAAAAACAAGGAGATTACTAGCTTTTACCCAACTCTAGTTTTATCTTTCTACTTAAGATGAAGGAGCTGTAGAGAATTCTGTCATTTAGGGAAAGGCAAGTAACTTGGGAAGAAGAGTAGAACTTTTTCTCATCTCCTGCTAAACTGGAGACAACCTCAACCAAGTTGCCAAATAATTTTTAGGAAAGAAGAATTTAACTTGTTTTCCTAGAATTATTATCCTAGCACAAAATCTGAGTTGGAAAGAACCTTAGAGACCATCTAGACCAACCTGTGCCCACAGAGATCTTCTATGCAGCATCCCTGACAAATGGTCATCTATAGTCATTATCTCTGTTAACATCTGCCCATTGCTCCTAGTTCTGGCTTCTGGGGCCAAGCAGACCAAGTCCCTCTTCTGCATGACAGTCTTTCAGATACTTGAAAACTACTGCCATGTCCCTGTCTTCTACAGGATGAACATCCCTATTTCTTTCAGTTGATTCTCATACTTTGTAATACCTGTGCCTTTACCATCCTGATGGATGCCTTCTCAATGTACTATTTTATCAGTGTCCTCTTTAAAATTTGATACCCAGAATTTCATGCAGTGTGGTCTGACCAAGACCAAATATGGCTATACTATCACCTTCCCTATTGCAGACACTTTGCCTTTTTTAGTAAAGTTAAATAACATGTCATTTACTAGTTGTGAGGCCAACCATGTCATACTCAACTGAGCTTGCAGACTTATAAAAGCCCCAAGTTTTCTTTTTAAAAAACAATTTTTATTGATGCTTTTTGTTTTCATATCACTGTTATATCTAGATATATAACTCTCCTCCCTTGAAATTGAATACTCCTCTCTTAACAAAGAAAAGTGGTTCAGCAAAAACAATTGATATATGTGATAACACATACAGCATTCTGTTCTCATAATCTCCAATTTTTTTGCCCAAAACTCCAGATCTGAGCAAGGACTGTTTTTCTTATTTCTTTGTAATTCAGCACTTATCATTGTGTCTGGCACAAACTAAGTGCTTAATAGGGCAGCTAGATGGCAAGGTAGATAAAGTATTTGACCTGGAATCAGGAAAATTTGAATTCACATCTTGCCTCCAACATTTACTACTGGTGTGATCCTGGGCAAGTCACTTAACCTGACTGCCTCAGTTTTCTCCTCTGTAAAATGGATAGCACCAGCCTTATAGGGTTACTGTTAGAATAAAATGAGTTATTTATAAAGTGCTTTGCAAGTTATATGCATATATATGTGTGTATGTATGTATATATATAAGTGTGTATATATGCAAACATGAACTGTATTAATATATGTTTGATTGATCTAACTATGTACTCAAAACTAGCTAAGGAAACTGTGCCAGACCATTTACTTATGCTTTTGGAGAGGCAGATTGGAATAGTGAAAAGAATGACATTTGGAATTAGGAGATTGAATTAAACACTTTGCAAGCTTTATATAAATATAATTTGTTGATTTCTCCAGGACTGTAAGCTCCTTGTGGACCTGGACTTTACATCTCTTTCTGTACCTAGCACAGTATGCACAAAGAAGCTACTTAAAAATTTTTTTGAGTCAGTCGGGATTAAGTGACTTGTCCAGGGTCACACAGCTAGTAAGTGTCTGAGGCTGGATTTGAACTCAAGTCCTGTTGATTACAGGACTGGTGCTCTATCTACTTCATCACCTAGCTGCCCTGCTACTTAAAAATTTGCTGAATTTCAGTGATAAGGAATCAGCTACTTCCTGAGGTACAATAGTGAAATCAGTATTTTAGTAATGAGTTGACAATCAATTGTGACTATTTAACTTAGGTAGCTTATTAATAGAACAACTTCAGGAACAAGATAAAATCTGACAGTCTGTTGAAATAAGCAGAAATAGAAGAATGGTGTGAGTGTGGAGCGCTTTTATGTGAAAGTTTTTTTGTGAAAATCAAGTTGCTGGGAAATAAAAAGCTAAGTATATACCAAAGAACACTTCATTAGAGATACAGTACAAAAACAAGAATTTCAACAACATTTATTTATCATATACTCTTATTAGGCACTGTGCTAGGCATGTAGTGTACAAAAACAAAATGAAAAACAGCCCCTGCCCTTAAGTAGCTTATATCCTACTGGGTATAACAGCTTGACCAAGAACTAATGTGCAAGTGAACATCTGTAATATCAAATAGCAGCAGAAGGAGCTAGTATCCCTGAATTTATCAGAACACTAATAAATTAAATCATCAGCAAAAGAAAATGGGGTTCTCTGAGAATCCTACCATATATACAACAAGAGCTGCCATTTTCTCATGAGATTACCAGTTTTGGACTCTCCCATAGTAGCCTGTCTTACAATAATCTAAAAATGAGTATTTGCATATACACAAATGTTTGCAGGTATGTATCTGCATGTGTATATGAAGAATGAAGCATCTTGTTTAATAAATTCTCACTTAGTTAATAAAATTTTGAAAATCAGAATTCTTTATCCATTGTTGCTTTGTAATTACTTTTGAATTAGAGTGAAGGAGAGGAAGAAGATTGCTCATTTCACAAAGTTTCTGATAAATTCAACAAAGAAATACATACATATATGTACAGAGAAGGGGAGAAGCATGTGCATGGCACTATGCTGGGTACTGAAGAAGATAGCTTCAAGAATCATCAATGGGTTGTAGATTTAAATCTGGAAAGGACTTTTCAAGGCCATCTGATCCAGTCTTCTTAATCCATCAGGAAGCATAAAACTACCAGATCCTGCACATGGCAATGGAGATACAAAGACAAAAATGAAACATTTGTTGCATTAAGGAGATTGTATTCTATTGGGGAAGACAGTGTATACATATTTAAGTATAATCAAGATAATATGGAGGAAGGTATAGGGGAGAAGTAAAATTGTCTTGCTCAAAGTCATAGAGGTAAGAGATAAAAGGAAGATTCAGGCTTTGAACCCAGGTCTTCTGACTTCAAATTTAATGCTCTTTCCATGACACTACATGACCTCCCTTAGTGGCAGATCTTAGTAACCAAAGTTAGAAATTTTAACTCATTTGCATTAACCAATGAGTAGTCTTAGAAAATTTCCTTGACATTATTTTTTGTCAAAATTTATTTATGTCTTTATTTCAGACTTTTCATTGTGGATATGTTTATTCATTTGTGGATATAAATACTTATTGGGGGATAAAAAAAAGCTAGGGCTTTTTCTTGTCTCCCAAATTTTCCTGTTCTGATCAGCACTTTGGTGGCATTTAATTGCTTTTTCAAATAGTTTTTATGGTTTTCAAGTAGTCTTTATGATTTTACCACCCTCAAAAAATAGAAGTTGTATATAAAATACAGCCACTGAAGGCTGAATTAAGGTTAATTGCCTTAATTTATTTTCTTTTGTGCATGTGACTTAAATTTTCAGAAATTCATAAAATCTGCCTTTTTGGCATACAGACACACACAAAAAAATCAGTAGGACTTAAATGAATAAGGCAGATAAACTATTCTCTAAGGGAACTATTATTGTAATTGCTTACACTAATAATTTAAAATCCCAAAATAGGTGAAAGATCAAAATGACCAAAGAACTAATTATGTCAATCATAGTCAAATATATTTCCTTTGTTTGACAAAGTATTTTAAGTCCCATTAATCAGTGCGTTTTTGATGGACTCTTACTAGTACTACCAGTTCCTAACTATAGTGAGAGGGGGACATAATCACTCCTGATTTTATTAGAGTACCTACCCACTTCAAAACCACACACACAAATCCTGCAATCAAAATAAGTAGTATAATATATATGAATTAGTTGATGTGACCAGTGCCTCCAGCATCCCAAATAGTAACCCCTCCATGCCCTAACAGAAAGTTTTGATAAATTGTTGCAAAAAAAGATTCAGCCTTTTAATGATAAGCCTCTATGAATTTATCTAGACTTGTCTTCAGAAGGTGTACTCAAAGCCCTTCCAACTTAGTAGAATCTACCAGAACTTGCATTATCTCTGGCATAGCCTGTGGGAATCCAGGCTCACTGCTATACCATGATCAGGTGTGGAAGTAGAATATATATGATATTTTTTGTTGCTGTTGTTATTTACAAAGATTATCTCAGTGATTTAGTGTAGACTCAGGTTGAAAAAAGTTTATTGTATGTTTAATATATTTATTGTTCTAAATATGTTACATGTATGTAATATGCTTTATTCCTTTCAATATCCTTCCCTTTCTTTAATTACTAAAAAGATTAAAATTCTCTATTTAATGTCAGTCTGATTTGTTCTTCAGCAAATATTTTGTGAGATAGATACAAAAGAAAGATCAACAGAAAAGAATTAGACAGTTAACTGGCATTGTTTGACATCCACTTTGCTTCCAGTTTAAAGGTGCTACTGTAAATATTTTTGTATGTATGTATGTATTAGAGTTATTACTTACAGCTACTTTGTAGCCACCACCATTTGAGGAAGAAGCATAGCAAAGAAGGTAATCTCTTCCCTTGAGGAATGTTCAGTTTTCTTAGGGGAACCAGATGTGCCACCTAACCTAAGTAGGGAATAAAAGCAAGTGTGTGATAATATGGTCCATAAGATACGAATTTGTAGAAATAAGAGTGTGACGGATATAACAGTGAGGATAGTCAGGGAAGGCCTCTTACAAAAAGTAAGGCTCTCTCTTGCCCATAGATCCTAAGCAGCATGATCCAGCAGAGAAGGACATTTCATAGGGGAGATCAGTATGAGAAACAGCAAGATGACTAGAGTAAAAGGCTCTTGGAAGACAGAGAGGAAACAGTCTATCTGGGAAACAGCTAGAGATTAGGTAGAGGAATGTTGCTGGGGGAGGAGTAGAGGGTTGGTTAGTTGATGAAGGCCTTTGAATGTTTGGTTGAAGAATTTAGATTTGATCCAATAGACAGGAGCCACTGTATGTTCTTGAAAGAGGGAGTGATGTCATTCACCAGTTTATGAAAGATGATCCTAGAGTTATATGCTAAATGAACTGAAGGGAGGAAAATGGAGAAAGGAAGACCAGCACAAGGCTCTTATTTCTTACATGATATTTTATTTTAGGTCCAGTTAGAAATATAATTGTTATTTTGGATTTTAACTACATGACTTTTAAATTTTGTGTTATTGATCAAAATTTGAGCTCTGTCAGCTGACACATGTTTCTTAAGTGGCATAACAGGTTAAACTCAAGATTACAAAAGTATCCTCATTATATAGATTTTTTTTAAGCATTTAAAGACAAAATCTTATCTATCAAAATTCAGGTTATTTTTTTTTCCTTATCAAATTGAAAACCATTCTTCTAGCAAAATGTTTGACTTTAAGATCCCAAAACTGGAATTTTCTCTAGTGATAAACTCCTCAACTCCTCTGTGTAGTCTGGTACACAGGACAGAAGTCTTAATACCTTTAAACTTTGTGACTTTACTGTGAGCAGCTCAGAAAATCCCTTCATGTTTGGGATAAAATAAGATCAACCTTTTTACTTACATACTTTAATAGCTCCATGATTTCATCTGTATTGGCCACTATATTGCTGTGACTTATCAGTGATTTCCCTTTCCTCCACATCTTAGACCATGCCCCTATAACAAAGAAGTACAGTTAAGCAAAATAAATCAATTTGTAGTCCATATCCGACAATGTATGTTTTGTTCTTCACTTATAGTCCATACTACTCTGCTGAGAGGAAGGAGGCAGGCTTCTCTGAAGTCGCATAATTGGCCACTGCATTGATCAGTGTGCTGATGTCTGTCAATGTTATTTTCCTTCACGATATTATGTTTGCTCTGTAAATTGTTCTAGTTCTGCTTGTTTTGCATTTTTTTCATCATAAGCCACCATTTGTTTAGTCATTCTCTAATTGATTGGCATCCACTTTGCTTCCAGTTTAAAGGTGCTACTGTAAATATTTTTGTTTTGTATGTATGTAACTTTTCCCTTAATATTTAGTCTCCTCACTAGGTCAAAGAGTATAAAAAGTTGAGTAACTCCTCTAATATAATTCCTAATTGTTTTCCAAAAGAGTTGGACCAGTTTATAAATCCGTCAACTGCGCTTTAGTGTAACTTTCTTCCCACAGACCCTCTAACATTTGCCATTTTCATATCTGATAGTTGTGAGGTAAAATTTCAGTTGTCTTCGTTTACCTTTTTATTCTTAGTGACTTGAAGCATTTTTTCATATTGTTGAGTTTTCATTTCTCTTTTTCAAAACTGATTTCATATCCTTTGCTATTGGAGAGAGGCTCTTGTTCTATTTTAATAGCTGTTTATTAAAGCAATACATCATTAAAACCTAATACTTTCTTTCACAAACCTAAGTTATATACAAGATAGAGTAAAATTTGAAGAACTATAAATACCTGGGGGACAAATTCATTTCCTTGTTGACCTTAAAATATTTTCAGATATTGCTTGACTGACTTTCTTTTGTATTTAGGAAAACTTTTTATACTCTTGGTGTTTCCTATTCAGAGCTTTATTATCTACTTTTAACTCTCAGTTTACATTTTGGGAGGGGGGGAAATCTAATTGCCTTCTGACCCATCTTTTTTTTATCTGAGATTATTCTGCTCTACTACTGCCTGTCGTAAGTCTCTTTCTGTACTGTATGAAATGACTTGGCAACATCAGAACCTCCAATATGCCATCTTATGATTAAAGAGAAGGAAAGGGGGGAGGGGAACCATATTCAGATTGATTCACTGTAATTATCTCTTTCAGTCAGGGAGAACTTATTTGCCTTCTATACCACTCTTGTTTCTCCCTCTTTATCAAATAGTTTTCAGTTAATGCAGCTAGCTGATTTCCAGGTTTCTCTTCCAGTTTCTATTGCCTAGCTTTTTGCCATACAAATTACTTGTTTATAATTATGAATAGCTGTTATCCATGTACATACAAAACATTTGTACACTGTGTATAATTCTAAGTATTATCTGGATATTTTTAAATCACTGTTTAAATTTACCTGCTGTTTTCTCTAGAGTTTTCTCTCTATACTATTCTCTCTCTACTATATTAATCTTTGGGGTTAAGCATCACATCTTCTGAAGCACATATGCTTGTAAAGGTGTGGAATGTATATCATCAATATATATTTTTATGATAACATTTAATTTTTTTTTTAAAAGCTGGCGATCTAGAAATCCTTTATACAGATATTCTTACTTTTACCAGAATGAAGACAGCTTGATTGTGACATTCCTCCCATATTTTTCCAAAGTAGCAATTGGATGGGTAGCTTTTAAAGATTAAAATAGCTACAGAAACATCCGGGAAATTAGTCTGTTTTAGAAACATTTTACCTGATGCTGCCTAAATAGGCCAAAAAATTTTCAATTCAAGAATAAATGCAGTTCTCCTAAGTCATGAAGCTCTTTTCCCTGTGCATTTGTTTCTAATCATATCACATAGGTATTGGAGACTTTTTCACAGAACCATAGAATTTCATGTTTTGGAGGGACCCCAGTGCCAACTACTGCTATATGTATCCAAAGAACAGTCTCCACTGTGACACACAGAAAACTATTCATCATTTGCTTGATGATCTCCAATGACACAGGATCCACTACTTCCCAAGGCAGTCTCTTCTGTTTTTTGAGTAGTTTATATTGTTAAGAAATTTTTCCTTATATCAGGCCTAAATTTGCCTCTGTTTTACTTCAACCCATTGCTCCTACTTCTGCCCTTTGGGGCCAGATAGAACAAATAATAACCCCTCTTCAGCAGTGAGGTGGCACGTCATAGAGCACTGGGCTCTGTCCCAAAAAACTGAGTTCATATCTGGTCTCATATATTTACTACCTGTGTAATCCTGAAAAAAAGTCACTTAATTTCTGTTTGCATCAGTTTTCTCAACTGTAAAAATGGGGGAAATAATAGCACCAATTTCACAGAGGAGTTGTGAAGATTGAATGAGATAATATTTTTTAAGTGCCTAGCATAGCACCTAGTATAGTAGGTTCTTACTAAGCGCTTGTTTTCCTTCCATACTTCCTTCCAAATAATTGCTACAACCGTTAAACAGTATAGAACCAAGCACAGATCTCTGTGGCTCTATGCTGGAGAGATTTCCTGCCAAGTTGTCATCATTAGTGTATTTGAGTCTGGCCATTCACCCATATCTGAATCCATCTAATTGAACTAACATCTAACCTACATTCTTTTCTCTTTTTCCCCAGGAGTGACTTTGTAAATGGTAAGCTATATCTATAGCATTTCCCTGATCTACCATGGTAGATCATGGCCCATTCTTGATGAAACTGTAATGGTTATTTGTGATGTTTCCTTCTTTGGATGTTCATATTGACTAATCATTTCTTTAATAATACTTTCTATTATTTTCCCAATGATAGAAGTCAAGGTCATTGGCTTATAGTTTACGAATTCCATTTTCTTTATTATTTGAAAATCAAGGTATCTGCTCTTTTCCAGTCCTTGCAGTACCTCTCTCATTCTCCACAACCTTTAATTATCATATGCAGCAGTTTAGCAGTCATATATAACAGTTCTTTCAGTACCCAGTTCATAAATGCCAGATTCTTTTACTTCATCACAGGTTGCTAAGTGCCCCCTTACTGTCTCTTCACTTTTCTTGAGGATCAATTCCTGGTTGGTCATCTTTGTTTCGTCTTTCCAGTGCAAAGGGCATTCTCCTTGTCAGATAGAACAGATGTGTAACCATTGTTTGTATCTTTTTTTCCCCAAACTGAAAATAAATATAGGGTCATACATCTAAGGGACTTTAGAGGTTATCCTGGCCAACCCCCTCATTTTGCAAAGGAGGAAATTGAGGACTAGGAAGGTTGTGTGACTTACTTGAGGTCTCACAAGTAAGCAGCACAGCTGGGGTTTAAATTTGAATTCTGGGACTCAGGCATTCTTTCCAAAGCATGAGCTCATTCCTCAAAAATCATTGGTTTTCTTTGAGGAAAGATTCCTCATATGGTTTTATTGTTATACCTATCATAATTGGATACGTCTAGGAATTCCATAGTAGACTAATACTTAGCTTGGTGGGCATTTGCTTTCTTCACAAGAGAAACTAAAAATGTTTATATTATACAGATAGTTTGTACCACCCCAGTGCTTCTCTAGCTCCCCTTTATATGTTTCCTTGTATTTTTATTCCCAGCCCTCAACATAATATATAGTGTGTAGTAGCATTAAAAAAAATTTTTTTTATTCATTCTTCTGAACTTCCTCTTTATCATTCATACTTCCACTACCCATTCTCATAAAGTTCATAGCTCTAGATATGGAAAGAAACTTTAGAGACTTTCTAGTCCAGCCTCTTTATTTTATATATTGGGGAAATTGAGGCCTAGAATGGGTAAATGACTTGTCCAAAGTCACACAAAAGGTAAGGGACAGATACACCCAAATCTTCTGACTCCAAATCCAGAATTCTTTACCATCACATGGTGATGTATAGATTCTCATTTATTCTAATCAGAATTGTTGATTAATTTATTTTGTGTATCAGACATTGTTGTTAAGTCATTCAATCGTGTCTAACTCTTTGTGACCCTTTGAACCATAGCATGCCAGTACTTGTGCATGGGGTTTTCTTGGCAAGGATACTGGAGTGGTTTGCCATTTCTTTCTCCAGTGGGTTAAGGCAGACAGGTTAAGTGACTTACCCAGGGTCACACAGCTAGTATCTGAGGCTGCATTAGAATTCAAGTCTACCTGACTTGAAGCCCAGTGCTCTATCCACTGAGCCACTTAGCTGCCTTGCATCAGACATTAATCACCTTCAAAGTGAACCTTACAAGAAATGAAAGCTTTCTATAGTCATGAAAAAATGCTCTAAATCACTATTGATTAGAGAAATGCAAATCAAAACAACTCTGAGGTACCACAGCACACCTATCAGATTGGCTAACATGACAAAACAGGAAAATGATAAATGTTAGAGAGGATGTGGGAAAATTAGAACACTAATTCAACTAATGCAACACTAATGTTGGTAGAGTTTTGAACTGATGCAGCTATTCTGGAGAGCAATTTGGAACTACACCCAAAGGGCGTGTGTATACCCTTTGATCCAACAATACCACTTCTAGGTCTGTATCTCAATAAAAACAAGAAAAGGACCCATATGTACAAAAATATTTATAGCAGCTCTTTTTGTGGTGGCACAGAATTGGAAATTGAGGGGATATCCATCAATTGGGGAATGGTTGAACAAGTTGTGGCATATGAATGTAATGGAATACTGTCATTTTATAAGAAATGATGAGCAAGCAGACTTCAGAAAAACCTGTAAAGACTTATATCAACTGATGCTGAGTGAAATGAACAGAACCAGGAGAACATTGTACACAGTAACAGCCACATTGTTCAATGACTGACTTTGATAGACTTAGCTCTTCTCAGCAATGTAAGGATCTAAGCCAACTGCAAAAGACACAGAAAATGCTTATCCACATCCAAAGAAAGAACTTTGGAGTCTGAATGCAAATGGAAGCATACTTTTTGCTCTCCTTTATTTTGTTATTTTGTTTTGTCTCTTCTTTCTCGTGATTCTTCCCATTTAGTTCCAGTTCTTCTTTACAACATGACTAATGTGAAAATATGTTTAATATGAATGTGTAAGTAGAGCCTATATCAGATTGTACGCGGTCTTTTGGAGGGGGGAGGAGAGGGAGAAAATTTAAAACTCAAAATCTTATGGAAGTGAATGTTAAAAACAAAAAATAAATTAATTATTTTTTTTAAATTTTTTAAAAAGCTAAAATGAACCTTACTATCTAGTAGTGTAGATTAAACAATATGGCAGCCATAATGCTTAACATGATATGATATAACATATTTATCTAGTAGTGTAGATTAAACAATATGATAGCCATAATGCTTAACGTGATATAACATAACATAACACATATGCATACATTGGTGAGTTATTATCAAAGGTTTCTATGCCAGTCTAAGTGGTTAAGATATCAGGGAAGGCTCTCTGGAGGAGGTAACATTTGAAGCCCAATTCAAATGTTACCTTCTCCAGAGAACCTTCCTTGATACTTAACCACTTAGATATTTGCCTTTGTATGAGTCTTATCATTCCTTGTTAATTATAATCTTCTTGAGTGCCAAGATGGTGTCTTAATTATTTTGTAGCTAGAGTGCTTAATAAGTATGGGAAATATCAAATATAGGCAGATAGCTTATCTCATCCATTTTATTTGGATTTTTAATAGTTTTTATTATCATTAGATCAAATTTTCTGACATCTCTGAATTCTGAGGATATACCCTATTTGAACTCTATAACTTCTTCCTATAAAGGGATTCATTCAGAAGAGATTTTTAACCTTTATTGTATCATAGACACCTTGGAAGCCTTCAGATGTCTGGTGAAGCCTATGGACCCCTTCCTAGAATAATATTTTAAATTCATAAAATAAAACACATCATATTACAAAGAAAACCATTTTTATTGAGACACAGCAAAATATTTTTTTTAAGTTCACAGACGCCAGCTTAAGAATATCTGACTTATAAAGGAAAGAAATTAGATAGAAACACTTCAAGGTTTTATATTATCCTTCAACATAAAACTCTAAAATGTATACATCTGTAAGAATTTTTTGTCTGCCTATCCCCTAGGTACATACATCTACTACAGTAATTAAAGACTAATTTGTTTACTTCCAGCAAAACTTTTGATTCTTTATAAAGCAAATTCCTAGCCTTTAATGACAAAGTAGACTCAGCTTTCAGTTGTGCTATTATAGGAAAGTATTATCCAGGAGGATCAGGAATTGTTTGCTTGATTGTGGAGTGCCTTTTGTGTGTTTGAGTTCATTTTAAAAACAAGTTCCTAATTTTTAAATTAAGCAATTTCATTACTCCCCTATTTCTGTTAAAGGTACCACTATCTTTCTAGTCCCCCAGATTGAAAATCTCAGAATCATCTTTAACATCTTTCTCTCCCCCACTCTCTTTTTACAGTAATCATGTCCTAAAAATTTTGCCTTTAAAATATCTCATTGAAATGCAAATTAAAGCAACTCTGTGGTATTACCTCACATCTATCAGATTGGCTAATATGAGAAAAAAGAAAATGATGAATGTTGGAGGGGATGTGGAAAAACTGGGACACTAATGCACTGTTGGTGGAATTGTGAATTGATCCAACCATTCTGGAGAGCAATTTGGAACTATGCCCAAAGGGCTATGAAACTGTGCATACCCTTTAACCCAGAAATACCACTTCTAGGTCTGTATCCCAAAGAGATCAAAAAAAGCAAAGAGGGGAAAGGACCTCTTTTTTTCTTTACAAATAGGCCTCTTTGTACAAATAAATCTATTTGTACAAAAATATTTATAGTAGCTCTTTTTGTGGTAGCTAAGAATTAGAAATCAAAGGGATGCCCATCAACTGGAGAATGGCTAAACAAGATGTGGTATATGATTGTGATGGAATATTATTGTGCTATAAGAAATGACAAGCAGAATGATTTCAGAAAAACTTGGAAAGACTTACACGAACTGAACAGAACCAGGGGAACGTTGTACACAGTGACAGCAATATTGTATGAAGAACTGTGAATGATTTATCTTTTCTCAGAAATATAATGATCTATGACAATCCCATAGGACTAATCATGAAACATCTTTCTCCAGAGAAAGAGCTGATATTGTTTGAATATAGACTGAAGCATGCCATTTTTCATTTCTTTTATTCGAGTCTTCTTGTACAAAATGACTAATGTGGTAATGTTTTATATCTGATTGCTTACTATCCCAGGGAGGGAGGGAGGGAAGGATAGAATTTGGAACTCAAAACTTTAAAAAAAAATGTTAAAATTATTTTAGCATGTAGTTGGGAAAAAATAAAGTATATTTTAAAAAATAAAGTATCTCATATTTATCTCCTTCCTTTTCATACATACTGCCAATACTGGAGTCATGGTGTCCATGACTAAGGAGGTGATTGCCCGTTTATGCTCTGTATTGGTCATACCACATCTGGTGCTTTGAATTTAGCTCTAGCAAACTCATTTTAAGATGAACCTTGACAAACTGAAGAACATCTTGAGGAGGGCATCCATTTAGCCTATTAACAAAAAACATGATAGCTATCTTCCAGTCTTTGAAGGGCTATATAGGAAAAGGGAATTAAATTTGTTCTTAGCCCCTGATGGAAGAATTAGGAGCAAAGGATAGAATTGGGCAGAGGCTGATTTACAATTGATTTAAATAAGAACTTTCTAACAAAACTGCCTTCTTTCTTTGGAGGACATAGGCAAAGCCTGGATGACTATCTGTCTGTTTTGATATAGAGCAAGGGTTTTTAACTGGAGTCTCCAGAGTTTTCAGAGTTGGTGTCCATGAAATTAGATGATAAAAATACATTTATTTCTGCTAACCTTTTACTGAAATTTAGCATTTCCTTCAATCATGTATTTAAAAAAAGATCATTCTGAGAAGAATTCACTAGGTTTCACTGCAGAGAAGTACATGACACAGAAAAGGTTAAGAACCCTTGTTATAGAGAAATCCTCTTCAGATATGGTCTGGACCCCTTCCAATTCAGATTTTGTGATAACATTTATTCAAAGTCTTATCACCTCATGCTTAGACTATAGTAATAGCCTCTTATGCTCCCTCTTTCAATCCATCCTTACAACCTACTATATTAAACTTTCTAAAACTCCATTATTATTATGTCATTCCTTTGTTCAAAACCTTCAGTGACACCCCATGAGGCTGTGAAGTAGCACAACGGATATAATGCTGGACTTGAAGTCAGGAAGACCCAAGTTCAAATGTGGCCTCATAAACTTACTAGCTGTGTGACCTTGGGCAAGTCATTTAATTTCTGTTTGCCTCATTTTCTTAGTCTTTTAAATGGTAATAAGGATAGGATCTCCCTCCTAGGGTTGTTGTGAGGATCAAATGAAATAATATTGTAAAGCATTTAGCCCAGTGCCTGGCACACAATAGGTTTTATATAAAGGCAAGGTATTGTTGCCTAGAGGAAAAAGCACAAACTCCTTAGTCTGGCATTCAGTATCCTATTTTGTAGCTTCTCCCTACTTCTCCAGCCTTTTCTCCCCATACTCCCATATTGAAACCCTCTACTCCAGCCAAACTTGTCTGTCTACTTGTTCTCTTCTGAACAAGGTTTTTATGCAGTCCTTCCTCTTCCCAGACTATCCTTTAGATTGTTCTCAAAATTCTGTCCTTTCTAGGAAGCCTAACCCAACCTACTTTGATCTCATTTTCCCTTTAACAAATAGCATTTATTGTTAATTATTGTTAATGATATTAAAATTAATTATATGTTATATTATTATATATAATTATATAAAAATTAATAAAATTAATTATATTAAAATTAATTACTAACATTTGAATTAGTGCTTTTGCTTTCTCAGAAGTGTCCTATGAGGTATCATTATCCAGATTTTTCAAGTAAACACTGAAGCTCAGAGAATTTTAATGACTAGTCCAAATTCATATAGCTAAATTTCAAAGCTTAGTGAGGGCCCTCACTACTGTGCCAAAACCAACCCCTTTTGTCATTTATTGTCTTATACTGTTAGTTAATTTTTTGTGCATTTATATCTTTTCTCCCAAATTAGACTAGAATTTAAGCTTCTTAAAAGAAAAGACTGTGCCTAATACAGGTAATCCCTGATTTTAATGAAATAGGATGAAAATTGTATTAATGGTTTCTCATTAGTTTTGCATCAGAAACTTTCATTTGTTTGTCCACTAGATGGCACATGAGCATTAATAAGGAGGATTGATAACTAAGAATACTTTTCTGCTGTGTAGTATTTACTAGACAGTGGTGAATATCTCTGAGTGATCAGATTAAGGCAATCAGAAACGAAGTATAGGTGTTTCTAGCCCATGTTAAATGAACAGATTGATAAAGTACACACTGATAAGTAAAAAATACACTTTGTTTCTTTGTCCCTGTATAGGCCAACTTGCACTTAGTGGTAGCAATAAATGTCAAGTGGTTGATGTTTTACATGAACTGATAATAAATGTCAGGTAAATCAAGGCTGTCTTTGGAGTCAAGAAGCCCTGGGATCAAATCTTCAAGCATTAAGACATGTTACTTAACTTCTTTGTGTCTTGAACAACTCTAAGATTATAAATCATGGATGACTTACCAGTCTGTCTCCTGGAAGGGAGTTCCCACATCACAGGTTTGGACCCAAAACAACCAGAAATTAAGAAGTATACTACCAGAAAAGATGCATTACTGTAAGATATATATCAATAAATTCTTTTTTTTAAATGATACCAGAAGTTCCAGAAAGCATAATATGCATGTAGGAGTCTTTTGGGAAAGGGAAAGGAGATACCCTAATCCGTGGTCTGGAAGTAAAAAAAAAAAGAGAGATTTGGGGGATGATTTGAAGAGAGAAGACCTGCCAGGAAGGTTCAGAGATCTGAAGGAAGCCAGTGATGGTGGGGCATGCAGTCTCTTATCCTCTCCCCTGAGCAATTTTAGAAATAAGTCTCTGGTAGCCATGGCAACCTAGTCCAGCTCAGCTTACCCCTCCCAGGAGAAATGGAAAACCTAAAGGAGACCCTTCTGACTTTATTCCACATGTACCCATGACTTTTTTTTTCCCTTTTTTTTTCTTAAATAACATGCTTTGGTCTGTATTCAACCAATATCAATTCTTTCTCTTGAGGCAGATAGTATGCTTCCTCATTAGTCTTTTGGGATTGTCTTGGATCGTTGTATTTCTTAGAATAGCTAAGTCACAGTTCTTTATTGAACAGTATTACTGTTGCTGTGTACAACATTCTCCTGGTTCTGTTCACTTCACTATGCATCAGTTCATATAAGGCTTTCCAGGTCTTTCTGAAATCATCTTGCTTGTCATTTCTTATAGCACAATTCCACTGCAATCATATACTACAGCTTATTTAGTCATTCCCTAATTGATGGACATCCCTTCAATTTCCAATTCTTAGCCACCACAGAAAGAGCTATTATAAATATTTTTGTACAAATAGATTCTTTTCCCTTTTTTTTTTTGGATGCCCATGACCATTTATGGGACTGAATTGGGTTAATTTCAGAGCCACCCATAGTGATTTCAGTGGTTTTCCTTAATACACCCTCTCCTCAAAAGTCATGTCTTCCTTAACTGAAACAAAGTCTTTCATTCTCTGATTTACCTTGGATAGTTCACATTAACCGAACTATAGTGCAGTCTTTCAACAAACATAAAAATCCAACACTAGTTCATTTACCAGTTTTATGAGGAAACCAGGATTAGAGAGCAGAAGGCTGCCTGTGTAACTTGGGGAATGGAAAAGGAGAGAAAACACAGATAGGACACAAGAATACCAAAAGACTAATGAACTCTCATATTTTCACAGACTCAGTTCTGCCTGTTATCAGTTTAGCAAACACTTATGGAGTTACTGTTCATTGCAAAGTATATGTATATATAGAAATGACTGTACACATTGAAAAGTGATCAGGAACACTACCATCAAATCATGCCAATACAATTTTGTATTGTTTATAAGGTGATTTTTGTTTGTTTGTTTGTTTTAGTAAGCCAACTTTATTATAAAGGAGAGATTTTTGTCATTTTGATTCTTTTTCATTGTCTTGCAGAAAGATCATTCTCAGAGGATCAGTCCACTTAGCACGTTAGAAGGCCTTTTCCTAGGTCTTTTTATGGTTTGTGGTTACCAATGGAATATTTTGGCTGTCTATCTATTATCCTTCTCTCACCATATGACTGTCCCACCTCCTTTTCTGATCATAAAACTTTCTTGATGTTTTCCTTTATGCTTTTTCATCATTAGAAATATGATATAGTCTATTTGTGCCTATTATGCTTTTTCCAGTGGTGTTTGGGTCAGCTTCAACTTTGACTCTTCAGAGGCTATCGTGTTCCAAGATTTGAAACTTTTACACATTGTTGGAAGAACATTTGTGGGTCTTTGTACCAGGAAGCCGGTTAGAGTTGTTAAAAGCACTGTCCAGTTTCCCAAATGAAATCCAGTATACTTTCTTTCTCCTTTTCAGTCCTTGGACCAACCCATTGTGTGTCTCCCCCAAGTATATGTACTTATATACTAACTCAGTTGACTTATGTTATATAGTCTGAACAAGATGCATATTTCATCCAGTTAGTTTTTCCTCTGTGGATTGTTAAGCCAAAGCCTTGAGTAATCATGAGACTCATTGAGGAGGCCCAGTAATGTTTTAGGGTATGATTTAGCCAGCACTAAATCTACAAATAAGAACTGGCCATCTATAAGGAGTTTCTCTTCCATTAGATCTTTTGCAAGTATCTTCCGTGACACTGGCTGATACCTTTAGTGAACCTGTACAAACCTTTTTTACGTGCCTCCATTGATGTTAATAATCAGAGGGTCTTTGAGCAAGAATTATCTCTGGAGTTACATTTATTGTCTATGATCTTAACATGTTCATGGAAGACTCCTTGTTGAAACAGAGCTTTTATAATGTGCTTTTTTTAAAAATACCTAATCAAGTGCTTTTTTGTCATCAGCAAACAATAAACATTCTTTTGATATCTTCCTCTTTTTGAGATACCTTTTAAAACGATACCTCTTTGCTTTCAAAATTGGGTTACTGTCAGCAGGAAGTCCCAGTTGGAACTTATTGTAGAAGACATTATAACTATTTTCAAATGTTTGAAGAGCTGTCATATGGAAGGAGCAGTAAAGTTGTTTTCTTGTTCCAGAAGGCAAGGCCTAGTGTCTGTGTATAGTAATTACAGGGAAGCAGATTTCAATTCATTATATGGCAAAATTTTGTAGCACTTAAGAATACTGTCCCCAGTGAAATGCCCTACTCCAAAAGTAGGCAAAGTCCCTTTTACTAGAAATGTCCAAACGTAGACTGATCAACTGTGAGAGATATTATGGAAGAGATTTTTTTCATCAGGTGGAAGATTGAGCTACATAACCACTCACATCCTTTCCATTCTAATAATTTGGATATTTTATTCAAAGAACTTAATTTTTAAAAATTTCGTATTTTTAAACATCTAATATTTTTCTTAATATTTATTGTATTTACCAACACAATTTTCTCTTTCATTTTTTCTTCCCCTTTATAAATGATTTCTCAATCTTGTCCAAGCTAGTTCCTCCCACCATTTTCTCATTCTTATTCTGTAAGTGACCTCACAGCATGTTTGTTCTAACTGTAAGCTTCTTGAAGACAGGGACAGGGACTACATTACATTTTCATTTCATTCTTTGCCTATTCATCTTTTTTTTTAAGTTGGTTCCTATGCTATATGTTCCAATGCAAATTATCTCTAAAACACGTTTCAACCTCTGACTTCCAGATTGGCATAGATAATTGTTTTGAATCTTGCTTTGTACATTTTTGAATCCTAGGTTGTTGGAAGAGGAGCTTTTGGAGTGGTATGCAAAGCTAAGTGGAGAGCAAAAGATGTGGCCATTAAACAAATAGAAAGTGAATCTGAGAGAAAAGCTTTTATTGTAGAGGTAGGTAACCCAGTTTGTTGTGTCTGGAGAAAACATCTTTTGCTATTATAGTTCTTTATCATATGGGTGGTACTTCAAGTAGTTGTGTCAACAAAATGGCTATTTTATTTTATATTTTTACAAGGAATTCCTTTAGACTTCTGAACATCAGAGCCCTGCCTGGTTAAAATATTGGAAATGATATTATAAATGCTTTTCCTCACTTGTCTTCTTGAATATAACAGATTAACCATATTGACTGAACTACTTAGCTAACTCAAGATTAATAGCATTACCTTGTTACTTAAGCAGATAGAAATTACTTTTTTTCCCATTACCTGAATTGAGCTGGGGAATGTTAATATAAAATCATTTGTAATTTTTTTCTTCTAATTCAAGGCAGATTCTTTGGAAAGTAAAAATTATTAATTTCCTAGTTCAGAGAGAAAATAATACTCAACTCTAACTTTATTCAATCATGATGGAATCCCTAGAATTCAGTAACTGTGAAAAGATATTACATATATGAAATTTGTTTTTGCTTTCTAAACTGGTATATAGGCAGAGTTTCATATGTTGTTACTATGCTGAAAGAAATAGTTGTATAGTAGCTATAAAACCTATTTGTTATCACTTTCTTTTTTTTTTAACATTCTTAATAAAATTGACTTATACTTTTGAAAGTGTCTGTATTTTGATAGGTTATTATAGTTTGTACTTTCATTTAAGCCATAATTTTTAAATAACCGCATTAAAGATTAATACTTTTTTAAAGGGTTACTTAATTTGTTCCAGCTTCGACAATTATCCCGTGTAAACCATCCAAATATTGTGAAGTTATACGGAGCCTGTTTAAATCCAGTAAGTTTATAACTTTTCAGTGGATATATTATCTGCAAACAGTGATGTACAAGTTGTGTTGGGGTTTGAAATTTATAAAGGTATTTTAATCTCTGTCTTCCTAATACATGTGCTTGTGGAAAATTTTCTCGCTCTGCATTTTTTAAAATATAGGTGTTTTGATTTTTTTTTTGGCATCACTGTCATTTCTGATGATTCTTTTCTTCTATTTCTCCCCATACCCCAGCATCAGACAGTCCTTTACAACAATGAAAAACAACCAACTGATGCTTTGATTTTTTTTTTTTTTTTTTTTTTTGGTTAGGCAATTGGGGTTAAGTGACTTGCCCAGGGTCACACAGCTAGTAAGTGTCAGGTGTTCGGTCTGAGGTCAGATTTGAACTCAGGTCTTCCTGACTACAGGGCTGGTGCTCTATCCACTTCGCCACCTAGCTGCCCCGATCATTTCTATATATGCAACGTTATGCCTCTTTAGTCCCTGACATCTGCCAAAAGGAGGGAGACATTTTATTATCTGTTCCCTTAGACCAACTTTGGTCCTTATGGTTACTACATTTCTTTTGAAATGGTTTTTTTAAAAATATTGTAATATTTGATAAATAGTTTATGCTTAAAATAAAATCATTTCCAACTAATATTTGGAAAGAATGCAGATCCTAAGTTGGTAAGTTAGCAAATAACTCTGTATATGAATGTATATATATATAAACTCTAGTTGAAATATGGTTATTATTTTTGAACTTTAAAATAAATTAATAGTTTACTTAAAGCAATTTCATTCTGTCATGCAGATTGCACATTTGTCCTTTCATCATCCTTGAATGTGGTAAATGCATATGTTTCTTGTTCTAATCTTAGCCAACAACACGTGTCATTTCTCTCCTATAAAATTAGGACATGTTTTTCTACTGCCTTAAGACTTTTTCATCATTAGATTTTATTTGATTTTTTCCTTAAATTAGGGCGTACTGTTTTAGCTTTCTGTTTCTCTAGGCTTATTAATTCTACTTGCCTCCCATCCTGCCTAATAGGATATTAGTTTCTTCAGGGCAGGAAATGTTTTGTTTTTGCTTTTGAATCCTCAGCATCTAGAACAGTTCCTGAAATCTAGCACTTAAAAAATGATTTTTTTTGCATTGAGTTGAATTTCCCATTGAAAAAATAACAGATTAGTTTGTATTTTTCTTCACCATTTTAAAGTAAGTTTAGAGTAATTCAATCAGTAAACATTTATTAAGCCCTCTGCTATGTACTGGAGATGCAAAGACAAACAACAAAATGATGCCTTAGTAATGGAATTTATGTTCTTTTCAGAGGTTAGCCATTCTTAAAGTTCTCTATGTGGACCCAACACAGTTCAGATGATTCTGATCTGGCTTTACCTTTTGTGTTCTGATGTTTTTGGTAACCTCAGGAAACCTGTTTTTAAACTCTTAATTCTGCCACAAACTAACAGTGACTTTAGGCAAGTTAATCCATTCTATATCCTAGTTTCTTCATTTGTGAGGTGGGTTAAAATAAATATGTTTGTTAAGTTTCCAACTTTGAGAGTCCTTCTTTTTGTGCTTCTATCCTTATGTGCTTATTTTCCTCATTTAGGTATGCCTTGTAATGGAATATGCTGAAGGAGGCTCTTTATACAATGGTGAGTATCATTACAGCAGGAAATACAGTCTTTCTTTAAGAAATAAGTTCTTATACAAAATGAAAAAACTTTTATTTATAACTCTTAAGTTTTTTATATGTAAAGTACTCTGAATGCCATTCAATAATGTTATCAGGATATTAAAGGTGGTAATTTCTAAAAATTCATAAAAACAATTAGAATTTGTCATTAAAAAATACAAGTAAACTCTTAAGTGTTACATAAGAAAGAAAAAGTGATAGTGAAATAATTCTTATCTGCAAATTTATAAAATCTTTTTTTCCCTTTAGGATTCCTTTCATAATTTAGAAAGCAAATTTTATAATTTGGAAAGCACTAAATAAAGTAAAATTGATAGTTTTTAACTGTTTCAGTATATTCTACTTCACGCTTCAGTCTTTTTTTTTTTTTTAATCCCTTTTGTGCCCTCTTAAATTTGGGCCTTTTCATTTTACATCTCTACCTGTCTTACCAGTAACTGTAGTATTAATTTTTATTCTTTTCTTTAGAAAAGAAAATTATGGAAACCCAGCTATTTCACAGAATATTTCAGCCATAAAAACTTTTGCTCTATTAGTTCTTGCTTCTTATTTGTGCTAGAATTTGAGGTACAATCAAATTAATCTCATTTTTTTAATCTTTCTCTGTGAGGTATTGGTGTGTATTTATACGTATACTTATATATAACATATATAGAAAGGGAATATGGTAATGTCTTAATTACATTTAAATGAATCATTTAATATGAGCTTTATTATATGATTGGTAATTTATATATAAATTATCTGCTTAAAATTAGGCATTTTAAATCAGTCCTTTTTAATGAAAAGAAAAATTAAAAGAGGATTCATGAGGGGATTTGTGAAAGAGTAAGCTGACATTGAGATGCCCTGGTGGTAGTGGTGGTGGTGGTGGTGGCAGTGATTAACTCTGTGTGTATAGTAATATATCATAAAATTCTTTTTAGTGTGTAACTTTTTTTTTTTCCAGTGCTGCATGGTGCCGAGCCCTTGCCATACTACACTGCTGCCCATGCAATGAGCTGGTGTTTACAGTGTTCCCAGGGAGTGGCATATCTTCACAGTATGCAACCGAAAGCTCTAATTCACAGGGACTTGAAACCACCCAAGTAGGTTCCCATTTCATGATCTTTTGTAAAAAAATTGATTATAATTTAAGCTTTTATTTTAAAAAGTCATTTATAATGATCTTTTTATTTGATAAAGCATTATAATATAGTGGAAAGAGCACTTGTAGCCAAAAGGGTTGTGTTAAGGGCCCACTCTAAAACTATTGTGTGATTGTGAGCAAGTCACTGGAGCTCAATTTCCTAATCTATAAAGTGAATAATAATGTTTGTATCACCTATCTAACAAAGTTTTTGGGAGAAAAGTATTTTATAAACTTTCTTCCTCCTCTTCTCCCCCCCCCCCCCCCAATTTGTTCTGGGCCTGTAGTTTCATTGATAGAAGAATTCCCCGTCCCTAAAGTATAGTTTCATGTCACCACTCTACTCAATAAACTCCCATGATTCCTTATTACCTCAAGGATACATATGCATATTTTGACATGTACAGCTCTTCATCGCCTGGCCCCTTCCAGTGTTTCTCGTATTCTTATACATTGCTTACCATGTACCCTCTAACCATATGTATATCACTGTCTTTACTACACCCCAGTTCTTGTTTCTATGCCTTTGTACTGGCTGCCTCCATGCCCAGAATGTTCTCTGTCCTCACCTCTAAATTTTAGAATCCGTGGCTTCCTTCAATACCAGCCCAAGCTCCACCTTCTTGAAGCCTTTCCTGATAATCTACTGTCCCCAGCTTCCCCTCTCCCCCCCAGCCGCTAATGCACTCCCTCCCCAAATCACTTCAGATTCATACTCATATTATCTCCCTCAGTGGAATGTAAGCTTCTTAAAAGCAAAGATTTTGATTCTTGTATTTGTATTCACAGTGCTGGCTAGCTGGTTGGCGCAGTGTATAGAGCACTGGGCCTGGAGTCAGGAAGACCTGCATTCAAATCCAGCTACAGACACTAGCTGTGTGAACCTAAGCAAGTCATTTAACCCTGTTTGCCTCAGTTTCCTCATCTGTAAAATGAATTGGAGGAGGAAATGGCAAACCACTCCAGAATCCTTGCCAAGAAAACCCCGAATGGGGTCACGAAGAGTCAAATGTGATTGAAACAACTGAATAATAACAAAAATCTCCATTGTTTAACCTAGTACTTAGCACAAAGTGGGTGCTTAATAAATTTTTATTGTTTGATACCGGTGCAGATCAGAACCTGCTCTGCAACTTAAGAGTTTTAAATTTTAGTGTTATACATCATAATCGTTATCACTATGATCAAGATTATTATTATTTTAGTCCATTGGCCTATAAAAATAGTCAACCCTTTAGCCTCACTGGATCTAATTTTATATCTAGAGGACACAATACTTAGTTTCTACTGATTTACTCTATATACAGTAATGAATTCAATTCCTAGTAAACCTAGGTTAGAATTATATTGTATTTTAATTTACACCTTGGAAATTGGTTAAAAGACTTCAGAATTTTAATGATTTTTTGCAGAAGTATTAATATCTTGGGGGGATATTTGTTTTTTGATGGCAGTCAATGGGGGGGTGGACTTTGCTGAGCTTATTTTTCGTCTTTGAATTCATCGACTAAAAGCCTTACTACCGTAGTCCCATATAGTCAGATCAAGTATGCAAGGGCATTTTTCCATAAATAAGGGAATTTGGAGATAAGTCACAAGTGTGTGCCTGCTTTGGTCAGATTTTTTAGTCACATATTTAAAGTATTAAACTATTCTTTCTAAATTCTCCTAGTTGTCACTCTCCTGACTAGTCTAAAGGTTCTTCTTCTATGTAGGGTCTTCTTAAATAGTGACCTGGGTAGGAAGATCACTCTTCTTCCTAGGCTGCATGCTTCTACTCTCATGCCTAGGTTGAATTCTCTTTCTTCTCGTTCACAAAAGTCTGTGGAAGAACAAGGCCTTTCTGTCTGTTTGCCCTAGGTGACTTCAGTTCAGCCACCTGTCTCACCACCTTGACCTGTGACATGAATTCTCCAACCACTCTTCCAATTAGAATATCAAACATAGATGGACTTTTAGAGGAGTGAGCATCTTCGAGCTTTTATTTTTAAATTTCCTAGATCCAAGGCATGTGTTGTACCTTCTTGAATTTCTTCTCTCAGTTCTAGGTTGAGTTCTGTATGTTTGTTTCTGTATCTTCATTTTGTTCATTTTATGGGCTTTTTGCAGTCTTTTTCATTTAAAGACCTATGCCATACTAGTCACTAGGGATACAAAACAAAACAGTCCATGCCCTCTTTTTGGGGAGAAACAACATGAACAAGGAAAAATTACATAAAATAAAGTAATTTGAGATGGGGAATGGACACTAAAAACCCCAGAATCAGGATAGGATTAATATAGGAAAGTGGCAGTTGAGCTGAACCTTGCAGAAATCTAGGGGTTCCATGGGGAGAAACTGAAGAGAGGCAGATTTGTCACTGGCAGCAGAGCCAGTTTGCTACTTACTAGTTGTGTGACCTTAGGCAAGTCATTTTACTGCATAGAGGCGTAATAAGCCAAATATACATTCATGTACACAGATATATAAGCCAACTATAGAATGCACACATAATGCAAATGAAGTCTATATACTGTTCTCATTTATAAAATGAGGCGATGGACTAAATCATTGGTGTCAAATTAATGTAAAAATGGATCCCTATGGACTGCATATTGACTTAGAAAACCACACATTAATATTATCAATGTTTTATTGTATTTTTATTTTTTTGTTAAACATTTCCCAATTGCATTTTCATCTGACAACAATGACATTCAGGAGTGTTGGGGGCCTAACTGTGTCCCAGCCCCAGGTTTGAGACCTCTGGACTAGATTATCTCTTCACACTGTTCCATGTTCCAGCTCTTCAATTCTCTATCTCTGTCTTATGAGCGGCTCTTCAAACTTGTTAATATATGTCTACTCATACATTTATCACATCTTCTGGAATGTGTTGACTTTTATGCAACTTTTCATAGACATGTCTAAATATATCCCAATGTAATGATTTTCAATTCATGAATTCTTGTCTCTGTGCTCATAACAAAGGTCTTATTTTGTTAATCTTATAAAATCATGTTTCAAAGTGTCTCAGCTTTACTTCTGAATTTTGGGGGGCATATTTTGTGTTTATCATACGTACATCTATGATCCATAATTGTTTTCTTATGATATTGTCTTCATTTTTGAGCTTTCAGTGTCTTTGTTTGACTGTTTGTAACTCATTTGTGCTAGGCATAACAACTCTTACACATTTTAGTTCATATTTGTACTAGGGAATAAATAACCAAGTGGATGAAATCATATATCATTAAAATTTTTTAATTTAGCTGTACTCCACTTTATGTGTATATGACTTTAGATATGCCATTTTTCTTAGAATCTAGGGCTATATATGTGTGTGCCAACTCATTTTACATATAAATATGTATACATGTATGTGCCTATATATATATAGAGTATATCTAAGTATAGGTACGTATAAGCCAAGTATACCATAAATGAATATTGGATTATATGTACCAATATGAATATTTCTAACAACTAGAAGTCAAAAATTAGTTATTTGAATAGTGCCCAGATGAATGTAAGATAATATTTCCATTAAAGACTACTTTGAATATATATCCTATGTATTTAAAGAGTATTGATGGAAAAAAAAATTCTGTGGAAGGAAACTAAGTCTGAAAGTTTCTGACAATCCATTAGCTGAATTAATAGCCCAGACACAGATCTTTTGGCAGTTCCACATCTACATCTAGTGAACTGATACCCAGAGTTGGCAACATAGGTATAAGCATGCTGATCCAACATTTGATATGAGTGGCTACTTGTTTATCGAGCTGTCTTGGTTAAATTTAACTGTAAATTCTAATTAATCTGCCTAATCAAAATTAAGGTATATTATTTTGCTTGAGAGATTAATTAAAATTGATAAATAAAGGAAGTGTTCTGATAGGTTCTCATTAAAGTCTAAACTGCTATGCAAAGATGGAATTTTACTACTAATTCATTTTTCTCTTAATTGGCAGAATCAGAGAATTGTTTCTAGATGAGGAAATGTTGTTTGAATAGTCATAGTTCTGGCAGTGTAACAGTTGTGAAACCCAGAGTCTAAAGGTCAGAGAGTTACTCAGTTGGCAATAGTTGGTTTAGAGGCTTTTTTCTTTTCTTTTTATCTTCTTTTGTTAAATGGAAATGTTTAGTTGTAGCATCTAAACTTTGACATTTATTTAATAATTTATCAAAAGGAGAGTCCTTTTACTAACTCTAAGTAAATTAAATAAATGCCTCTTTCCTTTAATATACAAGAACTAGATAGAAAATATCACTGGCTTTCAGCATGGCAGAAAGCATTCAGATTTAATCTGTGGATTTGACTTTCCATAAGAAAAAGCTACATTTTGATTTTATAGACACCAAGTTTTTGCCTCCTCAGTTATAGTTGTGTTAATTCACACTGATATGCAGTTAAAACTTAGAAAACTTAAGTAGTGATAAGAAAAATAGTACAAAAAATTTAACTTTATTTGAATAAAGTATTTTGTCACAGATGTAGAGTATCATCAGTGACTTGCAAACTCCTTGGCTAATAATGATTTAAAGGTGATTTGTGGTTTTGTACTATATAGTTTACTTCTACTCTGTAATTGCAAGCAAAAAGAAACACTTTGTATTTGAATGTTTTTGTTGTTTTAAAATGCTTTGAGTTTTCATTAGTGTCCTAATCTGCAAGAATAACTAAGATAAATTGCATGGTTTTTCTAATTTTTGACTAGACTCAGTCTTCTCTGTTCATGAGACCTCTGAAGAAGAGTTTTAGAGAATGGTTTGCATAGAAGAGCGTAGAGAATGATGCAATTGACCTTCTTCCCTCCACTTTCCCTTTAGCTTATTACAGGGGTAGGGAACCTGTGGCCTCAAGGCCACATGTGGCCTTCTGGGTCCTTGGGTGTGACCTTCTTCTGACTGAGTCCAAGTTTTACAGAATGGATCCTTTTATTAAGGAGATTTGTTCTGTGAAGTTTGGATTCAGTCACAGGGCCATACTGGAGAATCTAGAGGGCCCCATGTGGCCTTGAGGCTGCAGGTTCCCCACTCCTGGCTTATTACCTCCTTTATTTGCTAGAAGTCTTAAAAACACTTAATATAATTTTTTTTTTTTGCCAGATAAGTATAGTCAGTAACCATATTGTGATAGAGGTAATAAGAGAATGACTTAGAGGAAGTGTGGGTGTGGGAATTCTACTGATAGAAATAAGATGCAAATAAGTTGATTTTTGTTCCTCTTGTACTATCTTTTAGTCAAGTTCCAATATCATATAGAAATAAAATTATTAATTATAACTGCTGAAGTTGAATAGTAAGGTTTTATTAATTCTACCAATAACATTTGTTTTCCATTTAGAATTACATTGTTGGTCTTAGAACAATTGTTGTTTTAACAGCTTACTGCTGGTTGCCGGGGGTACAGTTCTAAAAATCTGTGATTTTGGTACTGCCTGTGACATTCAGACACACATGACCAACAACAAGGGAAGTGCTGCTTGGATGGCACCTGAAGTTTTTGAAGGTAAAATGATGCTAGTTTGTGATGACCTAATTCTTCTATTAGATCAAAAAATGATTTTTTTTTTAAGTTCAGAAGTCATTTATGTTTTCGTAACAGTAAGATAGGTATAAATCTCAAATGTAAATACAATCTTAGGTTCTAAGTTAGTCCCTAAAGCAAAATTTGCATCCTTTAAATCTTCACCACACATTTAAGTGTACATTTAGGAAATTGATATTACTGCTAAAAATTTAAGTGAGTATGTTTTAAAAAGAATTCAGAGTAGTTGGACAACAGTATATTTGAGAAGGCTACATACAAATTGCAGTGTTGGACTGAGTTCAAGGACATGCTTATACCTTTAATTTTCTATTACATTTCCATTTGCTACAGATTCCTGGTGATAATGACCAGCTTTGTGTATTTCAGACATTTCATAAATTTTACATTGTGTTTTCTGTTGTGCAGACAGAGTACTATTTTAAATGAAATAAATTTCAGTGGAGAGTTTTGTTTTTTTTTTTTTTACTATAAGCATTAATTCATTAGGAAATAAGAACTGTAACTAGATTAATTTCAGTTCAGTGATAGACCTAAAACAGCATTTTCCCATTTAATTTCACTGCAAAATACTTTAATAATAATTAGTACACTTTAATAGAAGAATCACCTTAGCATCCTGAAAAAATTAAGGAACCTTAACAAAGAATGGTTTCTCAATCTCTACATATTAAGTTGTAAAGTCTGTAGATACAAAGAAGTCATTTTATTTAAATGTTGTGGAGAAAAGACATCAGATTATGCTAATTACTTTTTTTTTTCCAGGTAGCAATTACAGTGAAAAATGTGATGTCTTCAGTTGGGGTATTATCCTTTGGGAAGTGATAACCCGTCGAAAACCTTTTGATGAGATTGGTGGTCCAGCTTTCCGCATAATGTGGGCTGTTCATAATGGTGAGTGGAAGGGGAAAAGTGTGTCTGTGTGTGTATTAATGTGTTCTTAATTCTGTGTGGAAAATAGTTATTCCTTGAGAGATCTGAACAAACATTTCTCAAAAGAATTGAGAAATTTTTTTTAAAATGCCAACTATTAACAGTTATATGAAAGATTCCTCCAAATAACTAATAATAAGAGAAATGTGAATCAGAACAACTCTGGGTTTCACTTCACACATCTAGGAATGTGACAAAGTGGACAAAAGATAGGAATAGTCAATGTTGGAATGGTTGTGAGAAGATAAACACACTAATTGGTGTAACTGTGAATTATTGCAACCATTTTAGAAAGCAATTTAGAATTATGCAAATAAAATGACTAAAATGTCCATACTATTTGACCCAGAGGTAACACTACTAGACATATATTCCAAGGAGGCATTAATATTTTTTTCAAATCTCTACATATAGGAAAATATTTATAACAGCAGTTTTTGTTATGTCCAAAAACTGGAAACAAAAGTAGACACCCTTCAGTTGAGGAATGGATAAACAAATTGTGGTATATGAATTTAATAGAAGATTGCCATATTTTAAGAAACAATAAATGTAACAAATTCAGAGGAGCGTGGAAAGACTTAAATGAAACTGATACAGCATAAAATAAGCAGAGCTAAGAAAACAGTATACACAGAGAGTACAATGTAAATAGAAAAAACAATCAGAAAACAATTGAAAATTTTTTCAGAATTACAAAGAACAAACATGGCCCCAGGAAGAGATAGCTTCCCCTCTGCTACTTTTTAGAGGTGGGGGGTCCATTGCATGCAAAGATTTTCTGAATTTTTTTCAATGTATTGATCAGAGTTGTTGGTTGTTTTTTCTCTTTTTTTGTTTTTCCCTTTTAAAAATATTTTTTTGTTATGTGTGATAGCTCACAGAGTGGGTTGGGAGGGGGAATACAGGGAGAAATTTAGGCAGTGTGAAAGCAAGAGCTATCAAAATTATTTTTAAAACAATAAATCCTTTGGGAACAAAATTTTCTAATATAAAATCATTTTGAGCAGCAAGAAGTTGGAGACTATTCTTGTCTGTTGATAGGTTTTCAATAAGTTTGGTAAAATAAGGTCCATTCAAAAGAAGTCATTATTTTAGAAATAAATGAAAGACCCCAGCCTACCTGTCTACTAAATTACATGTACCACAGATGCTGGCTGATAGCCTCAGGAATTATTTTTATTTCCTCACAGTCACTTAATTGGGATTTCTCCTTATAGCAAGCAACGTGAATTGTTTTTTGACCTCCCCAACCTACAGTTCTGTCCTTGTTTCTCATCTTTTCCCAGGGCAGAGTCCTTGGCAGTAGAATTGGCTGTAGCAGGGTCAAATCCTATTACCCTTCTTCTCTGACTCCTCCCTCCTCATCGCTGCCAATGTTCTTCCCTCCACTTCCCCATCTCACCTGTTAGGATCATTTATCTAGACCTGGAAGGGGCCTCATCTCATTTTACAGATGAGAAAACTGAGGCCCAGAGAGAGTAAGTGACTTGCCTAAGGTTACATGAGTAGTAGCAAATATCAGAGGAAGGTGCTTTGACTCCAGAGCCTCTTCCTTCAGCCTCCATCAGTAAGACTCATTGCATTTCTGACATGAAATTTGAGAATAACCTAATCCTGATTTGCCTGTGAAATAGATGTAGGTGAATCTTCAGTCTTTTTAGAGACAATGACTCATCGGTAACACCTATTTGTGATTTTTTTTTTTCTAAGCTAGTACAAGTTGGGGAGAAAAGAAAAAGTAAATGTGACATAGGAGGACAGTATCTTCTTTTCTATCTACTGCTCCCTTTGTTTTTAGCAGTAAAAACCCTAGATAATTGCCCAAATTTTGTGTGCTTATGTGGCTGCATTTCATTCTCTGGTGGCAAAGAAAGGAAAGAAACCCTCATTGGAAATGATAGACAGTGACAGGAGAATGAGAAAACTTGATCAGGCCCTGTCACTGTTAGAAGAAAAGAGGGTAATGAGGGAGCCAGTTGAAACTGAATAACAGAACCCCTTGTCCCTATCTATGTCTTACCTCCACCCCTTGGGCCACTGTGCCTCCACTCTCACTCCCCACCGCCTTATAGCCTACCCCTTCCTGCTAGCCACTCTGCCTAACAGTGGAGGGGATAATGGTACCCAGCATCCTAAATGGGAATTTCAAATGTATTTTCCTATAAAATGGTCACACATAATGGTTAGAGTCCAGAGTGTTTGAAATACAAAATTATACATACATCAGGCACAAATGTCCTGTTTTTAACGTAACCATGAACCAAACCACCATTTAAAATGTTACTTTTAAACATTCAGAATTGGAACCAATTTACAAATTTTTGGAAGACATTCATAGTAAGTTGGGAATTGCTTGTACCTACAAAGAGTTGACACCATCCTTAGTGTAAATAAACTAAATATTTATATTTTGTCTCTAACTTTAATTATAGGTACTCGACCCCCACTGATCAAAAATTTGCCCAAGCCTATTGAAAGCTTAATGACTAGGTGTTGGTCAAAGGATCCTTCACAACGACCTTCCATGGAGGAAATTGTGAAAATAATGACTCACTTGATGCGGGTATAACTCTTCTTTTGAGTGGGTTTGGGTTTTGAAGTTTGGGGAAGTTTCAGTTACATGAGATTACAGTTAATTTTTTAAATTTAAGGGAGTTGTAGATTATTGCTTACTTGATTAAGAATCAGGAGGCCCAAGGTCTGTTTCTGGCTTTGTCATTAATGAGATATATGATGTTGAGCAAGTCATTTTCTGGGCTTCAGTTTCCTCATCTTGATATGAAAGAGTTGTATTGAAAAGGCTCTGGGACTCTTCTGATTCTAATTTTCTAAGATTCGAATATGTCCTTGACAATTAAATTTAAATTATTCTTAGAGTTTTATTTTATTTTGAGCAATTAGTCCCCTTCATATAAGAAATGGAAATTTATATTCTTGACGAAGATTTCTTTGTATTTAAGTACTTTCATTTTGGAAATACATTTACTAGACAGTTCCTCTCTGGTTTTGGGTGGGATTTTTGAGTACTATTTTACTTGAAGCTATGGGACATTTTCTAAATGATAGCGAGATTATTCACTTAAAAATTCTTCAGTCAGACTTATAACAACATCATTATAGACTTTAGAGTTGAAAGGAGCATCAAACTCACTCCCCTGTCATAAAAATTCCTAGTTTTAAAAGACATCCCTATCATAATTCAGTGGCTCAAATGATAGACTTGGAATCAGGAGACCTTGGTTTGAATTCTGCCTTGTATATACTTAACAATTCTGTAACCGTGACAGAGTCACCTAATCCCTTAAAGCTTCCATTTCCTGATTCGTAAAATGAGGAAAATAAAGCATGTACTGTCTATGTCAGAGGTTGTTGAGGAAAGTATTTTACAACTCTGAAACCACCATCTGAATGTGCGTTTTTATTGGTCTTTTTTATAGTCAACAATTCTTTCTTAACCGTTTTGGTGCTTTGCATATTAATTTGCCATGGCCTTCATTTAAAAAAGGTCATGTTTATGTTAAAGTACTTGAATTCTTAGGAGTGATTTCTGTATTGTGAAAATCTGATAAACCATTTGAAAATGGACTTAGACGAAGTTTAGCTCCAAGGACTTAAGATTGACTGTAGTTATGTCTCAATAGTTTTGAAACAAACATCATTTGGATTATTTCAGCCAAAATAAGTAGACATTCTTGTGAAGATAATTAAACTAATTGTTTGATGCAACTGATTCGTCTGTAGTTAACCAACTAATCTGAGCATCAATTCTGCATGTACAGAATCTAAAGGTGTGATCCTTATCCTCAAGAAGCTTAATGCTCATGGGTTTGCATGGATTTGTGTCAAATGAGTATCCTAGTTTGACAAAAATTTTTTCCTACATATTTTTCTTTTTAGTCTATATGCTCTAGGCTAATAGTATAGAATGTTTATATACATATATGTGTATAAATATGTATGTGTGTATGTTTATATACATATATGTGTATAAATATGTATGTGTGTATGTTTATATACATATATGTGTATAAATATATGTGTGTATATATATGTATATATATACATAACTAGAAGTTATTCTGGTGAAAATGATCATTCTAAGTCTGATGGGTGTGTAAAAGATTGTTTATTTTTTTGTTTTTGAGATTACAAAATTCTCAATATTAGACATTAATTCCCTAGCAGTAGCAATTATTTCAACATTTGGCTATCATTAATGCAAATACATTTTAATTGGCCTTTTTAAAAAATTTCCTTTTAAAA
This sequence comes from Vombatus ursinus, assembly GCF_900497805.2. Classification (NCBI taxonomy): domain Eukaryota; kingdom Metazoa; phylum Chordata; class Mammalia; order Diprotodontia; family Vombatidae; genus Vombatus; species Vombatus ursinus. The sequence goes on along the minus strand of NW_020940360.1, from coordinate 14,086,078 downwards.
TTTTTGTTAGCTCCATAGCTGGCTCTGGGATCTCATTGATATGGGTACTGGCTCCACTGATGAAGGCTCTACTTTCTCTGTACTGTGGTTATTGTAGATGTCCTTCAGTAGTTACTCTATAGTAGATTCAACATGCAGAAGTCCTTGCTATGATTTTCTTAATATTTCCAGAGTACCAGTAAAACCTGCTAAAATGGACAACTTAGTTCAAGAAAAAAGAACATTTTAATCTAAGAAAAATTTATAATAAATATATTCTTTATGCTGTGGTTATGAGTTGTTATGACCCATCAGTGGGTCAAAAGAAATATTTATCTTTCATATTAGAATATGTTTCAATTCCTTCAAATTACTGAATATTAAGTAGCTGTATTTACTATGGTATCATCCATGTTAAGATATAGACTAGATACATAAAAAAACGATAAATGTCTAAACCCCAGGTCTGACCCAGTTTTATGTTTTGGTAGAATCTGGTATTGAGTTTGCTATAGTGAAATAATCAAGGTGCTTTCTGCCTAGTGGACATTTAATAATTGGTTGTTAAGTGAATGAATTGTAGCAGCATTTGACTTGTCTCCCTAGTCATATTAAATTATAATTTACATTTTTATACAGTACTTTCCAGGAGCAGATGAGCCATTACAATATCCTTGTCAGTATTCAGATGAAGGACAAAGTAACTCTGCCACAAGCACAGGTATGTGGAGAAGTTAAAATAGTAATTACTTGATTTTTCTCTAAACCTACGAAATTATCATCAACAAGCAAAAGAATGATGTCCAGATTTGCAGTTATTTTTCTTCATTTTATATGATCGAATGCAGTTTTAGTTTCCAGGTGCGTCAGTCTGTGTCACAGTATCCAGACTAAAAAGGTATTATAGACCGTAAAGAACTGCTAATAAGTCTGAATTCTCACATGATTATTTGTAAGTGGGTTGAATGTCATACTGGTGTTGACTTTTTTTTTTTGTGCATATAAGGGGAAAAAGCTGAACTGACTCACTTCTATGAATGCTTAGTTGAAAAGCTGAAGTTTAGTCAAGTTTTTCTCATTAAGGTTCCAATATCTTGTGTTAAAATAAATGATGATGGTAGCTCTATTTTGTGATCATCAAAAAAAGTATCATAAACCTAACAAAAATTGTGCTTCACAAAGTTTAGTTTTAAAGCATTTTAATTTAAAATTCAGATTTAATTTTTTTCCAATTTAATTTATATTGGAGCTTTGCTTTCTAAAATTTGAAATTGTAAATATAAATTCAAACTACAACTTAAGAAACCTTTCTTTGCTGGGAATGTTGGCTTTTTATTTCATTTTTTTCAATTATGAGCCTTACACAGCAGCTCTAGGATATGAGGAAAATAAGAAGGTACAGAGCCCATGTATATTAAAAGATCTTTCCGAAGTAATAACTAGGAAGACATTTTCTCGAGGCTAAAACTTTTATCTAGTGGGATCCCTGGGAATCTGTTTCTCCTAGCTCAGACTTATGGATACCATATGTTCAGGATCCCCAAGCCCAAGTAGGGAGTTATAACTTCTTACAGTCACATGACTTTAGGTTCTTTTTCCTCTCCTTTCACTACCCTCTTTCATACCCATTTGCCTGAACTATAAAATAGGGTCCTGAAGAGTTTCCCCAATTTCTAATGTCATTTTTGTCTAGTCCAACTGCCAACATAATTTTAATATACCAGTGTTTCCCTACTCAAACCACTTTAAAATGTATGAAAGCTTCCACTACTCAAACATCTTCATTCGTTATTGCCTTTAGGGTAAACCAGTCTTCGTAGACTTATATTTTAGGTCTTCCACAATCTGACTGGCTCTTGTCCCACCCCTCCCATCCACCTGCCTTTGTATATATTGTCTGCCAAGCCTGGAACATTCTGCCTCCATGCGCCTGTCTCTTGAAATCCTTCTCTTCATTCTGGACTCAGCTCTATAGAAGCTGGCCCATGAATTGAACCTTGAAGAGACCTACAGATGCCAGTAAACCTGAGAAATGAAAGCATTCTAGGTCTAGTGGGCACAGCCCGAATAAAAGTATAGAAGGAAGAGATGAAATTTCATGTGTGAAGAGCAGAAAGTAGGCCAATTTGGAAGGAATATAGAGTAGGTGAAGGGGAATAATCTGAAATTGGTCTGAAAGCATAGGTTGGAACTGGAGAGTGAAGAGTTGTAAATGCTGAACTGAGGGATTTGTATTCTGTCTGGAGGCAGTAGGGAGATACTGAAGCATGTGAAGTAGGTCAGACCTGAGCTTTAAGAATGTCGTTTTGGGGGGCAGCTAGGTTGCACAGTGGATAGAGCACTGGCCCTAGAGTCAGGAGGACCTGAGTTCAAATCCGGTCTCAGACCAGATACTTGACACTTACTAGCTGAGTGAACCCCTCAGCAAGTCACGTAACCCCTAGCAAAAAAAAAAAAAAAGTGTCATTTTTTGGCATCTTTATAAAATATAGAGGAGAAAGGTTGGAGACTAAAAGCAGAGAAGCCATGTAGGCAGCCATTGCAATCGTACAGGCAGGAGCTGATGAAATCCTGGTAGGTAGGTAACCATATGAAGAAAAGGAAACAGCCCTATGAGATGTTGTGGAGGTAGGATCAGCAAGGTTTGTCACGCATTGGGCAAGGGAGAGCATAGGGTCAAGGACTGTGAACCAACCAAGGTTGTGAAAAGATATCCCACAGCAGAAATAGGAGAATAAAAAGAAGGACTAGGCTTATGGATAAAGAAACTGAGTTCTGTTTGGGACTTGCTAATTTAAAATACCTATGGCACATCCAGGTAGAAACGTCCAGCAGAGAGTCAGTGCTACAGGACTGGAGCTTCTCAGGGAGAGGTAAGGGTTGCATATGTAGATTTGAGAGTGATTTGAATGAAAATCACACCAATTAAAGCTGATGAAATGACTGAGGGAGGTGTAGAGATAGAAGAGAGCCCAAGACCCTATGTGTGCATATAGAAAATAGGACTTCGATAATGATTCAGGCAGAGGAAACTGAGAAGGAGCAGCAAGGCAGTCAGTAGACAGGAGCCAGGAGAGGAAAAGCGTGTTCAACAGTCTCAGATGTGGCAGAGAGGTCAAGAAAGATGAGGACTAAAAACAAGAAAAGGCCATTTCATGAATGTTTAAAACTAAAATAAATAGTGTGAATAGACTAGTGGATTCCACTTTTTTTAAATTCCATCTAAATATGGAAATATATGTTTTTGTCTTCCCCCCCTCCCGGAAAACTATTTCCTATAACAGAGTTAAAAAAAAATCAGGAAGGAAAGAAAGAAGAAAGAAATGAAAAAGAGACAGGAGGAAAAAGGAAAAAGAAAAAGAAAGAGTGAGAAACAAAGATAAGGAAGGACGGCAGGAAAAGAAAGGAAAAGAAATGTATGTGTATATGTATGTATATATCTTTGTATGTATGTATGTACGTATGTATATATGTATGCATATATGTATGTGTGTATGCATATATACATGCATATGCATGCATACATACATGTATATATCTGCCCTTAATTGTAGCCTTCCTGGGGGAGGAAAGGGAAGAGAGGAGAAGAAAAGAACAAAGTAAAAATTGCACAGCAAAGAACAAAAGAAAACTTACATGGAAGCAAAGAAAAGATGGACAGCTCTGAACACAATGCATAGTATTTATTACATAGACTTTCTTGAAATGTAAATGTATATTTGTATGTTTTGAATCCTCTCACATTCAGCTGTACACATGGCAATGCTTTTTTTTTCTTTTCTTATTTTGTATTTAAATTTTAATATTTGAGTTTATAATGTTAAAATAAAGAAAGAAAAGGCCATTTCTTTCTAGATGGTCTATAGTAACCAAAGGCCTCCTACAATTGTCTACACTCTCCACCCTCCCAACCCCCAGCTTGTTCTTGTATTTATTCACATGAGAATAACCTTCCTAATAAAATAAAATAAACATTTATTAAGTACCTGCTATATGCCAGGCACTGTGCTAAGTACTGGGGGTACAAATAAGAAAAAGACAAGCCCTACCATCAAGGAGTTTACAGTCTAATGGAGGAAGACAACAAGAGGCAAAGCCTCAACAGAGGGAAGGCACTAGAATTAAGGGAGCTCAGAGAAAGTTTCCTACAGAAGATGGGATTTTAGCCAGGATTTGAAGGAAGGCAGGGAATTCAGCAAGCCAGATATGGGGAGGTAAAGCGTTCTAGGCATGGGGGAGACAGCCAGTGAAATTGCCCAGAGTTGAGAGATGGAATTTCTTGTTCAAGGAACAGCAAGAAGGCCAGTCACACTGGATTGCAAAGTACGTGGGGAGACATTAGAAACAGGTTATAGTGTAAGCATACTAGAAAAATTGGGCGGGGGAGAGTGGACAGGTTGTGAAGGCTTTTGAATGCCAAAATATTTTATATTTGATACTGGAAGTGATAGCAGTATGTAGATGTGTTGTTATTATCATTGTTATATTTTTTAAAAATTACACCATTACCACATCAATATATTACTTTAATACAGCTTTCCTCATAATATTAAATATTATTTAAATTAAGCTGTTAAAAACATTTTTGCCTTCATAGGTTCATTCATGGACATCACTTCTACAAATACCAGTAACAAGAGTGACACTAATATGGAACAGATTCCAGCAACAAATGACACCATTAAGCGCTTAGAATCAAAATTGTTGAAAAATCAAGCCAAACAACAGGTTTGTTGAGTGAAAAATTATACTTCCATGTTGTCAGTAGTTTTTCTACGTAAACAGAACTGATTAATTTGGTAATTAATTAATCTTCTGTACAGTATCCATTATTTTCCACTATACAGTTCTCTGTCCTCTTGTTACTCAAGCAGGTAGATGAGCCTGGATAGGCCTAGTTGTATAATTAATTTTTCCTCAAATCTTCTCTTCACCGTCCTATTTTTCTCCCTTTAAATGAACATTGTCTTTTCCATCTTGTACAGCATCTTTCTTGTCAGCCAACAAAATTTCCTATTATTAACCCAACAAGTATGTATCTTAAGCCATGTTTTATGCACTAGCCTGCCCATGTATAGAAAACAACAGCAAACCTGCTTTTAGCAATATTAATATTTGTTTTGTTTTATTACTACAGTTATCCATTTGAAATTATTTCAACAATTAATTATATTCTTATGCCATAAGGCGTTTTAGCAAAGGTCATTTAACAAATGGAGGACAGTTATCTCCCAGAAGTAAAAGGGCTGCCCTCACGAATATTGCCAGAATCTTAAAATTTTCCAGTCTTCCCTGGTTTTCTAGAAACCATGGCTCCAGTTAGCGCCCTCCTCCTTCCATTTTGCCCCCTGAAGGAGACTTTGTCATAAGTTTTCAAAGCATCAGTTATTCAAACAGTTCTAAAATTTTAACAGAGTGATTCTGGGCGTTTAAGCTTGGGAGCGTCTCGAGGGAGCAGTGTGGAAAGTTTGCCACCATCATCAGAGGGCAAGAGGATGAGTGCTGACATGTCTGAAATAGAAGCAAGAATAGCTGCTACCACAGGTAAAAAAGGAAATGGAGGTATCTGAGGTGGAGAGCAATAACAAGTATTTTATCATCTGAATAAGTTTTCAAATATACTTAATTATCTGTTATATTTTTGTTGTGGTAATGGTTTGTCTTTTCTCAATAGTGGGTGTCTGGTGGTGGTTGTTTGGTGTTGTAGTTTTTTTCCTTTTTGTCTTAAAACAAAATGTGACAATATACTTTCTAAATTTCTAGCAGTTCATTTAAGGATGTATTTGTTACAAAATGTTAAAAAATTATTAAAGATTAATTTGAAGAAAATATGTTCCTTCGAGGTTAGAGGAGAAAATGGAAATACTGTAATTTACTTTAAAGCATTGTTCATATCGAAGAAAGCCTTTATCAAGCATAACTCAGCTGATATTTAAACTGAAAAAACTATTGAAAGAAACCAAAATTCTTGCCAAACAAAGATTGTCACATCTCTGCCAATAGATTGTAAGTGATGTAATTTATGTAGGTTATTTCCTGCTGAATGACAAAATATTTTGTTTTAAGTTTGACAGAAAACTGTGTTCTGTAGCCCAAGATTAGATAGTCCTCCCTGCCTGCTGTTCCCCATATGAGCATGGATAATTGAGTTAACTGTGGTTATTTTTCATTTGGAGAAGTACTCAGTAACTTTTTATTGGATTCTTAAAGAAAATAGTTTTAGTTATAGTGATACGGTTTTGTCTTTTCACATTCTTGAAATATGTCATCATGAAAGATAGCAGATAGGAAATTAAAGGTACATGCTTATTTAGCATAATGGAGTTAATGAAATCTGTTTCTACCATTTTCCTAGCCAAGTTTTCAGTTACTTTCATTTGTTCTACTTAAAAAGATAGTTTTCCTTTTGTCATGATAGAAATTGACCAGATTACCAAAAAAGAAAGGGAAATACATATACATATACATATACATATACATATTAACATTCTCAAGAAAAGTAAATATTGCCCCAAAAATACTGACCAGAAAAAAGTATCCTGGACTCCATGGAGGACATGCCAGGAGGTTTTTGTTCTGGAACCATGCTATGAGGTTGAGTCAATATTCAGTCAATATTCAAAGCTGGCCCTGTTGATCAAGGGCTAACAGGCTCACACGTACTTAAGATGTGGCAAGAGTGCTTTGTCTTTGAGGTGAATTGCAGTTTAGTATTTGCTTTTGAAACTATTACAAATCTAGTTATTTATGTTTTAATACAAGATCCGCTTTTACCTAAGAACAAGTTTGTGTGGTTATAAGGTTTTTATGAAAGGTTAGAAATAATTTGTCTTTATGGTTTTCAGTTATACTTAGTTTTACTCTGCAGGACTGATGGGCATGTTCAAGGAAGAATAGCATCTGATTTTGAGATATACATGTGTATATGTTTGTGTGTGTATGTATGTATATATACACATAGACGTACATATATACACATATAAGTACATATTTACACACATATATATTTTCATATTGTGTAATTAGGGTACTATTGATAACTTATGTACTTTGATCCTCCCCCTCTCTTACTGTTCCCTTAGCATTCTAGTATCTCATATAATGCTAAATAGGGAGGGATTCCCCCCTCCCATAGACACTTTTAGAATATCCCTCCTCATTGCCAAGCAGCTTTGACCATCTTTGTCTGTCTTTGTCTGTTTTGTTTTTATCTTGGCTTAATTCAAACTAATGTGTCTGAAGTGTTGTATTGGTAGTTGTGGTTCGCTTTTAATCTCTGCTTTTCTTTTGTAAGCATGGATGAAAAGTTAGATATTTCTGCATGTAGTTTTGCATGGTGTTAACATAGCTATTGTGAAAGCATTCTGTTTTTATAGTTAATCATTCTGTATGTTACTATTTGTAGTGGTTTGCATGTGTATTGTATATGTGTGTTTTTGCAGCCTGTTCCAAGCCTAAACGGGGCCATCGTAAAACTGCTTCATTTGGCAACATTCTGGATGTCCCTGAGATCGTCATATCAGGTATCACAGACCACCTGAGTTGGTCTGATAACTAAGAAGCTAGAATAATGACCCACCATATTAAAATAATTAAACAAAAATAAATACTTATTGCTCCAATTTTTAGAGACCATACAAATAACTATTTACAAGGGAAAGATGCCTTGCATGAAGTGATCAAGCTGGCCAGCAGAAACGTTATCAGAGAGTTGGACTTGAAAAATTGCTTAGATGTCAGAATATAATTGAAAAAGCCAACATTTTCTAGGAGGGGAGAGCATAACTGCTGGAATTGATAGAATTCCTCTCATCTTAAATTGGATGAGAGTTTGCTAAATTAGAAGGATCTCTGCCTTCCTAGTACCTGACAGAAAGAGGCAATGACTTTTAATTCTCCCACTCCCAGTTCTTAGGTCCTCTTCTTCTCTGTATTTCTTTTGCCCTCACCACCAGCTTAACATCCTGCCTCTTTCTGTAGGTAGCAGCTGAAAAAAGAAGTTCATAGGGGAAAAGGGATTTCATAATTGCCATTTTGCTTCATTTGGAAAGCAAAAACAGTATAGAACTCCGAAATACGATGTTTTGCTGGATATATTACTGAAGGAGAATCTTACATGCCAGGAAGATAGTTCTGATTCTGTATTCAATTATCAGGATAATTATTTGTTAGAAGAATAGTTTGTGACTTTTGCATCTAATTTACACGTAGTACTGTACAATCTTACATTGATTTTTGTTTTTGTTTTTTTGTATTTTACCGTTTGTTAGATGACTCTAAAACAGGGCATTTAATGAAAGCAACACATTTTACTTTCACTGTATTTAGTTGCCTGTCCCTCTCCCAACTCCTGATCTTAAGGAGATTATTGGCAGGAATTTTTTCCACTTTGTATTATTCCCTTCCTTGGGAATTTTTGATTTGTCAGAATCAAAAGGAGCTTCTCTCTGCAATTAGTCTGAGCAGTTAATTGAAAGGAATGACCCTGTTGGTCAAAAGTAAAAGAAATTACTTAAATGTTTGAACAGGGGATGTTTATTAAACACAGTTCATTTATACTGATGCACTGAAATCTAAACAGATATTCTAAAATTTATTTTACTCCATTGCTGCTTCCATGACAATATACAGTTTTGCATTCCTGTCTACGATTTACATGTCTTAAAACTACTTATTTGAGTTTCATTTACATAAAGAAAGTTGATAGAAAGATGAAACATTAAAGCTTTGATTTATTTCTAACTTCTTGGTTTTTGAAGTTTTAAAGTAATAAGTTAACTTTTACATAGAGATTTTATCCAACTATAATAACTCTTAAGTTTAAGAAATTAACTTGTAAGGTACCTATGCTCCATTTACTGCAAATGTTACCAGTCTTTCATGGCGCTGAATCCTGACTGAAATAAGTCATTATTATCCAGGTAAGCTCTGATTCCCTTGAATGCTTAAAGAAATCAGGGAAAGTAGCAAGATAGCCAGCCAGTCATATAGTTGAACACTAAAAATTCCACACAAAAAGCAAATTTAAACTGAAAGAAAAAACTTATTGATGATTCGTACTGTATAAAGGCTGATTAAAGAATCTAAGGAAACTTAACAGGGAAAAGAGAAGATTTAGGAGCAACAGAATAGCTGTTTTCCACATATCTAAAGGGCTGTCATGGAAAAGGAATTAGACATGTTCTGCTTTGCCCCAAGGGCAGAACTAAGAGTAGTTAGTTGAGTGCAAGTTGCTAAAAGGACAATTTAGGCTTGATAAAAGGAAACACTCTAACCTTAACAGTCAAAGCTATCCAAAATGAACAAGTGAATGGCCACTTGTTTGGTATGATGTAGGGAGCATTCTTATTCAAATGTAATTTGGACTTGATGACTGAGGACTCTTCTGGCTTTAATTCTGTGTGATTCTGTAAATGAGAGGAAGAAAATTACCTATAACCTACCAGTAGTGTTAATGATATTGAGCATGTAGCTTTCTGCATGGCTATGCTTTGTGTGGTCAATGTTGTGCTTGGAAATACTTTGTCTCCATTGTAAATTCAGATAAATTCAGGTGGTGCTGTGATTGAAATCATAAAAGAATCTCATCTCATAATTTTAATTTGCATTGTTACTTTGGAGTTGGAAATATTTGATTTTGTCATCAGTTGATGGAGCTACACGTTCATAAAATGACTCATTCAGCAGTTTATTTTTGTAAACATTTTTGCCATATTTTCTAACTAAATCTTTAGTGCAAATAAATGAACTCTTCTTTTTGACAAAAGGACACCACCTCCAGGATTTAAAGTAGTCTTTTGGGGAAAAGAATCATATATAAACTCCTCTAATATTTCATAGATAAATTAACATCAAAATATAACCCACCCTTTGGGAATGGGGAAAATTTTCCTAATAATGATGAAAGTAGAGAGTATTTAAAGTCTAGTGATCCTTATTTCCATAGAATTTACTAAGTTGTAGTTTGAGTTTTTTGTTTGAATTAATTTATTTCCCAGAGCCAAAGAAAATACTTTTTGATATATTAAAAATGGAATTTAGAAGCATAGAAACCCAAATGAGAATTCATACACACACATATTTTTCCATTAAGATTGAAGTAGTCCTAGTATTGTCTGAAATAATGTTTCCAAAATTAATATTTTTCCTTTGGCACAAAATACTGTATAGAATGAAATACAGTCCCTGGAACTTATGGGTGATCAGAATCAGCTTATTTGTATTAAGTATAGGCTACTTTGTTTATTTATGAAATCTGTGATCTTTTTTAAAGTTTTATGTTTCTTAAATTCTTAAAATTTCCACAGGGAGTCCCCAAAAGTCAAAGACTTTGAAGATCTTAATCACTTTTTACAGTAACTAAATAGTTAATCCTGGAGTATAGGAGCACGATGAAACAAATGTACAGGAGCCTAATATTCTTACTTTTCTGTCTTCCTTTAATGTCATCTGTCTATAAGATACCTGACTATTAGCAAATAAATTGCCATTGCTCAGAGTTTAGGGCCCCCCCCCTTTTATTTTCCAATTCAGTCACTCAGCAAAAGTTACCTTTTTATAGAGCTAGCCACTTAGATTTAAATCAACATGAGAGAATCAGCTTCAGATCCATACAATAGAAGTATTTTGCATAGCCTTTCTCTAACCTAGTTAGACCAGAGAGTATGCTTTTAGCATCTATATTTAGTCAATGTGGATATTCCTTCCACTGGTGCAAATTGTAGTACCTTTATTCCATAGTAGCCATTTTCATGAATTGCTATAGACAGTCCTCTAAGGTGACCTTTATGAATTTACTTATGTTGGTCTTTGGATGACAGACAGACAGTCTATCACTAATACTCATACCCCAAGAGACTTTACACCTTGGTTGAACCTTCTAAATCTTATGTGTCGTTGACAGCCTTCAAGAACCCAATCATTTCCATAGCACAGTAAGGTATCAGATTAGAAAATTAATGGAGGAACATGTGTCAGTGCTGCATACTAATAACGTACTCAACAGCCCCTTAGATGGGTTCTGAATTGTACATCCTCACAGTATCCAGTGATTAGCATAATGTTATTGGGAAACTTGAATAACAGGGGTATCGGTGTTTCTGCTTCATCTGGAGAGCAGTTGATTAGGAAGATTCTTTTCCTCTCAGTTCTCTACAGAGAACAATTTGATTCAAAGACCATGATATTAAATGATCTATTGTCTATCATTACTGTATAATTAGCCTTTCAGTACTAAAAACTAATTTCTCAGCCCCTCTTGACATGACCATTTTACCCTATTTGAACTTATTTTAACTGTCAACTTAGCTGACTTTGTTTGATGGTGCATATAATTAAGATTTGCTGGTTAAGGAAATTTAGGTAGAACAAAGTAATGTCGTGGAACATTTTGTTCAGGATTTCTTGGGGAAAGTTTCCCTTTTACCTACATATCGTCAAATAATAGGCAGAGACAACCTGAATTACTCCTTGCCTAGGAAAACAGTAAACAGTCAAACAGATCCTGGAAAATCATCCAAAAACTTACTAGAAAGTTCTCCATTAGACAAATTGGTGCTGAGATTTATAGGATGTGCTTGTCCATGACATACCTATTGCAGGAGGGAGAAAAGAGGAAGGGCATTCCGATCATGGGGGATAGCCAGTGAAAATGCATGGAGTTTGGGAAATGGATGTCTTTTGTGAACAACAGCAAGGAGGCCAGTGTCACTTGACTGCAGAGTACAGTGGAGGAAAGTAAGATGTAAGAAGACTAGAAAGGTAGGAAGAATCCAGGCTATGAAGAGTTTCAACAACCAAACAGAGGATTTTATATTTGTTCTACAAAGAAAGAGAAAAAGCAAAAGCCCCCAGGTCTTGTTTTTATTAAATTTTTTTTCAAAGAACTAAAATCAATTTTCTCTCCCTCTCATATTCCTTTACCATTGAAAAGCAAAACCTTTATAATACGTGCATATTCAGGCAAAATATGTCTCATTCTGCATCCTGAGTCTATTACCTCTTTGTCAGGAAGTAGATAGCATGCTTCATCATCAGTCCTCTGGAATCATGGCTGTTCTTTGAATTAGAGTTCTTATGCTTTCAAAGTTGTTTATTTTTACTGTGTTGTTATTATATAAATTGTTCTCCTGGTTCTGCTCACTTCTTCCTGCATCAGTTCATACAAATCTTCCCACATGCCTCTGAAGCCATTCCCTTCCTTGTTTCTTTTGGCCCAATAGATGTTCACCCTCTTGGTTTCTGGTTCTTTGCTGCTTCAGAAAGAATTGATATAAATATTTTGTCCTTTTCCTTTTTTTTTTTCTTTTTTTTTTTTTGAGCTCTTTGGGGTATAGGCCTACTAGTGGTATCACTGGATCAAATGTTATGGACAATTTAGTAAATCTGTAGACTTAGTTCCAAATTGCTTTCCAGAATGACTCTGCTAATTCATAGTTTCACAAACATATATTAGTGTACTTGTTTTCTCTCTAACATTTGTTGTTTTCCTTTTTTAGTAAATTTTATCAATCTGATGGGTGGGAGGTGTAACCTCAGGGTTGTATTATTAGTGATTTGGTACATTTTTTTATATGGCTGTTGATCGTTTGGATTTCTTCCTTAGGCAACTGCCTGTTAATATAATTTAACTGTTTACCATTTGGGGAATGGCTTACATGTCTTGGAAATGAGGTCCTTATGCACAAAACTTGCTGCAGAGGTTTTATTCCCAGTTATCTGTTTCCATTCTAATTTTAGTTGTATTTGTCTTCTTTATACAAAAACGTATAAAAATATGGTTCTATCCTATCCATATCATAAAGGAAAATTCTTTATTGCCCCCAAATTAGTCCATTCCTTTACAATTCTTCACCCACTTTCTCTAACAAATTAAAGTACTAAGTTTCCCAGAATAATAGCTTATATAGCAACAGAATCAAGACAAAATTATTCCATTACATTTCACTCTAATACCTTATTCCATTCAGAAGACAGAAGCAACTTATAGCTAAAACATTTATTGATGTATTGTTAGTCTTTAATTCAGTAGACAGGAACTATTTGTGAGTCATATTGTGCACCTTTACCCTAGAATAGGGATGAGACAGTGAAGTGAGCAGTCCACAGCAAAAGAAATATCAAACATGTCATCCTTAACTTAGCTAAAAGCAGCACTGGAATATGCAGTCCTGCTTGTTTTCATTTTGTATAAAAGGTCCTTCCACGTGGCTTATTGCTGCCTCAGTAAGTTAGTTGTTGTTTGTCCTTCATTTTCAAAAGGACCAGTGACATCACAGGGTGATGTCTTGACTTGAGCATGAATTGGATTAAGTGCAGCAGAGTTGCACAGAGTCATCAGCCTCACTCTCTTCCCGAGTCGTCATAATCCAGTGGCAGGATAAAAGTCAAGACGACTAGCAACAGCCTGGGGTGCAGTGGATGACCTTGGCATCTTTTATGCCTGACCAAGCTCTGAGTGCTCTGCTATGCCTGCTTCATGCCGTTGGAACAAATTGTTCTCATACTCCCATCCCTCCAAGGAAAGTCTTCATATGCCTTGAGGTAATATCCCCCTAAATGACTGACAGGTTTAAGACCTATCAGTTACCTTCAACCTGGTTTGGCCCATCTGCCAAGATGGTTTACCAGGGTGTGGCCGCTGCACATGCTACAGCTTCTTGGAGCCACAAGTGAGAGTTGGGTGAATCAGGTGGACACCAAAGGTGGATGAGTATCCCTGGAAAGGGCTTGGCAAGCCCTCAGAGGTGCTAGTCCTGAACATCCTATATATCCCAAGTTAGGGGTAGATACTTGATTACCTTAAGGGAAAGGGAAGACATTTATGTCATATCTAAAAGTTCTTAATTATGTATTCAGACTAGTTGACCTTGTTTTATGTTTATTTATTGAACTTTTTTGTGACCTAGTAAATTTGGGATTTTTCTTTTTTTTTTTTTTTTTTCGGTAAGCAGTGGGGTTAAGTGACTTGCCCACGGTCACACAGCTAGTAAGTGTCAAGTGTCTGAGATCAGATTTGAATTCAGGTCCTCCTGACTCCAGGGCAGGTGCTCTATCCGCTGTACCACCTAGCTGCCCCAGGATGTTTTTTAGAGAGATTTTCTTAAGTGTTTTCCAGCCATCAAAGCTTAGGGATTTGAGGGTTGTAATCTCCATGTCTAAGTTAAAGTATTTTTTTTTTAATCCCTTCTTTAGTGAAATGCTTTAAGGTTTTATGGTTTTTTTAGTCTTCTTGAGTTAGAATTTTAAAAAGTGGAGATCGTTGTTTACTCGGTTATCTTCTGGTTTGTATAACATTTTCTATTCTTTTTTATCTCTTTTGTTGCCCATGCCAAATATTCTTTTCTGAGTGACAGTATTTTTTCTTGCCTTGGTTGAAAACGTGTTAATAATAAAGTAGAGATTGTAGTCTTGAAACAACATATCAGTCACAGTAAGAACTGATCCATTATATCGTACCTGTATTTTATAATGTTGGGGAGGGTTGTTGGGAGAATGGAGGTGACACAGGAGAAGAGGATTGAGTGGTTTATGATTTTAAGAAGTTCAGAATTTTAGGATTTGGGATGGCTTGGCCTTCATTCCACAAACAAGCAGCAGGAAGCTAGCCAATTGAAAAATGTACATTAAGTACAGCAACAGTGTAGAGGTAGACAGTAACAATAACAAAACAGGAATTCAGTTTAACCATTGAGAAACCCAGAATGTTGTTCATGGTTTCTTATGTACAAGATGAGCATAGGTTTGACCAAGCCATTTAGCCTTGTCTTGAATTATATAGTACTGGTTATCTCTTAACAAAAACTAACCAGGAATTCACAGTGCGTTTTGAGATTGGTAGGAGAAAGGTGTTTAACAGAACCAATCATTATCTCTAAAAGATGCAGGAGTCTTCAACTATCCGTACTACTCTAGTAATAACATTAATTGCCCAGAGTTTGTACTCAGATTCCTTTCTGTCCTTATAAAATGTAGCTACTTTTATAGGGGATTTTATATTTAAATAATTCTGTTAATGTTATTATAAGATCCTGACATGCAGAACTCAGGGTTGAGTTACTAACTTAATCTAAGACAATTTTTCCCTCCTCTTTCACTCCCAAGCACTCTTTATGAGTACTTGAACATTCTCCATCAAGCATATAGATGAAGAGCTTTTAAATGCTTCAGTTTAAAAATAAAAAAGTTGTATAGCGGCACATTGCTACCTCTTTTGTAATTTCTGATCTTAAAATAATTGAATAAAAATGCTGAAGTGGTTTAATATTGTGATGAGTTATATGCTCAACATCTTGTTCTCAGAGAAATGATAAAATAAATTATTGATTTCAGTCAGGTTAATACAAGAACCTTTTTGTAAGGTTTTTTGCCTAACCACTTCCTGTTATCTCTTTTTTAAGTATAGCTTTCCAGGATTTTAAAGAGGTCCTTTAAATTATAGCTATCTTTATGCATGTAAAAATGCTTTTTGAACTTAATAAGTACACAATAGGACGATGTATGTTTTTACATTTTAAGAATTAAATTCCATAGTAACTAAAGGTATATGCCTTCATCTTCTTTAAATTGACAAACCTGGTGCAACAATAAGACTGGTTCTGATTTTTTAAATGATACCGAGGATTCTTTTTGTTTGTTTGTTTAGAGTAAAATCAAATCCTACAATCGCTAATCTCTGTTTTTGTAATGATAGTTGGAGATGGAGCC
Source organism: Vombatus ursinus (assembly GCF_900497805.2). Lineage (NCBI taxonomy): Eukaryota > Metazoa > Chordata > Mammalia > Diprotodontia > Vombatidae > Vombatus > Vombatus ursinus. The sequence goes on along the minus strand of NW_020940360.1, from coordinate 14,070,394 downwards.
AAATGCCTTGTCATTTAGGGAATATTTTTGTAGACAATGCTGCTAATGGAAAAATGTGGAAAATTCTGTAAATGCTGCAGATATATAAAAGGGGGGAAATGGTAAGACCTTTAAGATGAAGTTTGGGGGGAGATTAGAAACTAATTGATAGCAAATTCTGTGTAAAGTATCTTTAACACTAGCACAGAACTAGAAAGTCACCCAAAATGGTTGCTATACCATCAAAAGTAAGCCTTATTTTATCTTCATTTCTTTCTGCTTCCTAGAGTTTTAGTACAGTTTGAACACAAGGTAAAGGACAACCTGATGGTACTGACCTTAACTGGACCTCTGGAAAGACAACCCTCCACAAAGGGAGTTTTGAGGAAGGGAACAAGAATTTATTGAGCTCCTACTATGTGCCAAGCACTGTGCTAAGTACAGATATCATATCATTGATCTTTCTAGAGTCCTTTAGTAGGCAAAGGTCCAAAGTGATACCTTCCTCTAATAAAAGGCTACTTTTATCTGTAAGTGTTAACACAAAAACTGCCTAAGCACCAAATGGGGATCTGAAGGTGCACACAAATTGAAATGCCTAATTCTGAATAATAAATGATGTAATAGTGCAATATGAAGTGCTATTAGCATGTGAAGAAAGATATCCTGAGAGTATCATCACAAAGCCGAAATTTGAATAGTCAAAACTGAGAATGCAAAATCAAGAGCAGAGAACGTCCTATATATCAAAGCAGGTATAGGGAGGTCATTTGGAAGAAAGGTATGGAGTATGAGTGACAGGAGAGGAAGAGAGGAGAGAAAGTTGGAAAAGTTTAAAATAATTACCTGGGGGGGGGCCTTACTGAGCCAAGAGTATAGGGAGTTTGAACCAGCTTTTTATTCAGAAATTCCTGATTCCAATTCCTAGACCAAGGAAGGAGGTCCACGTAAAGCCTGCTTGTTCATTTTCAACAGGCCCAAAAATAAATCAGCTAATTTCAAAAGCCATGTGACATTACTTTATATGACATTACTGCCTAGAGAATTGAATTCAGTAATGTAAGACAGATAGGTCATGAAAATATTTTCCCCACCTATCATTTCAAACCATATACGTGGCCTGTCTACTTGGTTCTAAAGTAAAGTGTTCCTCATGGTTAACTAAGAAAACTGTGTTCAGTTGTGACCTCGAAACTAGCCTTGCTATTCATATCATCACTTAGAATTAGTTGAACAGGAAATCTACCTTGTTCTACTATGTTTCTGCTCATTCTTTTACAGTACTATGTGTAATGTAGGTATGTGCATTTCAGGGAACCATACAAAAGTATAAAATTAGTGAGTTGTCAAATTAGTATTCTATAGGGTAAAAAAAAAATTAGAATCAGTCAAAATTTCCTAGGAACAGACCTAGTAATTTTCATTTGAGGTAACAGGAGATGGATTATTTTACATTCATATTTCCAAATTATGGCTTAAAGCTTAATATTGGAGCAACAAGTATTTGTTGATTGCAATCCTTTTTTGCTTTGTGTGAACTATATGCCAGATGGTTTCTGCCATGGTTATGCTAATTGAAATGCATCACCCAGTACTGCTTGCTTTGGCTCTTCCTACCAGCTTGAAAATTCCTCATTTAAAGGCATTCACTCTTTGACTCTCTCAGTTCTGCTTTACTCTATTCCCTTAAAAGTTTTGATTCCCTATTCCTTCCCCACCCCAATCTGAATATTTCAGTTTGTTTTTGTTTTTATTGCAATGATGATCTAATGGTTTAGGGACACATATACTAGATTTCTTAGATTCACAAATGTTGCTAATGTGAAATGAGAATCTCAGACTCTTTTATGAGCCCGTTTTATCCAAGCTAATTTTAGAATTGGGTTGTTGAATGAAATGTGTCCGAAATTGTTTTTAGTCATGGACGATGTCATTTATGTCTTCAAGAAACATTGAATTGACAGTATTATCATTAATACCATTGTATACTAAGTTTCATTATTAAATACTTTATACGAACTAATTTTTTTCACATTAAAAAGGTTGAATGCTTTGGGATCTTTGAATGAAAATGCAGATAAATGTAAGGATAATTCTCGTAAGAGTATAGGTAAGAATTCAGCTTCATACCACTAGATTGAGTTATTTTAAATATATTCATGCACAAAAGCATTATTATTTTTAAAGGTTCATTTAAATTTATGTCAGATAAGTAGTTTGTGATGCTGAGAGCAATAAGTGTACTGAATTATGCCACCAATTAGAGCCAAAGTTGGGGAGATCAATGTGATGTGTAGGTTACGAAACACTGAGTATTAATGGTATGTGCTCAGAGGGTTACAAGTGCTAGAATGAATGTTTCTGAGTGCTGCCCGCTAGTAGGAAAGTTACGTAATCCAGCTTTCAAAGTCAAAAGAATGTAGAGCATTGTGTCAGCTGTTACTCAGAGCATTTTGGTGTTTCCTTTTGGACAGCTGATCTCTCATCTTAGGAGATACTATATAAACAATCCTATTCCTAAAAAAAAAAGTACCCAGTGAAATTACTGCTTAATTCATTCAGTTTTTAAAGATTTGTTTTTCTTTCATCAAGTGATGGGATATTTTTGATTGTATAACTTTAAAAATCACAATCTATTCACAAGAACAAGATTTAGATTTAATAGGGAAAGAGAGGATAGTTGTTTGGCCATATAGGAAAATGAGGGGAAGTTTTTGTTCACAGTTAGACAGTTTAAATGTTATATTCATTTCAACAAATTTATTAAGCACCTACTGTGTGCTAGGTCTTAAATTCTGATAAAGGCTAATATTGAACTAAATATTTGGTTTTAGATATTTCTTAATGTAAGCAAACAAGATGAGCCTAAAGATAGTGAGGCTTGAAAAAAAAATAAACAACAAAAAAGACTACAGGTTAAAGCTAATAGTGTCTTACAGCATGCTTAGCTGTCTTGCATAACGTAAGGCCCTTGAAATAGATGCCGTCATCAGCCCCAGCCCCCAAGCATTAATCCTATTTAAACACATGACAGAAGATGGTGGAAGAGAGAGTAGCAGCTATTCATGTGGTAGGAGTGGTTATTGTGTTAGGGTATACTTTCTGTTGCAGGCCAGCATTTTTTGAGTTAAAACATTGCAGCTGTCTCTTCTCCTTTCCTCTTCTTTTCCTCTCTCCCTTTTTCTTCCTCTGCACCCAAACTGTCATACTTTTTTTTCCACACTTTGTTTCTGTCTTTGGATTTATCTAAAGTCCAACTTCCTGCTGTATTCTTGTTTTATTTCTAAAGAGATGTGAGTTTCATTTTCTTTCTCTCTAGCAGGCAACGGACAGTCAAGGCGTAGATCCATTCAAGACTTGAGTGTTACTGGAACAGAACCCAGTCAGGTAAGACAGTTCTTAAGTTCTCTGTCTTTGAAGAATAGTAAATGGGAGAAGACTTCGAGTTATTTTCTAATACATTTTGCACAATTTGTGTGTAAATTCAAATAACTTCTTTGACATGAAATTGTGACCAAGTTCTTTTGATCTTGAACTTTAATGCATAGAAAAAAGCTATAGTTGCTGCATAATTTGATTTGAAGAATATCTTATGAAGACAGGTAGATTAAAGTCCAAGTAAACACAGAAAATAAAATAAATCAAGCTTTATATTTGAAGTGTGTTTTTAGTATTTTTGTATCAACTAATAGAGCAATTTCACTCATAATCTTGATATAAATATATGATAGTTGTTTAATAAATTCACTGTCACTCTGTAAGATGAACCAATGATACTATTCCTATCTTGTAACTCAACTAGGCTGTGACATTCCCAGGAAATCTTTGACATGCCTGGAGGAATCTACCATGTTTAATATGGCATCATTTATCACATTTTTATATATGTGTGTGTGTGTGTGTGTATATATATATATATTATATATATGTAAATGTATTTGTGTATGTATGTATATATAACTATATATATGTATATATATAGTTGTAATCCTACAAAACATTGCTTTAAAAATTGAGCATTCTTTAAATTCATTTATCCAGGTTATGATTTATGTTCTTCATTAATTTTAATAATGTAATTTCATTAATTCACATTTTCTTCTGTGTTGTTACTTAATTGCTACACTTTTCTAGGTGACCCAGGAAGTTGTGTTGTTTATCAAATGTCGGTGTTGTAATCTCAGCTAAAATAAAGGCTCCACGTATTTGACCCAGCTTACCTATATGATAGGAGTTAGGGTATATATGAATGGCTCAATGTTTCTGACTTTTCCCCTTATTTATATTAACTCATCACTCTGCATATAATTTCATGCCAAATTCCATAGAAATAATACATTTTGGTCATGATAGCTTTATAATTAATTTTTTTTGTTTTGATTAGGCTGATTGTATTCATATGAAATACATCAGAAGTATTCGAAATTCCACTTTGCAGGCCTAATTTAAAATTCTAACTCGTGTAAAGTATTTTTAAGTATTGTCTACTATGTACAATGTAAGCATTTACTTACTGTAAAATTTTTTAGTGCTTTTTATTCTAAGATAGTAATTCATTACCATTTACAATTTTTATAATGCATTTTAAATGTTGAAGGTACCTTACAATCATAGGATACTTAAGTAACTGATATACTCAACCTCCATTTTATAGCTAGAAAGATTTTAAAAACAGAATCTAAAATGTTAATATTGCAGATTTTTGCTCTTCTCACTGAAAAAGTCTTGCTTGTTTTTGAAAATGACTGTGGTCTACACCAAGATTGCCCAAAATATTTATAATGTGGTTTTTTTCGTGTTTTGGGTGAATTTAAGATTTTATTTCCACCTAATTAGCCGTTTTGTTAATTGTTAATTTTTTTTTATTTTATGATGAATCTCAGCTTTCAACTTTCTCCTATTTTCCCACTTCAAATACCATATTTGTTAATTACTCACAATTAGTAGCAAATAGTTGGACATCTGGCATCTGCTCTACTTCCTAGAGGCTTAATGATCTCATGCTTTGAAACTTTCTTTACTACTGTCATTGATATCCCAATTATGATCCTCCTTCTAGCCAAGAGTTACTCTTTATACTAAGAATGTGATGCTTCCTTTCATTCATTTCACAAGGGACTATAATTCTTTCCTTTACACTAAAGAATAATGGCATTGCTTTGAATTAGTGTTCTTCCCTTAGCCTTATTAATTTTCCCACTAGTGTGTTCTGTCTTAGTGAACGTTATGATTGCTTTCTCATTCCTTGATTTGTAATACTTTCAAGTGTGAAAGCATAATATATCCAAGCCAGAATATATAGAGTAGAAGGTCTTATTTTGTTGAACTGTCATAAACTACTCTAAAAATTTCTGTATTTTATTCAGACAAGATGAGCTATTTAAAGTAGGTCGTAGAAAGCCCATAGCTTCTAATTTACCTGGGCTGCTTTTTGTAAGTAGACTTACTGTCACAAACTCTTTAACTATAAGTCCATTTGTAATGTAAGCACTAAATATCCTTTCCTTTACACAATTTTATATCAAATGAGATTCAAGAAAAGTATTCTGGATCCTTAAGTAGATAATATAAAGGCATTCTGGCATAGTGGACATAATTGCTGGAAATGGAGTTAGGAAAACCCAGACTCAAAACCCATCTCTGATACTTGCTAGCTGTGAGAGGATGCACAAGTCATTTAAGCTCTGTTAAGCCTCAGACAACTCTCTGAAGCTTATGTCTACCAAATTATATGTGGTTTGGAACATCAAAAAAAAATTGAAAGACAGTCCTACACCCACAGCATCACAGATCCTTGATTTACAGACATGGGTAGTATTATTACTTAAGAAAAATATTATATCTTCACTGTATAGTTCTTTAGAATCTATTAGGCTCCTCATACTTAGGAACATGGAGCTTAGTGATGGAATTCCTGTTTTCCACAGAACAGAGAGAAGATGGCTCATTATAATTATCAAAGGAGGAAAATACCTGGAAATCTGATATACCAATTAGTCTGACATAATAGTACAATTAAATTCAACAAACATTTATTAAGCAACTATGTACAAGGCATTTCTGCTAGGTACTGGGATAACTAATACTGTCTTTCTGTGATACTGGAAATGGAATATTGTCTAGAAAAAGAAACCAATCAGATTTTATTTCTAGTTTAACCAGTGATGTGAGGTATGATTTTAATAAAATTGTTTTTATATAACCTGTATTTCCCTTCCTGAAAACTAAAATAAGTTATCTCAGTAAGTCTTTCATGTGGAATAAGAGATGTAGAAAAACCTTATGTAAAAATATCCCCAATAAGTATATATAAAGAGTTGATTGAGTCTTCAAAATACACATTAAAATATTTTTGTGTTATTTCAAATCAATTCAGTAAGTATTTGTTGAACATTGTTATAAGCCTGGAACTATAGGTAATGTTAATGTTTAGGGTAAAGGGAAATACATGAATCTGTCTTCCCACCAAAACGGGGTGTGTGTGCATGCGTGTGTGTGTGCGTGCGTGTGTGCGTGCGTGCGTGTGTGTGTGTGTGTGTGTGTGTGTGTGTAAATAAAATCTGGTTGGGGAGATGAAAATCATGTAAACAAAGTAATTAGAAAACAAGTATAAGATACCTAAAATATCCCTAGTTCTCTTTTAGTGTCCATCACAACCTTGCTTCTGACATTGTGTCTAGTCTCTTCTAGGCTCATCCCATTAATAATTTAGACTTCTTTCTACATTGATGCATTTTGTATCATAGACCAAGTAAACATAGTCCATCTTTTGTAATCATCCCTTTCACCGATGACAGTGAGAATTGTTTTCTGTGAATCTAGGAATAATCTTTCTGAGCTTTGAAATTGCATTCACAGAGGAAATAATTTCTATTATCACTTTTCTTAGTAAGAGTAATATAACATGGTATTTGAGGCATGGACATGATTTTCCAGCAACTGTAACTTTACAGAAAGTCAGCTTACTCTAGACAGAGGCAAGAGACAACTGCTGTGTTTATTTTTTTTTTTTTTTTAAGTAGTAAATATAACTTTGGGAAACACAAACTTACAGCCTCCACACCCCTTCTGGAATGGTGGTATGATTTTCCAGAGGTTCATTTTTTGGTGAAAAATAAGGTTGTTTTCTCAGTGGTTTTATTCTTATTGCCAAAGAACCAGTCATCCAACTCTTTCTACATTAAGAGAGGAAATCTAGGTCCTACCACCTGTGTAGTACTGCTTAGTCTTTAAGAAAGCTTGGGAAACTAGTGACTTTGGCTCTCCGTGTGGAATGTCAAGTGAGCCACCTGCCTTTTGTACAGTGAAGGAAAAAAAAGAAGAGGAGTAGATTGAAATCCTGAAAGATCTATTATAAATAACATCACCTGCTAGTTATGTGCCTCCTACTGTACCACCAAGTTCATCCTTTTGTATCTTGCTCCCTGAACCCATAGCCCTTGTTTTTTCCTTTTCCTGTTAAGCAGCTGTTATAGAAATTTCTCTCCAAGATCTTCCCCTACCCTGTCACCCCTCGCATTTCCCCCCAGTTTTGCCATTCTGCTTACTACATTGTTCTGCGACATAAACCATACATTTCAAATTGGTCCAAATATACGCCTGGACCAAATTGATCCATATAAATTAGATCCTTTTTGTGGGGGGGGGGAGTAGACACTGAAAACCAACATTATTTTCAGGTCAAAAAAGGTAAATTTACTGTAGAGGAGGGAGCACAGAATGTGGCCTATATTTAGTCTTTATATACTTACACATGTACGTCGTTTCCTCTCATAGAATGAAGGCTCTTTGAGAACAGGGACTGTTCTGTTTTGTATTACTTTTGTATCCCCAACAACTAGCAGAGTACCTGATATATAGTAGGTGATTAATAAATATTTGTTGATCAATTGATTCATTTAGATCAGTGTCACAGATAATTTTTAAAGTACAGTAGACTTTATTGATGTCTGGCACAAGGACAGCACCTACATTATAGGTTTTCCTTGTTATACTAAGAGACACAAGCTGTACTCGCTATATAAATAATGGACATGGATCATCTTTTGTGGCTGATAAATAATTCTATTCAGTCATTTTCAGTCCTGTCCAACTCTTCATACCCCATTTGAGGTTTTCTTGGCAATGATACTGAAATGGTTTGCCCTTCCTTTCTTTAGCTCATTTTACAGATGAGGAAACTGAGGCAAACAGGGTAAGGTGACTTGCCCAGGGTCACATAACTAGTAAGTATCTGAGGCCAGATTTGAACTAAGGAAGATGAGTCTTCCTGACTCCAGGCCTAGCTCTCGATCCACTGCACCACCTAGTTGTACCTGAATAATTCTGTGTTGTAGTTTATTGTTTTATAGCTAAAACTACGTGCAGAAAGCTTTCCAGCATTCTTAAACTAAATACAATGATAAGTGGTTCAGGTAATTTGATTTTTTTTTTAAAGAAGTCATTATATCTCTTCTATTCTGTTCCTGTTCTACTGTAAAATAAGAAAACTATGTAAGAGTAGTAAGTTTTCATATTTTCCAGTGTATTTGCAGTTCAAAGAAGCTGTGCTATAAAATCAGGATTACTTTTGAAGCTCAACCTTTGGGTTAATAATCTCACATCTGACATACACTGACTCTTTGACCCTGGGCAAGTCCTTTAAGGTCCCAGGGTCCACAAAGTGCTTTCATTGTAATGTATAAGTTTAAATGAATAAATTATCTATGTTGTTTTTTTTCCCCAAGATGGAAAAAGTATGGCCACATCATCCAGATTCCTAAATTTTACTGTTTTGTTTACTTGTAATAAAACTGGTATTGTCCTCCTCACCTCCCCACACGTTACGTGTGGCTGCAGTGTTCATTGAGCAGCCGAATAAATCAACATTTAGTATTTTTTGTTTGTTTGTATCATACTACATCACAGGAGATCCCATAGGGTTTTCATAGATTCAGAGAATTACAACTGAAAGGAAATTTAGAGATCATCTTAACCTAACTTAGAGGTGGCACAGTAGATGGAGCACTAGGCCTGGAGTCCGGAGGAACTGAATTCAAATCCAGCCTTACATAAATTTACTAGTTGTGTGAACTTGAGCAAGTCACTGTTTACCTCAGTTTCTTCCACTGTATAGTGGGGATAGTAATAGCACCTGCCTCTCTGGATTGTAAGGATCAAATGAGAGTGTTTGTAAAGCACTTAGCATAATACCTAGCACATAATAGGCACTGTATAAATACTAGCTATTTTTATCTAGTAAAACCACTCTATTTTACCAATGAGGAAATAGAGGCTTAGAGATGTTAAATGGATTTCCCAAGGTTGCACAGTTAACAATGGCCAAGCTACTTGGAAAGTCAGCCTAAATGGTAGCACTAGGCAAAATTTAGTAACTTTTGAAAAATATGTTCCCAGTTTTAAAAGTGAAACATAAAAATCAAAAGTCATCATTCATATTCTTTAAATATCTCTTGATTCTTTTTATACACCTAGAGATTTGATCCTAGGCAAAATACCTCTGGTAAATGGCTGCCTATGCTAATTACTTCTGCAATTTAAATTTGGTTTAATATTTTTTTTTACCACCCTAAACTGCTGTGTAGTATTTCTGTGTGCTATTAAATACTTGTCGCATTCATTCCTAATGGTAAATCAGATTATCTACCTTATGAGTCAAGTACTCATTTTTAAAATATTTTAGATGCTTTGTAACCTTTTTGAACTATTTTTAATTCTTTGAAGTCTTTGATGTTAGGAAAACTACTAGTGTTTTTTAATTATTTGCTTTCTTCATTTAAAAATGACCCAAATTTAAGCACAAACCAATTGGATTTTCAAATTAAAGATTAAACAGATGTCAGATTTATCATTTATAGCACTTGCCTTTCACCTATTTTTAAAATGTGGAAATTACTATTCTAAGTTTTGATTTGTTTTAGTTGAACTTTACTGTTAGCTTTCATATCCAGCTCATTGAAGCAGCATCCTGTTATTCATTGAGTAATGTATCTTTTCAAGTATAAAGGATACTTAGGCAATTTATGGATTGAGTTTAACTTGTTATAACCTTTCCTGTGGTCTTAAATTAGTAAAGACAAAATTGGAAACTGGTGACAAAAATATCAGCTTCGTTCCCTAGTTTCATAGATGTAGGAACTCTGAAAGAGGACAACTGTATGGTTAATATGAAAGAGACAGGTCCTGAGGCAGATGAGAAGTGGAAGAAAATTTCTTAAGTAGGAAAATATATTTTCAAAATGGCCTTAAACTTCAGAAGTACGATGGTTTATGTTAAGTATTGAATATAGGATTATTAGCCTTACTAGGTTTGATCACATTTTAAGAGTTTTCTGCATCTTCATCCATTCACTTATTTCCATTGGAATATTTTCTGAACCTCTTTGTGGCTTTTTTCCCTTTGTTTTGATTAAGTTTACTATCTCATACATTTACCTCATTGTCATGGGTCGCAAATATTTATTCCTGTATTTTTCTCTTCTTTAGAAATCCTGTAGTGTAAATTGAACTGATTCTTTGCCTGATTTCCCTTCAAAAGACCACTGAAAATAGTTAGTGCCAGATAGATAGATAAATGGATGGATGGATGGATGGATGGATGGATGGATGGATGGATGGATGGATAGATGGATGTAAGCATCTGTTAGAAAAGATAAACTACAATCACATCAATACAACATTCCCTATTAGTCATTAAGATCTTTAATAGCTTAGCTCATCTTTAATAATTTTTTTTTTAAAAGCTAAACAGGACTTGGAATCTATTTCAGAATACCTAAATTTGATTTCTTTGGAACATTACTTCAAAGAGGGTGCCAAAGTAGGAGATGCTACCAGAAATAACTGAAATTGTTGTTTTCTGTTTTATTAATTTAAGGTAACATAATACACTGGAAAGAGCAGTAGATTTGGAGGAGAGGCTCCTGGATTCTATTCTGGTCCTTGCTCTACCATGCATTACCTTTGTGACTTTGGTCAAGTCAATTACCTGTTAGGCCTCAGTTTTCTCATTTTTAAAATAAAAGGGTTGGACTGGTTGACCATTAAGGTCCCTTCCAACCCTAAATCTGTAGTGTTGTGAGCCTGAGATAAAACATCAGTGACATGCTAATGCATCACAAATTCTGTGAAGAAATAAAAGATGTCTTTCTGTTTTAGATTTGCCAGTCTACTGACATTTGTGGTAGACCAAAAACCTTATAAACCTTATTTTATTACATTTTCATTTCACCTATCTACATTCTTTCTTGTTTCTAACAGTTTTAAACTATTTCACTTACACACATCAAGCAAAAAAATAAAAAAATCTTATTTTTCATTAACACTCAGTATTCAATTTCGGTAAAACTCAGTATTCAATCATACTTCTTTGCATAGGTGATTTTGCCTGGAAATGTTATGGTATCCTTTTTTCAGAATCATGATGGGTTTTTTTTTTGTTTTTTTCACCACCTTTCATTTCTTCATATACAGGTGAGTAGTAGGTCATCCAGTCCTAGTGTCAGAATGATCACTACCTCAGGACCAACTTCTGAAAAGCCAACAAGGAGCCATCCCTGGACTCCCGATGATTCCACAGGTGACGTGTTGATCATTTCTCATTTTAAATAGGCTGTATGTAAGGGATTCTGTTTTACATTTATGTACAGTTAATGATATCAGTCATTTATTTAGCACCTACTCTGTGTCAGGTACTTTGCTAAGAAAAGGGGGTACAAAAAGAATCAAATGACAGCCCCTGTCCTCACGGAGCTTACAGTCTAACAAGCAATCATATTTACAACAAAATTAATAGGAAGTAAATGAGAGAGGGAAGGCATTAGAATTAAGAGGGTTGTTAAGAAAGGCTTCCTATAGAAGCTGAGATTTTAATTGGGATTTAAAGAAAGCCGGTAGGCACAAATAAGCAGGGAGAACATTCTAAGACTGGGGGGCAACCAGAAAAAATGCCCAGAGCCAGAAGATGGAGTGCCCTGTTTGTCAGATGGCAAGGAGGCTAGTATCACTAAAGAGTGCATGGTAGGGAGTAAGGTGTGAGAGGACTAGAAAGGTAGGAGGCTGGGTTATGAAGGACTTTGAATACCAAACAGAGCATTTTGTTTTTAATCCTGGAGGCAAAAGGGAGCCAGTGGGTTTTACTGAGTAGGGGATACGACATGATTGGACCTGTGCTTTAGGAAAATCACTGTACTGACTGCATAGAGGGTGAATTAGAATGGGAAGAGATGAGATAGGTAGACTCACTAGCAGGCTATTGCAGTAGTCCAAAATTAAAGTGACGAGGGGCTGCAACTGGGGTGGCATTGGTAGAGGAGAGAAGGGCGTATATTTGAGAGATGTTACAAAGGTGAAATCAACAGGCCTTGGCAACAGATTGGATATTATGGAGGGTGAGAGATAGTGAGGGGTGGAGGATAATTCCTAGGTTGTGAACATGAAGGGAGGATGGTGTTAACTTCTAAAATAATAGGGAAGGTATGAGATAGGGAGAGTTTTAGAGGGAAAGATGAATGTCTGTTGGTAGAATCCTTACAAAGGCAAGATAATATTTAAATTGTTCAAGTAGCCAGTAGGCGCATATACCTCAGCAGTAGTCAAAGGGAAAACTGGACTTATGAACACAGGTTTGCCTTCTGTATTTTTGTTTTCCTAGGTTTGGGTATTTTTCCTGATAGGAGGCATATAATTTGAGGAAGAGGTGTTGGGTAGTAGTTGAATGTTTTTTTTTGGTAATTGGTTTTTGTTTTGTTTTCAGTAAAAGAAATATCATTCAGATAATATGTGTGTGTAGTTTTTCCTTTCTCATCACACTTCTGCTTGATAGCAGTAGAGAACCAGAATCATTTAACTAGCTACTTTATATGCTAAACTAATATAGTAGAGGAGGGGGAAGAGGTCACCTTGACCTTTACCTGCAAGGCTATAAATTAAATGGTGTCATGGATAGAGTGCTGAAGTTGGAGTCAGGAAGACCTACATTCAAATCCTGCCTTTGATACTTACTGGGTTATATGACTGTGGGCAAGTCCCTTAACCTCTCTGAACCCGTTTTCCTCATCTCTGAAGAGAGGGTATTGGCCTTTAAAGTACCTTGCAGCGCAGAATATGATGATTGCAATCCTACCATGTAACCAAAAAAAAAAAAAAAAAAAACACTCAGTTACATCCTTTCTTGGTCATGAATCCTGAAGCCTTTCTAATCCAAAGCAGGTAACTAATTTAATACATTGTGAGATATATTTTACAAAACATACTCCTTATAGGCAAAAGAAGTCCTGTCACATAGTGAACACGTTCACAGATATAGGCTTTAAAATCAGCATGTCACATTGGACTTCAGAATAATGCGCTTCATTAAAAAATAACTCTAAAATTTTATCACAGTCACAACTAAGTTAACTATGGCCCAAGGCAAAGAAGACGTGTTTTAGAGTGTTCTGTTATGTCATTATAAGCATCATCTTAGGTGAAGAACAAGAATAAGAATATTAATATCCCTCACTACAGAGTGACGTACAGTTTTTTGTTTTTAGGAAGTTGGGGTTAAGTGACTTGCCCAGGGTCATACAACTAGTACGTGTCAAGTGTTTGGTCTGAGGCTAGATTTGAACTCAGATCCTCCTGACTTCAGGGGTGGTACTCTATCCACTGCACCACCTAGCTGCCCCTTGCGGTACAGTTTTCAAAACACTTTGATGCACATTTGTAACTGTGTCATGTCTGGTAAGGAAGCACCAGCGGCTTGAGTGGCACATAGCACTAGAGAGGGTGCTGGTTTGGGAGTCAGAACATCTGAGGTGGAATTCTATCTACTACTTTCTTTTATCTGGGTGACCACAGGCAGGCCACCCTCCCTCTTTGAGCCTCAGTTTCCTCACCTTAAAAATAAAAGAATTAAACCACAAGACCTCTAAAGTCACTTCAGCTCTAAATCTGTGAGCTTAAGTGTCCTTAGACATTTGAAAATTTATGTGAGACCAAGCGTATTTTGTAAGTGATGAATGGGAGTTTGCAAGTCACAAGCACATTCCCATTCATCTTTACAGAAGTAAACCACTATCTTTATATGGTAATAGATATTTGGCATGCTTTAGTCATGTTTATAATTTAATTAAAACTGAACTGGGCCACTTCTCTTCTCATGTGTGTCATGTAGGATAGCATTATATTTAACAATGGGCGTGCTCACTGGTTTTAGTTAGTTTAAATTTAGTGGTAGCTTCTTCACTCCTAGAAGATCACAGCCCAAAATGGTCCAATACATTTACCACTAACTACATGTGCCAAATATATCACCAACCTGTGGCAAAGTGATGCTCCCTCAACCTCCAGCAATGGTAGAAAAACTAGGAAGCCTAGTTTTCATGTAACATAAATGTGTGCATTAAAAAATTCTAGCTCTCCCTGCTTGGTTCCTCAGACCTCAGATAAAGAAAGACTTTTCCCTTACTATCAGTATATGTTTCTCCTATGAGAGATAAGTCCTAGGAGCAGGCAAATTAAGGCTCTGCATAGAATTTAGCATATAATACCTGTTAAAATTTGATAGAACTTTTTGTAAATGCCTGTTTTATCTTCCAAGAAATATCACTCAGTAACATACACAAAGTTCTGTGATGTAAGTTATATTTAATACAGTTGAGTTTCAGAAGCTCCTCCAGAGGAAGGTAACACCTAGGGATACAATTTTCAGACCTTGGCCAAGGCTCACAAATTCTTTGTCCTGTAGCAATTTGACATCCAACTTAACCTTGTCTCCCTTCCCAGCCTGAACCAACACTCAGCTTGACAAGCATGTGGCAGATTGTAAACTTATGTTAAAGTGTTAGAATTCTACTGGACAAAAGTGACCTCACACCTATTTTTTTTTCTACTTGATGGCTTTTTTGCCCCTCTCCTCTTGCCTATGGCATCAGAGATAACCAATGATAATCAAAAATCTGATAGGCCAGGGGAAATTAAATTTCACTAATATCTGCTAGATTGCCCTTGTCTTGTTGATACTTTATAATTGTGCTGTTACAATCTCTTTTTTTGGTCAATATTGTCAAGCAATAAGTAAATAATCTAAAATCTCATGAATTCACACTGCTAACTTGGAATTTGTAATTGTTCACAATGTTAAAGTTTGCCTCTATAAAGTCACGGCTTGCACAGCAAATTAATTATATAAATAAGATGGCAAGTCATAAGGGTAAGGAACCTTTTTTTTTTAATTGAGGAACGTTGACTTCAGAAGTAAAAAGAAAATTTACTAGGTTGTTTTTGCAAGTGAGAAACATTTTCTTTTTCATTTAGGAAGGGGGAACATGCAACTCTTTTTGATAAATACAGCAACTAAAGAACCCTATATTAGGGTCTAATTAAGTTGGAGGGAGTAGAAGAAAGAAAATGAGAAAGAAACACAGAAAGAGAGAAGAATGAAAGACACTTCTGATATTGAGATGAAAAGACATAAAGAAAAAATAAAAGACATAAAGAAAAAATGTGTTCATTACTCCCTTAGGCATTTCAATTAATGCAGAATTACAAAACATAGTCTCTAAGTTAAAATGTGTCTGGGGGGACCAATAGCAGTGTATGACGATGTACAAAGAGGTGTTAATGCTGTAACAAAGACTGTAAGTGCTAGAAGGATTCAGAGAGAGGAGGTATCAGTGAAAACTGAAGGGGAAGAACTTAAGTAAAAGCACAGAAATGAAAATGATAGGTTTCATTTAAATGCCTACTATATGCAGAGCCCTGTGTCATACATGTACTGAAAGAGATATTAGGTTTAGAGAGCTGTAGTAAACAATATGATATGATAAATGCATTAGTAGCAAAACAAGATGCTCCCTGAGGTCTGAGTGAAATGACAGACCAGGATTCTGGGAAGGCCTTTGTACTTGAAAGTCAGCAGGAAATAGAATCCAGATTGTGGGTTGAGAGATTAGTGTTAGTGAGGAAGAAGGATGCTCCTCCTCTTTCCACAGGAAAGAATGGATGTGAAGAGGCTGAGGTTTGGGGAATGGAGGAGAGCTGAGGAAGTTTATATTAGATTGCTCCAGCATCCTCAGTGAACAGCTTTGATTTCTGCTGTAAATATTGAAGATGAAGATTTTGGGGGGGGGGGTCAGGAGGAAGGATAGAGAGTCAGATAAAGACAGAAGGATTGTAGAGTCACAACAAAAGTTCCCACTGAAGTTTATATACCAATAAGTTTTTAAACCAGCCTGGTTTCTACACTTAATTTCTCCAGTGAATCTCGGAAGCACCTGAGCAAAAGCAGAAAAACAAATTGTATGAGGAGGGTAACCCAGAGAGGAAGTTTTTCAAATCAACGTGACAAGTGATTTTGTGGTTGCAGCCACTAAAACATTAAAGTGTCCGATCGTGTGATCAAGGCTAGGTAGGGAGGTGATTAAAGCCAAGTAGGAATGATGAACTGAGAGGGGCAACGAAAGGATCCCAGAAGGCATGCATGGTAAATAGTAGATTTAGTGTGACTAAGGGAATAGGAAAGGTGAGAGTGGAATTTAAAAGTTAAGACCCTGCAAAGTGGAGTAATTCACATAGTGAGTAAGGTCTAATGTTTCACCAGTTTCAGAATGGAGTAGGAAAAGGTTGTTAATATTGGAAAGATTGAAAAATGATGGGATTAAAGGGATCATGAGTATGAATCCTGAAGTCTCTGAGGGTGGCAATGAATGAGTTGGAGAGGAAAACCATCAGCCAGCAACTAAAGTCAGTAAGAAAATTGGGAGGGTGACTTGGAGATAGGAAGATAACAAAATCAAAGGTAGGGAGGGAGATTGTGGAAGAGACCCTGGCTAGAGGAAAGCAGTAGTAAATTAAATTGGATATGTAGAGCAGAACCAGATCACAAACAGCCTTAAAAGGCAGACAGAGGGATTTAGACTTGCTGTAGTGGGCAGTAGAGAGACCAACATATTCATGGATTAACTTAACTAATATTGGGATAATTTGTTAGGGATCGGGATAAGAACTGAACCTGTGGTTTCAGGAGTATTGGGAAAACCAAGTGAGAAAATATCCCTCTACCAATGCCAGTGGGAACGTTAGTTGCCCAGAGCAGAGGAATCAAACTGGCTGGCCTATGAAGTCCACAAAACTTCCAGTGCTGCCAGAACCAGACTAAAATGTAATTGGGGAGCATTTAAAAACATAACAATGTTAATTTGTGGTTTTCTAAATCAGTATGTGGCCAGTAGAGATCCATTTTCTCTGAGTTTGATACCTCTGGCCCAGAGCACTAGATATCAAGGGACTTGCTCAGGATCACCCAGCTAGACTGGGTCAGAGGCAGGACCCAAAGCTTCCTGGTGTCAAGGCAGCTCTCTAGACACTGCTGTGTCTTTCTTACTATTTGTTATATTACTGAAAACTAAACATGTTTTGCTTGTACAACTGTAGGCGTAATTGAAATACTTCTTGCCCAACAGGAAGGCAAATCAGCCAGTTGAAATTGAGCTCTAAGTCTCAAGTTCCCCATGCCTGGGCTAAATATGTTAAGTAGATATTCAAAACAACTGTTTGGTTCAAGTACTCAAGCATTGTAGAAACACATACTAATTATTCATATATTTTCATTAAAGCAACTTCCTTGGAGACCTCTGCAAGGCACTAATACTTTGTTAGCCCATGCCTACAGACTAGGATGTACATAAAAGGAATAAAATGCCTTTTTTTTTAAGGGCTCTATAAATTTAGGTTAATTCAGGCTGGCTTTCTTTGCCTTCAGTTTCCCTTCTTCTACCCCTCTCTTTCCCCTCTTCCCCCAAATCAGTCTGAATTTGGTAGTTTTTACTTTATTTACTAAAAAAAATTTTTTTAAAAATATAAATTATCTTGTTTATTATAAACTTAAACATCAACAAACATAAACATTTCAATATACAAAGAAGAACAGAAAAGTGTATTGCATATGAAACCTGTAGAATGATTCATCACAGCTAAAGAACTCTTCAGATCCTAGGGAGGCAAGATAGAAAACAGCAGGAAGCAGCAGATTAGGAGGTCACTGAGCCATGAGCCTGTCTGTGTAGATTGAATACTGTGTCTCAGCTATCCTTCTGGCCTTGTCTTCATTTCTAGCATTCCTAGGGGAGTACTAATCAGTAAAATGCTAGCAGCTCACCGAGTGCTGTTAAAATTTCTAATGTCATTCCACCATGCTTTTCTCCCCAGTACGTTCAAACTGTTTTTAGCAGAACTTACTAGAGGATTAATGCAACCAAATTGACCAGTTAGTTCACTGTGTAAGGCATAGCCTTAAGTAAGCCTGATATAAAGGGGAAATGAGAGAAGACAGGATTTGGCTAGGTAGGACTTGTTTGGACCAGAGTTTAAAGCACCTAGTTGTCAAGTATGCCAAAAGGGAGAATCTTTGATTATTTGATGATGGTCCCAGGCTGTTTTAATAGTGCTGTAGTTGTCAACCAACTTAATGCTAGGGTATCAGAGCATGATTTTAAGAAAAATATCTGATAAATCCACATCTCATTTTATTTAGCCTTTATACAAACATTTTATTGGCCATCCTATAATGGCCAGGTTTTTTTATTTATGATCGTTTTGGATAATTATTAATATTACATTATTTCATGTGGAAAATTATAAAATCCCAAGCATACTTCTCAATTTCTTTATGTAGTTATCTCTGTCATAAAGTTTAAAAAATGTAAATGCTTGAATTCTAGATACTAATGGATCAGATAATTCCATCCCAATGGCCTACCTTACGCTGGATCACCAACTACAGGTAACATGTTTCCTTGCTGAATACTCTTTAACTTTAACTCAATACTCTTACTAAAAAGATTTCTCTTTAGAGATGATAACTGTGTTCTCTTTAGAATTGATGACTGGCCTGTTTTTGCTTTTGAATAAAGTTACAGTAAATTGCTTTTTAGTTTGGGTAATCATATGAGAAATGTTCAGATTGATGTGTTCTTATATTTCGTTATTCATTTTAAGGGACTGTTATATCTTTATTCACAATTATTTAGCATAACATTTTTATTCTTTAAGCTCAGCACATTAAAACATAGCAGTTATGTGAGTTACTTCTTTATTATTTGACATACTCTGCAATCCATTTTGATGTTAATGGTGGCTGAATATATAAATAATAACAAGGTTCAGTGCCTCTGCATGTGATTATGTGAGCTATAAACATCTTTTGGTATAATACAAATAATTTGGCAACCTGAAATTTAATACCCTTAGCTAAGAGAGCTTTAGTCATGGTTCTGTGTAACAAAGAAAGTGTTAAAACAGCAAGTGTAAATTTAAGTTCTGAGTTAACCCTGGCAGGAGTGCACTGAGATTTTCCAGGACATGGTTTAGCACTTATTTTTAAAAGCTTACTGGTTTGTGCAACCTGGTACTGGATAAATATATTGCAGTCACAGTCCAGCTAGCTAGATTAGATAATGAGATTTCATTTGATTATGTTTTAACATGTCTGATTTATTTTCAGCCGCTAGCACCGTGCCCAAACTCCAAAGAATCTATGGCTGTGTTTGAACAGCATTGTAAAATGGCCCAAGAATATATGAAAGTTCAAACAGAAATAGCATTACTGTTGCAGAGAAAGTAAGTAAACTCTTCATCAACCCTGTCAATATTCATGC
Organism: Vombatus ursinus; assembly: GCF_900497805.2. NCBI lineage: Eukaryota > Metazoa > Chordata > Mammalia > Diprotodontia > Vombatidae > Vombatus > Vombatus ursinus. The sequence goes on along the minus strand of NW_020940360.1, from coordinate 14,050,778 downwards.
ATAGAGATTTTTAACATGTTTTTGAAGTACATTGAAAGTTTAGGGTAATATTTTTTGCAAAAATGAAGATTAACATGTCTTCAGAGTTAATAACTATGTTCCTAACCTCAATCCCTCATTGATATCCATATTCCAAAGTTTAAATATACTGCTGACTATTTGCAGGGGTCGCTGTATCTCTGAATGAGCCATTTGGGTTGCTTATAAATATACCACTTTAGGTGCACCAGTGCTACTATTACAGCTCTTGTTTCCTGCACTTAAAACTTTTAAAGTTAAAATACTACTGAAAGACTTAATCACACAAAAAGGTTTTCTCATGTAAGTAAACTATTTCAAGAGACTCATGCTTGGTATTTTATTATTATTACTAGGAAGATGATGATTTTTAGGGCCAGATTTGTAATTTTATTGCATTAGGGAACTCCTAGGGAGGAAATTGCTTCTTCCAATACAGATCAGCATCTGCACGGTGATTTTATAGTCTTAGAAAGATGCATAGGGCAGTGCTGTCAAACGCTAATAGAAACAGGGGACAAACAGTGAACTATACGTAAAGATCCCTGAGGGTGCACATTGACTTAGATAACTATATATTAGCATTATTTATATTTTGTTATGTTTTTTGGTTAAATATTTCCCAATTATGCTTTAACCTGCTTTGGGCCTCTCTCAGGAGTGTTGTGGGCTGCATGTTGGACCTCTGGCCTATGGTGCTGAGAGGCTAAATAACTTCCCCAGGTCACACAGCCGGTATGGGTCAGAGGCAAGATTTTTTAACACAGGTGTTCCTGACTCCAAAGCCATCATCTGTCTATATGCTGTGCTACAGTACCTCTCCTTTATTATTTTAGAAGTATAACATTCACAGAAATGTTTTAAAAAGAACAACAACCCTCCAGCGTACATTTGGGAAAGTCATATTATTCTGACGTTACAAGATGCCCATAAGTATACTTGTTCCGCCCAAATCAAGTTCAGTTCCCATATTCTTTCTTTTGTACTTCTTTTCCATTTTAGACATTTCTACAATTATATTCCTCTTAGTCTTTAACTTGACCCTCAGGAAATGCATGTTTAATCATGACCAAATTGGTGCTGCTGGGGTCACTAAAATAAAATCCAGAGAAAGAAATATTATCCGAAGAAATATGCTGAAAATTAGTGTAAATTGTCTCAATTTTGGTGTAGGGATAAATTGAAAACTGAATGATACTATCTCAATGAAGTGAAGTAACTTGTTATAAGTGACTTCTTGTTGTAACTTGTTATTTTGAGGGTTGGGCCTCTCTGAATTTTGATAAATTATTATTATATATAAATATTATGTATTACCCCCTGGCATACTCAACTGGTGTAGTTGTTATAAAAAAAAATTTGAACAAAGTATTGCCTGTTGAAGGTGGGGTTAGATATGAGATGAACCATTCTAGAAATCTTAGCTCAAAAAAATGAAACTGCTGACGCTTGATGTTTATAATTTTGTTGACAAGTTTTAAGTTACCAAATTAAGTAAATTTTTCATGCAAGAGGAAACATTGAGAAAAATCCTAAACAAGGAGGGAAAGGTATTTTACCGGATTTAAAATACTTGATGTTTTCATTTTAAATTCTTTTTTAAAAAACTAATTCTACTTGAGAATTTTATAGTAATTGTTTCTCTCCCCACCCCAAGTTCTAACATACTCACTTTATAATCTAAAGTCCCTCAATTTTAAAAGATTTCCATAAAAACAAGCTCTCTAAACTCAAGCTCTGCCAAGGTCTATGATTAGGTCTTTTCTGAAAATATACACAGAATCAAGTAATATAATCCAAATGTGTTATTATGGGGGGCTTACCTGTAATAATCCAAAGTAGGTCCAGTGTTTCCAGCAAAGTAGTATATTCTAAAACAGGAAAGGGATTTATGTTTGATAGCATCTATTTCAATTAAGTGGCTGGAACTGTCTTATCTACATCTTTGGCTGAGCTGCATATAATTAAATATGATTGTGACTTCATAGCATGAATATTGAAGTGAATTTGTATGATGAAACCAAGCACCCTGTTCTCCTCACCCACTAGTACCACAAAAAATAACCTTTCTCTGGCCTGGCCAGTCCTTCCCTGACTGAATAAAAAGGATATAAGAGGTGGTAAGGTTGATCAGACGTGATATTCTGATTTTTGTTACTGTTTTAGTTATTGCTGTGCCTCGCGTTTATCATCTCTAAATATTCAAATTGTAGAAGTGCAGTTATTTAAGAAAGGATTGTTATTTATGTAGTTATATTAGGATTATGAAATGATAAAATAGTTTTAGAAGATCCTTTCCATCCCACTACATTATGATTGTATTATTTGAACAGTCTGCTTGGCATATGTCATGATGAACCAGAATTAAAGTTTTAATTGCTTGAACTACCAGTTAGCAACAAATACTATATAAATTCTTCCATCATAATTAACATTCTATTATGTGGTATAATTTTTAGGCAAGAACTAGTAGCAGAACTGGACCAGGATGAAAAAGACCAGCAAAATACATCTCGTCTGGTACAAGAACATAAAAAACTTTTAGATGAAAATAAAAGTCTTTCTACATACTACCAGCAATGCAAAAAACAATTAGAGGTCATCAGAAGTCAACAACAAAAACGACAAGGCACTTCATGATTCCCTGGGACCTTGGATTTGAAAATCATGCACAGAAAGACTTTTTTTTTTTTGAGGGGGGAGGGGGAACATTAATACTTATAATTCATGAGTGTTAGCTTCTTGATGTGTTCTAAATGCCTACTCCCTATATTTGCTGCATTTGTTACATCATTTATTTTCCTATTCTTCTGGTGGACCGGCAGTTCAACAGTCCTGTTGAATAACATGGAACATCCATGACTTGAATAAGCAGCAGAACTTAGCATTAAGGCAGATACAGTGAACCATGACTGTGCATGCATGCTTATTGTGTCAAGGCTAGCCTGACAGAAAGAGGAGGTGGGTTAAAATGGCTGCTATATGCAACATCTTCTTGGTTTTCATATTAGCATGTTACCTCAGTAAGAACAAAACAAAAACTTGGAGAATAGTTTTGTTCTTGTATCTCATCTCAAGCAAATTCAAAGTATCATTTTTAGATGAAAAGAAGCATGTCCCAAGTTTAAAGACAAAGTGCTGTCCTAAAATAATTGGTGATACATTGCAGAGACAGTTAATCCATAGGCATGATGTAAAATGGAAGGCAATCTGATGCCAATATCCCTGCCTTAGTGATTTCCTTCCATAAGATTTTTGGAGATAAGTAAGCAGCTATTGCTTCATTTTAGAAAAGGAGCAGTTTTGGCCTTGTCTTACTGAACTGCAATTTGATGGCGATACTGTAAGTAAAATGTCTCTCTCTTTTTTAAATGTTTTTAATTAATTATGATTGTGTGTATGCATGAGTCGAAACCTAAGAAGTTTTGTGCCTCTCATATTTCTTAAATGAAACTAAAAGGCTAATGAAAATGATCCATCTTAAATGATCATTCTTTCCACAGTAATATTTGCCTGGTTTTATACTACATATTCAAAAATCTATGGAAAAAGAAGCAGGATTCCTCACAGATGCAATGAGTTGTTCTGGCTTGAAAGACTTGGATTTGGTAGAGAATCCACTAAATAAGGAATAAAAGCTAGAAAATCAGGAGGGTCAAGTCAGGAAGTAAAAAGCAAACAATATCAGATCATCAAGCACTCTCCATATTCCAGTGCTGTGAGTGATGCCGGCTCGAAGCAAGCCTATCCTAGAGTGAATGCCTGCCACTGCCTCTTTGCCTGCAAAAAGAAGGAGCCACACTTCATCGCTAGAAATGGAGAGAGAGAGAGAGAGAGAGAGAAAGAGTGTGTGTGTGTGTGTGTGTGTGTGTGTGTGTGTCTCTATATCCTTCATTGCCCACAATCATGTGGATAGAAATAACTTTAAAGTAGTAATAAAAGATCATGGAGCACTTAGAATTTCTATAGCCTGGTAATATCTTTTCAGCTGACATAAAGTCAGTCCCAGTGGATAAAGTGTTATTCTCAAATTTTGAAAGCCTTTATATTTTCCAAGGAAAAAAATTTTAAAGGAACAGGTTGCTGTGTCATCAAAATGCCAAAAAAGACAATTGAAACTTTTATGGGGGGTGTTTAGTTCTTTGGCTGTATTTCAGATGAGCATTTAGTCTTAATATTAGAACTGTTGATTAAAATATGAGTCATAAAAAAGACATTTTTTCTTCCATTTTCTCTTCCCACTAAGCTTCATGGTATGTGTTTTTGTGTGTCCATGTGGGTTTATGTGCACAGGCATTTATTTCTATGTATTTGAGAGAAATAATAGCTATTATAAAGATGAAGGATGATTTGTTACTAAGGTCATTTTTAGCTTTAATCTATTATTGGGAAGTCTCTGGAAGCTAAAATTTTCATTTTTTTAAATAAAGGGAGGGTTATCATTCCCAAATAATTTGATTAGCTAGCTGAAACTGATATTGGGATCAACTTAAGGGCACACATATTTATAGCAAAATGTAATTGGCAGAGAAAATAACTGTAGAATTATGAATAGCACAGTTATCCAAAGCATTGCTGCTTTCATCCATCTGTCAATCTACTGAAATGGACTCAGTCCATGATCAGTGATTTTCATAACATGTTTCAAAGCATGATGCTTAGCAGCATGGATGTGAAGGCATGATTTCACCTGCATGTTTAATAATTGCAGATGTTAAATCATATTTCAGGATATCCACTGGTTATTGCTGTTACTACCCATATTTAAAAGGGGAAATGGAAGTTCTTTAGCTTATGTGAAGGTCATGCTAATTTGAAGACATGGTACATAGTTCAAATGGCCATTTAGAGCAGTTGCTTCTTTGTTTACAGTCAACTCGTATTTTTTAAGTACTGTAGTTCTCCTATACATTGAGTGAAATTCACCTTGTTTAGTTTTTAAGTAGTTTGTATTGCCAGTCTAAAGTTATGTGTGTTTATTTTTTTGTTTTGTTTTCATTTTTTAACAAGGGAGTAAAGACAATGACTAATTATCCTTGGTGATGGGGAACAGGGGTAGGTGGCATGAGTCATTTGAATCCCTAAATAATCCCCAAACTTCATGTTAACCAATTTCTTCAACACACTCTCACTTCAACCTCCTAAACGGAGTTTTATCAAGAAGCCAAATTTAATTAACTCTACATTTTACCTTCTTGCCTTGACCATCATAGATGGGCAGTGTTGAGAAGGAAGGAAAGCAAGAATTCTAGGTGATCCACCAACTAAATAATCAACCCTTGATAACTAAAAGTTGGTTCTACCTATGTAACATTTGCCTACCTTAAAAAGACCTTTGAAGAAAAATGTTTTGTTTTCTCTAAGATCTATGCAGTAGCAATGACTTTTTTGAGTCAAACAAAAAATCAACCACCAGTATTTTCCTTATAGCACCATTAGCATGTTCTGAAGGCTTTTATTATACAGTTGTTTACAAATGTCGTACTTGTCTTTTTTGTTAAAATATTTTGGCGTGTTGACTATTTTCCATGTTACTCTTATGTTCCTAATTAAAGTTATCCCTCCATATATTCATAGAGGTGAAGCATCTATTTTTTTCTCTTCCTCTTCCCCCTTTTTAAAATTCTGACTTTCACCTCCTTGTTTTTTGCCTTAAAAAGTTGATGAATTCTGCTTATATCATTCAGAATTTTTATGTAAGATATTGTGTAATGCCAGTATGCTTCTGTATTCTATGTGATTCTAACACCCCAAAATGCTTTTTTAGATTTATTTTTGTTTTTGATGAAAAATTGAAGATTGTAATTCAAAACTTGTATATAAAATGGCAGATGATTTCATATGATAGAGGAATGAGCTGTGTGGCTTTCTGCTGCAACAGTGTATTTACCTTATACAAAATCTAATAAAAATTGAAAATTTTCAGTATCCTTGTAACATCCCTACACTAACTTATTGTTTAGAGAAGATCTGTGTTTGGGGGCGGGGATTAGAAGCTATTATTTGTATTTCCTATTCTAGTTCAAGATTGTTTTAAGTCAACGGATTTTGTCTTTTTAATAACCCCTGTGAATCATGAATGAATGATTGACTGTTTTCTTTGTCTCTGGATGGCCATTTTCTTAATAGGAAAACTGCTTTTCTGTGCCATCAGATGCTTCCATCAGACTTTTCAACAAATCCAATCATAATATCCATCCTATTTTCTCCTAATTTCCACACCAGTCCTATCCCCATCATATACATAACATGTCTTAACATTCATATCTGTTTCTTCTCTTTCTACCCCATACATTCTTATAAGGCCTCTTTAGCCTTCTTTAGCAAATCCATTCAGAGTGGCCTCTTGGCTATTTGGCATAATGCCAAGTTGGTGTTCAGTCCACTTCAATCAAGCATTTTAGTCTGTTGAACAGCTGCACCCTTCAGAATCACTTCAACCTTCTGCTTTTTCTCTTTTAGGTAAAACTTCTCCTTGTATCTTACACTAGGATCACACACACACACAAATCTACCATTAAATTGATTTATTGACTAAGAATGGCAACCTTGTGCACTAAATGATGATGAAATGCTGTTACTAGAAGATACTGGAATACCTTTTAAGTTTTTACCCAAATGTTGTCCTTTGTTTTTTTTTTTTAAAAAAAGACAGGGATTTTAAAATTAAACCTTTTTTAGTCTTTATCATTTTAAAGCAATTTAAAAATAGTTAGTGTCTCTAAAAGGAGACATTTTTGCCAAAAGATGCAGACATGTTTGCGAGACCTGGTAGTTCATATGGAAATGAGACATTTTATCAATATCTGAGGATATTTAAAATAGTCCTTGATTCTATAAAGCATAGAGTGGCAGGATTTTTTTTTTTTTTAGCATTTCCTTATTGGAAATCATTTTGTTTATCTCTTCATTTTGAAGGTGAGGAAACAGAGGTCCAAGGAGATTAGCTACATGATTTTGTGCAGGTCACTTAATTAATGGGAAACTTGAGACTAGAACCCAGGTGTCCAGACTCCCAGTGCAGTATAAATTGTTAATACTTCACACAGCATTCTTTGCTTTTGATATGCTACACAAAGGCTAGTTGAACCTCATCATCTGTGGTAAGGTAAATATACACATCAGTTTTTTGACCAAAGAAAAGTAAAGTTGGTGGTACAATGCAAGTTTCCTAGTAGAGAATAATAAATTCAATAAGCATCAAAGTTTCTGTCTGCTCTGTCCAGAGCTCTGTGCTAGGCATGGAGAGTGGGGTGAGAAGTTTGCAAGGTTCAGATAGGATAATCCTTGACCTCATGGAGCCTGTAGTCTTGTAGATAAGAACACAATTATAATTCATAATATTGAGTTGCAGAACAGTCTGAAAATGAGTGGGGGTATTAAATAATTGTTTATAGGAACTTGGAGCTAGAAGGGATATTTGAGGTTGTCTAACCCCCTCATTTACATTTGAGGAAACAGATCCGGAGAGGTTGACTTGTCCAGATTGAAGTGGTAGTATTTGCTCATTTGAATCCGTTATTTTCTGACTCTGAAGCCAGCACTCTACCATGCTGCCTCCTTTTGGTTGAATAGAAAGCATTACCAACCTGCTGTTTGCTTGCTTTTACTAATCATTACAGCTGAATGTATCAAATATGCAGCTCACAACACTCCCAGGTACAGGCAGAACCTGATTAAAATTTGGGGAAAATTGGGAGATATTTTTGAAACATTTTAAAACATCATGTTAATATGTGGCTTTCTAAGTCATGTGCCAGCATGGATCCTTATGTGCAGTATTTAGTGGTGCCCATTTCAGTTTTTTTGATTCTGTCCTATCACTTCATTCTAGGCATAAAAAAAAAGATGCCTCATTGAGAATTTTTATATGTAATGAAAGTTACTGCTTTCAAGGGCTTATCATTAGCTGTTGGGCAACCCTTTTGTCCAGCATCAGGACTGAATCTTCAGATGGCTCTTAACCCCACCCCAGCCTTCCTCAACCCATGTTGAAAGCCAGCATCTAACATTTGTTGCCTTTCTGGCAGTAACTGAGCGTCTCGATTTTCCTCATCTGCAGCAGAAGGGCCTCCAGCTCCTTTATCCTCTTCCAGCCTGTCCAGCCTCTTCTCAATGACCTCTACAGACTTGGTGAACTGAGACTCAGTCTGACCTTACAGACTTGTAAAAGTAGGTCAAGCCTATCTGATAATAGGCCAGCCACATAGGACTTTCAAATATTTTGTAAGCCACTCTTCCGTTAAAGCGTATTGCAAAATGAGAACTCATTAAACATCAACTGAATCTGATGATGTCTTAAAATCTGCAAGAGATGCAGTCTTTATCCTGTAATTTTATGGTTGATGATATTGATGCCATATGATGGCAGAATAGTTGTTTTGAAAGCACCGTGAAATTACCAAGTAAATACTGTACACTTACTTGTGTTCTAAAGAGCAAGAGAAGTTTACAAGATATAATTGCCTTTTAGACTCCTTGTGTGTTCTCAGTTTTGGATTCCTGAGGCACAGTTGTTAACATAGTGACTAAGTTAATCCTTGACTTATTGAAACTAAATTAAAATTGGGAGAAAGTGAAACCTGAAGGAAATAGCCTTACAGAACTGTGTAGCTGTTTTAATTGATGATACTCTCCTAATAAAAGGGGTAGATCTCAAGGTTCTGTCAGAGCCCATCTCTCTCTACTCCTCTCTCTTGATGATCTCAGCAATGCCCATGGGTTCAATTTTCTCTATGTAGATGACTCCCAGATATATGTAGATATAGATGTAGATCCAACCCTATTCTGAGCTCCACTTTCACATCAGCAACTCTGTTTTGAAGATTTCTAACTGGATTTTCCCTTAGGTGCCACCTATTAAACGTGCCCCCGATAACTCAACTGTCCTTCCTATCTTATTCACTCAGTTTTGTGCCATTAATCATCCCTTTTCTTCTTATTCTCCTTCATCTCCCATGTCCAATTGGTTGCCAAATCCTGTCAATTCTGTCTCTACATCTCTAGCAATTAACCACTTTACTCACACCGCTGTCACCCTATTCCAGACCTTCACTACCTCTCACCTAAACTATTGTAAAAGCCGTACCTCAAATAAGTAAATGTCCAGTCGAGCCTCCACACAGCTGCCAAAGTAATATTCTTAAGCATGGTTCTGCCCAAGTCACTAACCTGCCCAGCAAGGTGGTACAGTAGATAAAATGCTGGGTCTGGAGTCAGGAAGACCTGAATTCAAATATGACCTCAGACACTCATTAGCTGTGTGACCCTAGGCAAGTCACTTAACTCCTCTCTAGTTCCACTTCCTCATCTGTAATATGGGGGCAAAACAACAACTACTTCTCAAGATTGTGAGGATCAAATGAGATCATTAAAAAGGGGTTAGCACTGTGCCTGGCACATAGGTAGATGGATGGATGTATAACTGGATGGATGGATAGATAAGTAGATGTAGTGCTATGTAAGTAATTTAGCTATTATATTGCATGTTTGGCTTCCTATTGTCCCTTGCACCAAGTTCACATCTCATTACTTCACACTGTCATCCAGCCAAACTGACCTACTTGCTGTTTCTGTTTCTCCTAATTCCCCCACCTGCCCTACATCCCATCTCCTATCTCCATGCTTATGCAGAGGCCACATCTTGAAAGCACTCATCACCTCAACCTCTTTAAATCCCTAGCTTTCTCCAAAGCCCATCTCAAGCCCCATTTCCTCTGTGAAGCTTTTCCTGACCCCCCAACTATTACTGCCTTCCTCCAGTCATGCCCCTCCCAAAAAAATTATCCTGTGTTTACTTTGTGTATATTTTGTATTTTCTTATATGTGTACATATCATTTATCTGAAAAGAACACAAGCTTCTTAAGGGCAAGGATTGTTTCTTTTTTGTTTTTTCTTTTGTTATCCTAGTACTACTACCTAGGTACTATCTCAGTGCCTGAGAGTACCACATGCAACTATTTGTTGGTTAATGAATGAATGCCTGCTCAATTACCCCATTTTCCATTCAAACTGGCCTACTTGTTCCTGGAATGGGACATTCCATTTCCCACTTCCATAACTTCACTCTGACAGTCTGCCATGGCTGGAATGTTCTACCTCCATACATCTGCCCTCATGGAACCCCTAGTTCCCTTCAAGGCTTAGCTCAATTTCCTACAAGAGGCCTTTCCTGATTCCTCCAATTGTTAGTGCCCCCCCACATACACACACACACACACACACACACACAGTAGTTGTATATTTTGTATTTAATTTTCTGTTTACATGTTGTTTCTCCCCAGTAGAATGTAAGTTCCTTGAGGGCAGGGACTTTCATTTTTCTTTTTTTTATTCCATAACTAAGCAGAAGTGCCTGACATAGTAGGTTCTCAATAAATGCCTGTTGATTCATTTAACACTTGCTATGTCTAGAGCATTAGGGAAAATAAATCAAGCTTAAATAAGACATGGTTACTTCCATCCAGTAGCTTATAATCCAGTTCTTGATAACTGGGTAAGTCCAACCCATGAAAAGGAAATTCCGTTACGACATATGCAACAAGTGGTCAGCCAGCCTCTAAGAGCTCCAAGTACTTACCACCTCTTCAGCAGTCCCACTATGGAACAGCTCTAATTGTCAGGAGGTTTCTTCCTAACACCAAACCCAAATTTGCCTCTGCAGCTTCCACCTGTAGCTCCTGGTTCTGTCTTCTGGGTCCAAGCAGAATAAATGTAGTCCCTCCTTCACATGGCAAACCCTTAAATTCTTGAAAATAGCTCTCTCCCCACCCTCCTGCTAGTATTTTTCAGACTAAACAACCCAAATTTCTTCATTTGATCCTCATGACAATAGCAAAACCACACTTTATTTTGTACTTCTCAAATGTTCTTAGGTTATATTGTCTTATAAATATGTGAATCTGAAGGGGAGGTTCTTACCAGTCTGTTCAATGTAACCAACTCTCTCAGATGTCTCTCTTCAGCTCTAGTCTCCCTCCGAGCTCCAGTCCCACATTACCAAGTACCTACTAGACATTTTAAACTGGATATCCTATAGGCATCTCAAATTCAGTTATGTCCAAAATGATTCATGTTTCTCCCCTAAACTGACCTCTCTTGTGAACCTCCCTATTATCTAGGATACCATTGTCTTCTCAGGTACCCAGGTTTAAAAACCTCCATGCCGTCCTCAATTCCTCATTCACCGCATGTATCTAGTCAGTTGCCAAATAATGTCATTTCTGTCTCCACAACTTCTGTCACTTACATCCGTTTCTCTCCAATGATACAACCAAAAGCCTATTGTGTGGTCAAATCAATTCATCCACTTCATGTGTGGGCAAGGAGTAAGAAGAAAGATTGGTTTCCAAGTCAAGTGAGTAGCATCTATCTAGGCCCTTAATCCCTTTCACTTGGGCTATTTGAATAGTCTTCTAATTGTTCTCCCTTCCTCAAATCTCTCCCCACTGCAGTCCACACAGCTGCCAAAGTGATTTTCCTAATGTGCAAAGCTAACCATGCCACTTCACAACTATTCAAAAATTTCAAATCCTTTGGCATTTAAAGCTCTTCACAACTTGACCCATACCCAGCCTTACACATTATTCTCCTTCACACACTCTTCAATCCAGCCGCCTTCTTGAAGTTCCTCATATACATCACTCCATCTCTCATCTCCATCACTGCACAAATTGTCTCCCATACCTTCCATTCTCCCTCCTCACCTTGACCTCTTGGATTTCCAGGTTTCCTTCAAGATCCAGCTTAAATGCTGCCATCTATGTGAGGCCTTTCCTGGTTCCTCTAGCTGCTAGTGCTTTCCACTCAGGGGTTACTTGTTACTTTACATCTGCTATATTTTGTAATGTGTTTATTCTCTCTTTCATTAGAATGTAAGCTCTTGAAGGCAGCAACTGTTTAGCTTTTGTCTCTGGATTCTGAGCACCTAGTACAGTGCCTAGCATAGAGAAAGTGTTTGAATGCTTTTTGATTGATTGATTGTTTCTATATCAATATGTTTTATAAACTCTAGGTCCCAACAAGTATTCTCAGTTTTAAGAAAGGTGCAAAATCAAGCTTGATTGATTTGTTTATTGTATAGAATATACTAAACATTTAACACAGATAGATGCTACCCACTTGACTTGGAAACCAATCTTTCTTCTCATTCCTTGGCTATACACGAAGTGGACGAATTGATTTGCCCACACAATAGGTTCATTTTCTGAGACTCAGAGCCTTTATGCAACACTATTATCACTCTCTTAGAAGACAGCCTTCTAAAGTCAGTATAAACAGTTGCAAGTGACACAGTCATGATGACAAAGTTGTAGGTTGTTAAGAAGTCAGTGTGTTTTGTTGACTAACCTCCAGAGGCTTGAGATTAAGCTGCAGTTCATCTCCACTTTGCCTGACTCACCCATAATTGACAGGCTTCCTACCACAAGAACCTGAGCATATTTCCTCCAGGTTGCCCTGGATATGTGAAAATCCCTTTCCCCCTCAACAAACCTGGCTATGTGTCCTCTCCCTTAAGAAGGGGATTCTTCATCACTGCCCCCATCCCGCCCACTTTACATTCTAAAAAAAAAAAAGCTGAATTGGTTCAATGTGTGATTTTAAAGTGTTGAGATAGTAGGATTTTTCTCTGATATCCAAAGTTGCCCAAAGATATCATATAAATAAGTCTTATTAAGATCTTCATGAAGCAGCAGCCATGGTACCATGGCTTAAGACTCAGAAAGACCTAGGAAATTCCACCTCAAAGACAGGGCTTGGTGAAGTCTGTGGACTCCTGAAAATAGTATTTTTAGATGCATAAAGTAAAAGAGGAAACCAACTACAGTATATTGAAATACAGTTATCAAAAATTGTTTTGAAGTTCATGGCCTCCAGATTCAGAACCCCTGCCTAGACTATAATTTGCCGAACAAATGGCCAGACATTTATAGTGGAAGAGAAAGTTTGCTCATTCAGAATTCCCTACAGTGGTTAAATCATAGGTCTATTACAAGAAGAAGAAGAAGAAGAAGAAGAAGAAGAAGAAGAAGAAGAAGAA
>NW_020940360.1:14021632-14037710 GCF_900497805.2 Vombatus ursinus | reverse complement strand
AAGAAGAAGAAGAAGAAGAAGAAGAAGAAGAAGAAGAAGAAGAAGAAGAAAAGACCTTCCTGGATTTTTCATTGTAATTGATGCACTCTAAGAAACGTTAAGAGTATGTTATAAACATCCATGGCCCTAGAAGTTGGAAATTAGGCCAATCCTAAAGGAAAGCAAATGAAGTAAAACCTGAAACATTGAAATTATTCTCTTTATTGGGTTCAGACTTGTGATTTCACAAGATCTGTACCAGTACAGATCAGTAGCTTATATGTCTGCTCTTTGTTTTAGAGTTGCCTGAGGCACTGAGAGGTTAAAGAACACATTGATCACACAGCTAGGACTTTTAGAGGTAGGACTTGAACGCAGGTCTTTGACTACAAAGCCAGCTCTACTACTTCTTGCTGCTTCCCAAAAGTGACATTTTAGCTGCCAAAATTTATTGGTGAGTTCTTAGTCCTTGATCTTTCTGTAAAATTGTGATGATTATAACAAAACTTTCCTTTTGAAAATAAGTTTATGAAAAGGAACACAAAATGATGACAGCATGGTTCTTAAAAGACAGAAGTTAGCAAGACAAAAGAGACTTCAGGAAGACATTTTAATAAACAGGACATTTGTGTGAGAGATGTTATTGAAAGGGAACACTAGGAAATAAATTGCAGATGGTGGCTTGTAGTTACTCTAAAGTTACAGAGTTAAAATGAGCATCAGAGGTGGGATTCTAAAATAGTCTTCTGCCTTCAAAACCAGTATTTATTCCACTGTGCCCTACTCATTGAATGGAATGTGCTTTGGAGATAAAAAATGTGGGTGTTGGAACCCACATAAGCAATGTAGTATAAGGGAAAGAGCAGGCTTTATTCCCAATTCTGTAATGATCTGTTTATCAACCAGTCAACAAGCATCTATTGATCTGGTGATAGAGGCAATATGACATAGTGCAGCGATTCTTAACCTGGGATTTAAGATGGGGGAAAATTACATCTTTATCTTTAGTAACTTCTACCTGAAATTCAGCATTTCCTTCCACTAGAAATGTAGTCAATAAAACATTATTTTGAAAATAGGCCCATGACACACAAAAAGGTGAAGAATCCATGATTTTGTGGAAAGAGTAATGGAAAATTCTTACACCGAAGTCAAATGGTTCAGCATCAGAAACTGATGTAGCTTTATTAGAGGAAAGACATTAAAAAAGATTCATTATTATCTACTTTGCCGATCCACTCTGAAAGCCATGGGACTTTTCCATCTGACTTGCAGCTGAAACTTATATGTATTGTCTTTCTTACTAGAATGTGAGCTCTTTGAGGGCCGGGACTGTCTTACTTTTTGATTTGTATTCCTAGTGCTTAACACAGAGCTTTGCACATCGTAAGGACTTAATAAATGTTTTATTTTGTTTTGTTTATTCATTCATTTATTTGGAGTCAGAGGATCTAGATTTGAATCCCAGCTTCTGTCACTTGCTACCTGTGTGACCTTGGTCAAATCATTTAACCTGTTCTAGGCCTTAGTTTCCTCATCTGTTAAATGAGAGGATTGGACTAGACCTCTAAGGTCTTTCTCAACTCTAAATCTACAATCCTCTGAAAGTTGAGAAAATCACAAAGTGGCCAAATCCTGATTGCCAAGTGGAAAAGCCCCACAATTAAGATCAGGGACAAATTATTGAAGAGTAGTATCCAGTGTCTGGAACATAGTAGGCATTTAATAAATGCTTGTTGACAGATCCAATAGAGTCCTAAAGGGATCAGATCTAAAATTAAAATAAGGAAAGAAATAAGACAGGTGTACTTTCAAGAAAGAGGGGCAGTTTAGTGGATAGACTGGATAGAGCACCAGTTCTGAAGTAAGGAGGACCTAAGTTCAAATCCAGCTGCAGACACTTAGTTGTGTGACCCTGAGGAAGTCACCTAACCCCTATTGCCTCCTGCCCACCCCCCGAAAGAAAGAAAAATTAAAAGCATTTTAACATTTTTCTTTGTATAATGCCAAGTGTAATACCAAGAAAAATACTGCCTGCCTGAAGGGAGGGAAAGCTGATGACAGCAATCACCTCTGTTTTTAATTTTCATATCATTAGTCTTTATCAAAGCAACCCCTGCAAAAAAAAAAAAACCAACTTACAATCATTTAACCAAAACCAATAATGGTAAGATAGAAAATCACATTCAGGGAAAGAAATATGAAGAATATACATTTTAACTAGTATATTCAAATAAGCAGGGATTATTATAAATTCTAGGATACCTGAGCATTTGACATTTTTTTGAGACATCATTAAGAACATCAGAAATATCTTTATTTTCTTAAATGGGGTGGTGACAGGGAGGGAGAGCAGGGGAAATAACCATGGTAATTGTAAACTAGTGAATTTCTACAAAGGTATTAGAAGAAAAGGGGTGGGGAAAGTGAACCAGTCCATGTATAGTCATTTAGAAAAGGAGAAATTGCCGGGTTACAACTAACAGGCTGTTGTGAAAAGCAAATTTCCCAGGTCGATTTCATTGCCTTTTATGATAGGGACAGGTCACGTGTATTAGGCCAGCAAAGACAGCAATAGTCTAGGAATTGAGATTATTTTTTTCTGAGAAAGGAAAGGATAAAAGGCAAATGAATTGTTTCTGGGAATATGAAAGTCTTTTCCAACCTCACAAAGGATGCTGACTCCACGTTCACAGATGACAAACTATTTTAATATAGCAGGAGAGTTTAGTCAAATATAAGAACTTATGGGTTATATGAATGATAAAGCATGCACTGGGTATAACCAGGTTTCAACATATCACAATAAGAAATTTTTCAAGAGCAATATAAAGGATATCATCAGAGAATTGTATGTCCAGAAAAAAAAAAAAAGGAAAAAAGGACTAGTCAGATAGTAAGAGCAAGGAATGACCTATAGACAAACCACATGCTCCACTTGTATCCACATAATGTCAAGAGAACTAGGAGAAGCTGCCCCACATATTGAGTAAACCTCCCCTCTTCCAGGACGGATAGCTAGGAGGCTATGAACAAGAGTCATACAGGATGGGCAAACTTAGATGGATTGTTAGCTGTATTACTGGAGGGAATACCTACATGAATGAAATCAAAGGCACATTAGAATAGTAGAGTGATAAACACTAAGACAAGCAATACAAAAAATTGGAATCCCTTTTTGGGGGAGATTTTTAAAAAATAACAGCCATTTCCCTCAAATCATTTGAGGTCATTCATCTATGTGGAGATGGAGCTGAATTCATTAATTATGGTTTTACAGCAATATATTTTGGGCTACTGCTATGTCTCACCACCAGATGCTGCCTTACTCCTATTTTGAGATGTGTGGGAAGGCTAAGTGAAAATACTACAGCTTGGTAACATTCAAATTGAAGTGAATTGAATTAGTTTTTGCTTGGGATGAGTCCAAAAGAAGCGTCTTCCCCACATCATGCCATTGATTGACATCAGGGCCCCCAATAACCAGAAATTAGTTGTTGCTAATTCTAGTCACTTCTTATTAAAGGCCTTTGCTTCTTGTACCAAGATTTATGTTCACTTAAAGCACATCCATAAATCAAGAGTATAGGTAATCAACTTTTTTTTCCTTCGCTCTCAAAAACAGGCTAGTATTTGTGCTGGATTTGCAGTCTTCAAAGCTCTAGTATTACAGCTATAATTGTACCTTTGAGCTTCATTTAGCATCCAAATAACCTCATAGTGTAAATAATGACTTGTCCTCAAAATGACAAATGCCTATCTAGTCCCCCATGGTGAGAATCAGGACAAGTGCTATTTTAATAGACTGTCCCGTGAATAACCAAGGGCCAATTTCATCTCATTTAGGTGCATTCTGGCCCCCACACTGAAATGTAGGCTGTGATTTGGCAAAAATATTCAGCCTCCTGGAAAAATGCTCCACCTTAATTTTGTTTATGAAATAAATTGACTTCTAAAAATATTCTTCTTCCATTGGCTACTGCTTGCATGTGGTAGCCACTCTGGGCTCTCCCAGGCTAAGTCAATGGAGTACAACTTTTGCCAGGCCCTAACAAACCAGAAAGGTTTCAAGTATCTCACCAGCAATAGACTGCATCTGTTGTCTAAGGGTCAACCAAGCTAGGAGGGTGAATTAAACAGGCAAAATCCCTGATCCTCATGCTATTGAGGTTCAGAGAAATTACCCTAAGGTATACAGATAACCACCAGAGATGATATTTGAACATAGTTGTGATGCCAGAGTTAGGCAACAAGCTTTATTAAGTGCTGGAGCTACAACAAAAAGCAAAACACAGTCCTTGATCTCAAGGAATTCACAATCTAATGGGGAAGACAGCATGCAAACAGCCATGTGCAAAAAAAGATGTAGACAGGATAAATTGGATATGGTTACATAAGGAAGGCACTAGCATTGAGGGGAATCAGGAAAAGCTTCTTAGAGAAGATGGGATTTTAACTGGAACCTGAAGGAAATCAGGAAAAGCAGGATTTGAAGATGAGAAGACAGCATTCCAAGCACGCGGACTAGCCAGGGGAAAGGCATAGAATCAGGAGATGAATTGTCTTGTTCAAGGAACAGCAGAGAAGCCAATGTCTCTGGATCACAGTGTGGGGAGAATAGAGGAGAGGAGATGATGGGTAAGGTCTAAGAAGACAGGTAACATAAGAGAGGGACAGATCAAGCAGCCAATATGGATTCCATTGTACCACACTGTCTCATCATTAAATGGAGTTTGCCTTTATAGATCAATGTTGCAACTCCCATAAACGTGTAGTGTAAAGGAAAGATCACTAAGTTGATCAGGTCCTATTGCCAACTTTTCAACTATCAATCAATCAATCAGTGAACATATATGAACATGTGAGGATACAAAGAAAAGCACAAAAAATGGCTTCTGCCCTCAAGGAGCTTACATCTTACATTACCATTAATGGTGGAGGCATGTATATAAGTAGGTACATACAAGATACATTTAAAGGAGATAGAAGGTAGCCTCAGAAGGGAAGGCACTAGCATCATGGGGAAAGATCATCTGTAGAAGGTGTCATTTGAGTCTTGAAGGAAAAGGTCAGGAGAGAGTGCACTATAGGCATGGGGGACTGCAAGTGCAAAGACATGGAGATGAGAGATTATAGAATGCATGGAGGGGAGTTAAATGTGGGAACATTGAAAAGAAGGGATGGATCCAGAGTTTGAAGAACTTTATATGTTAAAAAATTGTTTTCTATTGGATTCTAGACTAAAGAGAGAGCCACTGGAGTTTATTAAGTAAGAAGGCTGACATCAGATGTACACCATTTGGAAAATCACTCTGGTGGTTTGTGGAGGATTGATTGTAATGGGGAAAGAGTTGAGGCAGAGAGATGAATTAAAAGGCTATTTAAAAAAACAATCTAGGTGAAAGGAAATGAAAGCTTACGTTTACATCTCTGTGAGCGGAGTTCTAGAAGAAGATCTATTGAAGAGATTTGTGATGGTAGAAACAAGAAATGGCAACAAAGAGAAAGGGAGAGGAAACAAGCATTTATTAAGCACCTACCAAGTGCCAGGCATTGTGATAACTGATTTACAAATATGATCTTATTTGGATTGGATTAGATATGAGGGATGAGCATGAGTGAAGGGCCCAGGATGATGTAGAGGTTGTGAACCTGGGTAACTAGGAGCATAGGGGTCTCCTGGGACAATAATAGGGAAATTCAGAAGAGGGGAGAGTTTGGGGGGAAAGGTAGTGAGTACTCTCTTGAGTTTGGGATGTTTATGAGATAGACAGGTTATGATATTTAATAGGTAGTAAGATAAAATGGGACTGGAGCTCAGGAGAGAGACTAGGGCTAGATCATTAGCATAAAGATGATAATTAAACCTGTAGGAGCTCATGAAATAACCACTATCTTATACTATAGAGAGAGAAAAAAGAAGGCAACTCAGGACAGGGATCTAATTAGGAATATCCAAAATTAATGGGTATAATGTGGATGAAGATCCAGCAAAAGATTAGTCAGGTAGAAAGAGAACCAAGAAGGAGTTGTCATTAAAACTCAAGAAGATAGTATCCAGAAGGATGTGGTCAACACTCAACAGCTGCAGAAAGTCAAGAAGAATAAAGATGGAGAAAAGGACATTAGATTTGTCGATAAAGATACCATTTGGTAACTTTGGAGAGAGCAGTTTCAGTTGAATGTTGAGACTTAAAGCCAGGTGGTAAAGGTTTTAGAAGAAAGAGAGAAAAGAGGAAGTACCTGGTGGATGTACCTAGCATAGGTGGCTTCTTCAAAGAGTTTAGCTGAAAAGGTACACAGAGATATAGAACAAGAGCTAGTAGGGATGGTAGCATCAAGAGAGGGTTGTTTTGTTGTTGTTGTTTTAAGGGTGGGGGAGAGATGAGTATATCTGTAGGCAGCATGTAAGGAACCTATAGATAGGGAGAGATTGAAGATTAAAGAGCAGGTTAATAATAGGAGCAAACTGCTAGAAAAGACTAGAGGAAAAGGGATCAAGAGTGCACATATAAAGGTATTGGTCTTTGCAAGGAGAAAGGCAACTTCATAATTAGAGACTAGAGTGAAGGAGGAGATATTGAGAGATGATATCAGAAGGACATGAGATGAGGAGGAAAGAAGAGGGGCATCTTGGCAAATGGACTCAACTTTGTCAGTAACTTATAAGACATGTTCCTTTTTTGAAAGAGTAAAGAGGGGGAAAGTAGCATGGCAGGCTTGAGGAGAGAAGAGGTTTAGAATAGCCCCTATAGTGAGTGAGAAAAACTGATTAAAGAGGGGTGGGATTGCCTTACTACAGTGAGGATCCAACTGAGATTGAAGATTTAAAAATAAATATATAGTGGAGCCAGTCAGTGTGATTTTGTGACTTCCTCCATTTCCATTCAAGAAGACATAAATAAGCAGGAGTGAAGGAGTTAGATGGTGGGAGTGATCCAAGACTGGGGTATGGTAAGGCATAATCAGCTAAAGGACAAGCAAACAAGGGATTGAAAAGTAAAAGATAGCATAGAGTTGACCTGGTTCACCAAGTGGTCAAGACTGGGAAGGAAGGTGAGAGTAGTAGCCAGTGCATTAGTAATGACCTTGTGAAGTACTGAAGGGCAGAGAAATTAGAGGTCACAGTGAAGACAAACATAGGATCAGGGTTCTAAGGCATAAGGAAAGGGTAGAAAGATAAAATATTTTGCCAGATAAAGAAATTTTAGATTTCTTTAACATGAAAGTAGAATGCTTGTACATGATGTCAAGATTAAGGGTATAACCACACCTGTGTGTAGCCAAGGTGGAATGGAGAAGTCATATAACCACAGTTTGTTTTTCCGAAAAGTAAAGGTCTTAGAAACAAGCTAAATGATCCTTAAGATCTCTAAGGTCCCTGTTAGTCAGTTCTAACACGCTATGATTCCTACACATGTTAACTTTTTCTCTCTCATCCTCTCTCTGACAACTATAGGAAAATATCGGCCCAAATGTAAGCCTCTGCCAATTATGGACTGCACCTCCAAAACGAAAACTCTGAAAGAAAAAGAGTATGTTGGCTTTACTGTAGGTTAAATAACCTCTCCCTATTGTCTGGCTATTGTGATTGCATCTTTATGAGGGATAGGATGTTGCAGAGGAGCCAATGTATTACATAGGTATCCAGAATAAAACAATGACAAAAAAAAATGAGCCACACTCAGCTTCTCTTCTTGCCAGATTTGGCAGAGGTTGTGGGATTAGAAGGGGAAGAGTTGAGTCTGCATTTGTCCTCAGTGTTTTTGGAATTCTAGACTGGGAAAAGATGTATTTTAAAAGATAGCTGATAAAATGGAATTGAATATTAATCTATAGTGTCTGTGAATTCAGTAGAAGTCTCCATTTCCTGACTTAATTTTTTCAAAATATAAGAAAGGCAGTATTTCACGGTGGGTAGAACAATGGTCCCAAAGTTAGGGATTCAAGTTGCATCTGATACATGCTGGCTGTTTGACCCCAGGCAAGTCACTTAAACTTCTCAGGGTCCCAGGCACTGAGTATGTAAGACTCTAAATCGCAGAAAAGGTTTTTATCTTCATTGGTAGAGTTCCCTCCATTGATGAAATGACAAGGAGAAACAGAGAAAGAATGTTATTTTATGGCCCTTTTGAAAATTTCACATTGATTTAAGAATGCGTAAATTGCCAGTGATCAAGCTTACAGAAAGTTACCCTTCATTTCAATTCCAATGAATGACCTCTAGGAGAATAGTTAGAATCTTGGAATTGGGCCAATCGAACAGCATCTCTCCACAGGGGCCATGTTTGTACAATCAGCACAATAGACAAGGTCTTTCTCAAAAAGCAATTCCTATTCCCAAACCCAGCACATGACCTAATATGAGTCTTATTATATTCAACCTGAGGGAAAGCAGGGAGAAACAGCTGCCTCCGAACACAAGTGGAAATGGAACATAATATTGTAATCACCATAAATTGTAGTGATTATTTGTGTAAAACCATAAACGTACACTATGGCTAAATGAGTCATTTACTGAATATCCTTTCAGTTATTAACTTGGCATAAATACTAATCCCTGAAGATTAAGTTGAACACTAATCACTCGGAGTTTTGGAGGACCTTTTGTGATCCAGTGGCTGGTATTTACATATGGTAATTTCCCCGGTGGCAGCTGAGG
Source organism: Vombatus ursinus (assembly GCF_900497805.2). NCBI lineage: Eukaryota > Metazoa > Chordata > Mammalia > Diprotodontia > Vombatidae > Vombatus > Vombatus ursinus. Next base: position 14,029,069 of record NW_020940360.1, on the reverse strand, counting down.
AGGCCTGATCCATGCTATGTAAGCAGTAACACATGCTGTAATAAGAAATGAGTTTTTCATCTCTTTCCCCAAGCCCTCCTCCCTCTTCACTCCCAATTGGGGCTTAATTAAAACTCCTCAGTATTTGGCTCTGTTTAACCGGACACAGGAGCCCTGAAATGCTGACACGGATCCTCAGATTTCACCTGCTAGGTCAGCTCATTAAGTGTTGCAATTCTACAGCTGGGCCCATAGTGGCCAAACTACAGGTTATTGGGGAAGAGAAACAACCTCTCATCTGAGGGACTAAGCCTCGTTAAGTCTAGCAACAATCTGACCCATTTAGTTTTCAGTTTTTCAAGGGCCTCGCATTTCTCTCCACCCAATGTTGAGTCAGTTATTTCAATAACGGTCTCCCTTCCACCCTTGAATCTTCTTCCTTCGATTTTTTTAAGACTGAGTCTCCCCATCTTCCCCAGGCTGGAAGTGCAGGGACTACTCCTGGGTCCAATCCTGCTACTGATCAGTACAGTAGTTTCATTCCAACTTAGTCCAGTTTGCCCCTCTATAGACAGCCTGGTGGGCCTCACTCCTTAGCGACTCACCATGTGGATTCTATACTTCATTCAGACACTTGATTTGCATATTCCAAGGAATCTCAGAACTCCCAACTTCAAGAGATCTTCCTACCTCAGTCTCCCTGGTAACTGAGATGACATGTATACCCCACCAACCTGGCTTTCCATCGTTTCTACCCTGTACAAACCCTCAGCCTTGAATTAATCTGTTTCCTACTCCTACCTCTAGACATTCAACCACAATTCAATGAAAATAGGTGCTATCTAATCTTAAATATCCCCTCCCTAGCATACGGCAATCTTTTTGTTCATCTCTTATTAATTCACTATCACATCTCTACAATGGCATTTTCAAACTTTCCCTTCACCCCTCAAATCCTAATTTCAACTCATTCCTTATTTCTCAGAAAACTCCTAATGTACTGACTACCTCAAGGCCATTCAGTGTAAACTCCCCCAACTCTCTTCTACTCTTCTTCTAAAATTCTCAATTACAAAGAATCACAAAATTTTGGAGTCCGAAGGGATGTCAACAGCTATCTGGTACAAAACATATAGAAAAGCAATTCCAACAATAACGTACCTACCAAGTAGTAACCCAATATCTGCTTGATAATCTCCATTGAGGAGGAACCCAATTTCCTAAAGCAACCCATTTTCCACAAGCAACCCATTTTCCACTTTTAGACAGCTTTAATTGTTAGACAGTTTCTGCTGATGTCATGTCTAAATGTGCCTTTTTTAACTGCTGCACCATGCTTCTGGTTCTGTCCTCTGGGGTCAAACAGAACAAGTCTAATCCCCCTTCCATGTAACAATCCTTTAAATAATTGAGCATCACTTTTATGCACCATCTCCAAGGTCTTCTCTTCTTCAGGTTAAACATCACAAATTTCTTCAACTGATCTGTCATTTCTTATGAATAACAAGATAGAGGACTAAACATTTTCTCCAGCCACCATAAACTCTCAAAATACCACCATCACCAAAGAGGATTTATGCACCAGAGTAGAGAAATTATAGCTGTTTCCACAGGACATGAAAAGAAGAAGCCCAACAAACTGACAATCCTATGAATTGACACTAGAGAACACTAACTCTTAACAACACTCACTCAGCACCCCTTCCCTCACCAGGGTGCCCAAACTGACACCCTGAGTTGTGCTTTGGGACCTATTTCTTTCCTGTCTCAGTCTCTTCCAGCACTCCACACTCCCTGCCCTTTCCCTAACATCCTGTTATGGTAAGGCAGATGTCAACTCTCCCCCGAAAGAGTTGTTGGGAAACAGGGAGGCTGTACTTCTAGGTTGGGAATCCCAAAGGCAGTTGGCAGTTGAAATTTTGCATGAAATACCCACTCCACTCTTCTCTGAAACTGCAAAAATAACAGACTGTCATTCAGCCCAGCCAGAGAACTAAAGAATGGGAGGAATTGGGACAGTGGACCAGAATATAGGGTCATACTGAGGCTAAAGGAAAGAGGATTGTAATACAGGGAGGGCAGTTCTATAACCCCCAAGAAGCTGCTTGATATGAGTCAAGTAAAAATGGAAAGATTTCCTTGTTTCAATGAGGGCCCAGTTGAAATTAGATAACATACATTTGTAGTGAACCCAATAAATAAGATTTTGTTTAATTTCCTCCAGATAGAAGATGACTTTACTAAGGCCAGTGAAAAGTAAATTCCCCCAAATGGGAAGAGGATAATACAACTTTCAGGTCCAGCCCAGGGTAAACCCATCATTAAAGGAATCAGAAAGTGACAGAGAAAATATAAGGAAAAAAGACTAAAACCATCAAAAAAATCTCAAGAAAAAGAAAACAGTTAAAAATGTAGAGCACAAGAAGAAAAATCAACAAGGTAGAAACTAAAACAGAAGCAACAATGAGTACTAAGGCATCTAGAAGATTACAAAGGCCTCTAAATAAATTTTACAAGACAAAAGAAATTGAATCAATACATGATTAATCAGAGAACTCTATGAATTTTCAAGATAGCAGTATGCTCCATGGTTCAAAATAGAAATCAGTATTTTGAGAAAAGTTAGAAGAGCTAACAGAATAATAGAATTTATGATTTGAATAGCAGAAATAAATAATAGAATAGAAAAACTTGAATCTGTGGAGGGTCTATCCAAAAAAAGCTAAAGATAACATAGGACCATAAATACACTGGAGTGAAGGGCAATCAGTTAGAAGAGAAACAATTAAAATAGCTTATGATATGTTTTGCATGAATTCATATATATAATGGGTATCATATTTCTCGCCTTCTCAATGGGTGGGCAACAAGGGTGAAGGGAGGGAGAGAAATTGGAACTGAAAATAATTTAAAAAATTTTTTAAGAGCTTATGATCTCTTTACAAGCAAAACAAATCAATCTTGAAACAATTTAAGGATCACAGGCCTTCCAGAAGAATGTGAAAAGTAAAAAAAAAAACCTGAACACAATAATGCAAGAAAATTGTCCCAAAGCTGAAAATAGAGAAAGTAAAGCGCCAACTGAAAAAATTCACAGGTCCCCTCAAGCAAAACTCAATGCTTCAAACTCCAAGACATGTGATGGGTAAATTTAACATTTACAATGACAAAAAACAAATTCTTCAAGTCATCATGAAAATATCTTCACCAGCAAAAGAAAGGAAATTTGAACACTACAAGACTATTCAATACCCACCAGAAAACACAGTAAGGAATGAAATAATATATTCTGAAAAACAAAGGAGCTCAAGATGAAACCCTATCTATACATACAATGAGTCATAAATGAAAAATGATGGATATTTAAGAAAACAGACATTTGAAGCACCCCTTGCAAACATACAAGAACAGATTATTTGCCTGGCAAATCTCTAAACAACAAAAATACTTAAAAAAAAAAGGTAAATGAATACAATTACCAAGTAAAGCACAAGTACTGAAATTAAATAACTCCAACTCCATGAAAAGGGAAAAAAAAAACTAGAAAAGGTTAAAAACAACAATAACAACAGCAACAGAGGCACCATTAAGAAATTTCTTTCCTTCAACTGATTCGTATCTGACAGAATCATAGAACTTCAGTACCTGGTTGTTCTCTAAATGTTTTCCAGCTTGCTGTTTTCCATCCTAAACCAAGGCAGCTACAACTGAATACAGTATTCTAGATGTGGTCTAGTCTAACCAGAGGAAAGAGTAAAGACACCATCACTTCTTATTCCCAGAAGCTGTGTCTTAAGGTAGCTCAAGATCACATTTTTTTTTGACTATCATATCATGCTGCTGATTCATACTGATCTTGAATTTAACTAAAACCTGTAGATCATTTTCAGACAAATTCCTTTCTCAGCACACCTTTCCCATTGTGTGTTTGTGAAATACATCTTCCCTAAGCACCTTATTCACTTCTACTCAAATAGTGCTGAATGTACCTAAGGAAGTTAAAAAAAGACAACAACTATTTATTGTGTCCACTACCCATGTGTGTGGGGCAGCTAGGTGGTGCAGTGGATAGAGCACTGGCCTTGAAGTCAGAACCTGAGTTCAAATCTGACCTCAGATACTTACTAGCTGTATGAGTCTGGGCAAGTCACTTAACCCTATTTGCCTCAGTTCCTCATCTGTAAAATGAGTTGAAGAAGGAACTGGCAAACCACCCCAGTTTCTTTGCCCAAAAAAACCCCCAAGTGGCATCACAGAGAGTCAGGCACAACTGAAACAATTCAACAACCACAAACATATACTATCTAATCTCAATTGAAACAAGGAAATCTTTCCATACCTATTTAATTCATTATTCTGTTCCCCACAATGGCTATTGCAAACTCTCTTCTTTCAAGTTTCACAACAATATGAAAAAATGTTCCATATTACTAATAACAAAAAATGCAAATCAAATAACAAATCAGATGCCTCACCTCAAACCCTGCAAATTGGCAAAGATGATCAAAAAAATGGCACTGCTTAATGTTGGAGAAGTTGTGGAAGGATAGGCACACTAATACATTGTTGATGCATCTGTGAAATGGTACAACCAATTTGAAAAGCAATTTGGAATTACATAAATAAAGTGACTAAAATGTCCACATCCTTTGAACCATAGACTCCATTACGAAGCGTATATCCCTGAAGAAGCTATCAATAAGAAGAGAGTGGGGTGAGGGTGTAGGAGAGGGGAGGGAGGGAGGAAAGAAGGAAGAATCATTGAGTGCCAGGAAGTTCTGATTTAAGCTAGAGAAAAGGATATATGAGATAGAAGATAGAAGGCTGCAGCTTAGGATATAGGAAAAGGAGATAGGAGATAGAAGATGGGAGGCTGTGGCTGAGATTGAGACTGAGGATATTGAAGATCCCATTATACAACTTAGCACAGAGTGAAAAGAATCTTTGTCATAGCTTTTCGAAAAGAGCAGCAGCAAAAGCAGTTAGCTAACAGAAGGTTTCAGTTATGTGATTCCTGATTGGCTGGAGAGAGGGTCAGACTCATGGGACAAGAGTTTCAGTTCCAGATATTTTTTCTCTTCTACCCCAGAGCCAAAAACAGGAAGCCTCTCAGAAGTGTCTTGCTCTTTGTTGCCTTCCTCTGGTTTGAGAGGGAAAAACACAAAGAGGAAAGTGCTGCTGCTTTGCTGAATAAGAACTGACTAGGTTAATAACCTGAGCTTTGCAGTGAGCTTTGTTCTGATTGGAGTAAGTGTCATTACCCCTAGATGAGAGGTGTGAGGTCGTAAAAGGTTAGACTCCAACCCCACTGACTAAAACCATGTCAGTTTCTTATGTTGAGCCACTGGCAGTATCAAGAATGTTGGTGGCAAGAACTTTCTTTCCTGGGTCTTCAGTGGCTGTGGCTGTATCCCTTATACATGTTGTTGCCAAGCTGCATCTTCACTGAGGTTGTTTCCTAGGATTACAGCATTGGGGGCTGAACTGGAAGCAGAACCAATGATATACCAGTTGACCGACTGATTATAATCATTAATGTCCTACCCTTTCTGGCAACCAAGAAAGATTCCATGCAGTGGTTGCCACTGTTCCCACTACGCCTAAAAAGTGAAAACCCTGGGGCCAAGGACCACTAGGGTCATGTTCTATGTTTCCCTCTCAGCCACTTCTGCCGCCGCAGGATGAGGAAGGGGAGGGGACGTAGGAAGAGAAGGGAAAGAAGCATTCTCAACTTCCTCTGGTGGTTAGAGGTTCTGTGCTCTTTAACTGAAAGGCAGAAGAGGGATTGCTTGTCAGCCATTTGCCTACCTTTCAAGGCTTGACACATCCCTGCTGACTTGTTACAAACAAGTAACCTTTGGTGTTGCTGCTTACATCTAGCCCACAAATAGTGAGAATCAAAAAACAAGAGACACATGTACTAGGCACAGTGCAAAGCATTAATAATGTCATTGTTCTTCACCCAGAAAGAGAAAAGCAACTCTTCCTTTCCTGCAGCTAACATTGGGAAAAGCCATACAGAAAACAGCATGTTTCTACTTGGGGGGTCAAAAAAAAAAGCAGCAGCAGATTATTTCTCAGGAGAAAAGAGCTATATCCTGCCCCAATCAAGAAGTGTTAATGTTGATGCTGAAACTGAGAGGCAAAAGGAGAGGAAACACACTAAGATGAGGTTCATATAGACTCTGTTTTATTCTTTTATTAAGTTAGCTTATTATTCATTCATTCATGCAAGACATATTCATTGTATCTAGTAAATAAGGTTCTATGAAAAGCAGTGAGAAAGATACAAATATAAATAAGACCTGATTTTTTTTCCTCAAGGATCTTATAGTCTAGTAGGAGCAGATATAAATACATATGCAGATAGATATATTTGTTCAGCTATGATTAATGTATATGAGTGCCATGAGACAGATGAGGGAAAAAATCACTTCTAGCTTAGGAAATCAAGGAATGTTTCATGGAGAAACATATATGAGGTGGACTTTGAAAGACAGGTAGATTGTCAACCGGCAAAAATTAAGATGGAGGTATTCAGGTAGAGGGAAGTCTACAAATATTCTGTAAAAAAAAAAAAAAAAACACGTGCTTGAGAAGGGATATAAGAAGAAACATACTGACCATAAATATGAAACTGAGTTACCTGGAGATTTTGGGAGAGGTCATGTATCCCACAGGCCCTACAGGGAAATACTTGTTCCTAGGAGCCATCGCTAGAAAGAGATACTACACTTAGAGAGAGAGAGAGAGAGAGAGAGAGAGAGAGAGAGAGAGAGAGGAACAAAGAGAGCAAGCCTAGCATCTAGATCTGGATATGGTGGCATGGGGATAGAGATCTGCAAGACATCTGCATCTGCATGGCCTCTAAAGAATTGGAGACTCTATAAGAAAAAGGGACAAGAAAGCTAGAATCTCTACACAAGGAGGGGTTCAATCTGGGGCCCTGAACTTTTTAAAAAATATATTTTAATAAATGCATTTCAATACAATTGTTTTCTTTTGTAATACTATTTTTTTTTATTTTACGCATTTAAAAACATTATTCAGAGAAGTCCATAGGATTCATCAGGCTGCCAGAGGAATCTACAAGGAACATCTCAGGAGGTAGCTAAACAGAGAGAGAGAGAGAGAGAGAGAGAGAGAGAGAGAGAGAGAGAGAGACTAGAAAGGCAGGGAGCCATGTAGACAGAGGAGCAATGGATCATAGGGTCATGATGTAGAGAAACAATCTTGGACCTTGTACTTCTCTGGGACTGTGAATCATGTGGACTGTGTGTAGATTCAGGGAACAATCAACTCTTTAGCAAACCTGAGCCTCATGATAATACTATATGTTGGGAAAGATTGTGTAATCCCTCTAGATAGCATGGAAGAGTTCTGTTGATAGTCTATAGGCTCAGGTGTTGGGGTGTGTGTGTGTGTGTGTGTGTGTGTGTGTGTGTGTGTGTGTGTGTG
>NW_020940360.1:13978009-14021622 GCF_900497805.2 Vombatus ursinus | reverse complement strand
TGTGTGTGTGTGTGTGTGTGTGTGTGTGTGTGTGTGTGTGTGTGTGTTTGCCAGGCTAATTAAAACCTATCATATTCAATATGTTGTTTTCAAGAAAGAAAGCTGGAGGCCTTTTGGAAAGACCAAAAATGAGCCATATACCCATAGTCCCAGCATATCCCAACTGACATACTGGATGAAAGTAGGTTGGAGTCAGGTATGAAGTTAAGGTATCAAGAACTTTGAAAACCACACTAAGAAGTCTGGCCTTTATTCAGAAGTCAGTGTTGGCTCAGAGAGGGAGAAAGGCCATTGGAGATTTTTAATCTGTAGAATTATGTGATCATATGTATGTGTACTAGAAGGCCAATCAGAAGGCCAAGTATTTTTAATAACAATGACAATAACAACGAATAGCTAGCATTCTATAGCACTTAGTATATGCCAGATATTGTGCTAAGTGCTTTACAATTATTATCTCATTTGATCCTTACAGCAACCCTGGGAGGTAGGTGCTATTATTATCCTCATTTTAGAGTTGAAGAAACTGAGGCAAACAGATTTAAGTGACTCGCCCAAGGTCCCACAGTTAGTAAGTGCTGGAGGCTGTATTTGAACTCAATTTTTCCCAACTCTAGCCCCAGCAATCTGTCTACTGCATTGCATATTCTTAGCTTCCCTTGAAAATACCTTCATGATGTTATAATTCAGTGTTATCTCTTCTTCTTTCAATAGAAGAACCAACATTTCTGTGTCTTCCTCAATGAGATAGCTGAAGACAGGATGGATTAAGTTTAAGATGTCTCCTGCACATCCAGTTCTAGATGTCTGAAAGGCATTTGAAGATGGGAGATTGGAGGTCAGTAGAGCGATTGGGGCAGGAATCACCAGCATAGAGATGGTAATTAAATCATGTCATTCACCTTTTCAAAAAATGTTCAATTGCTTCTTTGAGTATCAGACATTCAAGGCCCTCCACAATCTGACATCACCTTATTTTTCTTATTTATCTCACGGTACTCTCTACCATTGATTCTACTCTTCCCCTATCCTGAACTGTTTTGTCTTATGAACACTTCCTGGGCTTTCCTATTTCAGTGCTTTTGCTTAAAACTGTTTCCTATACCCATGATGCCTTCCATCTCCCACTTGATTTGCTGAGTTGCCACCCACCCTTTAGTGACTAACTCTGGAGAGCCAGCATAATGCCATAGGAAGATAATTGGATTTGGAGTCACAAAATCCAGGATCACACCCTTACTTTTTTTCTATTCCTTCATAACCTTGGGCAAGTCATTCTACTCCTCTGGACATCAGTTTCCTCATCTGTAAAATGAAACAGGGGAGAAGAGGGGTTAGGCTAGATTAATTTGAAGGTTCCCTTTCAATTCTACAATCCTTTGAAACTAAATGCCACATCCACCCTAAAGCCTCACCTGATTATATATAGATCTTCTCCCTTGAACCATCTCAAAGCACTTTGTTGGGTTTTTTTTTAGTTTGTTTTATTTTTTAACAATTCTGAGCCTGACTTTTCTGTATTTCTCTTTTTCTGAATGATAAGTGACAATATAGCTTTACATAAACAAAGTCTCAAAGTTTAAACTTTATGAATTTGATCCTTGCCAAAATCTTTACCACTTCAATTTGTGGTAATTCAGGAATCATGTTCTTTTATCAGAGGTATCTGCAGTATGAAGTGGGGTCTTAATTACCTCTTTTCAAAAATGTTAATATAACGTTTTATTTTTCCCCCAATTACATGCTAAAACAAGAATGAAGAATACTGGTTTCACTTTCTTCCTTTTATTCTTTTTTATTCAAGTCTTCTTGTACAAAATGACTAACATGGAAATGTTTTACGTGATTGCACATGTATAAACTATATCTGAGGGTGGGGGGAGGAAAGAGAAGGAAGGGTAGAATATGGAACTCAAAACTTTAAAACACTTTGTTCTTTTTTTTGATAATTTTATTTCCTCTTTGCCTATGATTATTTACTCAGTTTCTCTTTTTGTCTTATTTCCATAGCTAGCATTTCTGGGACTATGTTAAGTAGTAGTGGTGATAATAAGTATCTATGCTTTACCCCATATTGGAAAGGCCTCTAAATTTTCCTTATTATGTATAATGTTTGGTAAGCACATTGTTTTTTAACTCTCTCGTAAGTACTGATAAGTACTTATCACGTAATAGTATATATTTTCATTTTCTGGGTTTATGACTGATCCTGGTACAGTCTAAATCTGTTTTCTGAGGGTCAGTCTAGTTATGGAGAGGACTATGAGGCTGGCCACTTAGTGGTGAATTCTTTGACCACTGCAAAAAATGAAACAAGTTCTATTTGATACAAAATAACTAACAGCAGGATAGTGGCTTGTCCTCTGACTGACTGTCTGAATTCCATCAAAAAAGACAAGAAGAGAGCAATAATAATAATAAAGCTCTCAAAATATTGAAACTTAGCAGAAGAAATAATATCCATGTAAGAAAGGGGAAAAGTTCTTACTCCTTATGTCATCCTCTCTGTTGTTGGAGCTGTCCCAAATATACTTTCATTGAGTCTACAGGAGGTGACCTTACATCCCTACTCTCATTCAGTTATTTTTTAAGCTATCATCTTATCCATCACTGGAATAGTATACCAAACATCTAATATAGAAGAATAGTAGTAGGATAGCAGCTTGTTCCCAGGATTCAGGGTATGCTGGACCCAGCTCATACCAGCTCGTGAGAGCCAATTATTAAATTTTCAGTATGAATATTTATACCTCAGAATTCAGCAAATGCTACAAAGCAGAATTAGTTCTTTTTGTTGTTGTTGAAAAAGAAATGATGGAGAAATGTTAATAATGAAGACTAAACCTAAAGTGTGTCATGTGTACTTTTTTTTCTGGAGAGCCAATTGTTAAAACTTTTACTAACACACTGCTGCTCAGGACCATTCCTATTTCAACTCCATAGATTATAAAAATTAAAATAAGAAAAAAAAAGATATAGAGTTGATGTTTACATAGCATTCTAAGGTTTCCAAAGTGATTTCAATATGTTATCTCATTTGAATCTCATAACAACTCTGTCAGGTAGGTCACTAGAGTGTTAGGTATTATTATTGTTCCCTAATCCTAAATCTAACCTTGGTAGAGAGGTTAAGTCACTTGCCACTTGCCACAAAACTAGAATGTGGTGGGGGAGATATTCCAAATAATAGACCTAAGATTCCAAACTAGATCCATGATGCCAAATCTAGTGAAAAAAAGTGCTGAGAAGCCTTAAAGCAGTATCCAAATGTGAGCCGTGATTAAGATTGTATGTGTGTGTGTGTGTGTGAACACTTTGACACATACATAGCATTTGCATATTTACATTGCTATTATAACTCTGCCAATAGGTAGTTGTAGCCAACTGAAAATCTTAGAAAAATATCAATTTGTCAGTATCACAGGAATCTAGAAATGCCCCAGCAGCCAATATAGTTTAAAATCTTTGACTATTGAAACTTTGCATCTTCCAGACAAACTGATGAGGAACTTACATGTGATGTTGTGCTCAAGGGTCACCTGAACATTAAAATTGCCAAAGGTAGCCACTCATTGCAAGAAGAGAAGCAAAAGGACCTGGATAATCAGAATTCTACTCTGCAAAGTGGATAATTAACCAGGGTGTTCAATCATAAAAGTATCTGGAATCTTTCTTGAAAATATCTTATCAGACATTGCATAAGGATGAATGAATGAATGAATGAAAAAACATTTGTTGAATGCTTACTATGTGCAAGGTGTTGGGGGATACAAATACAAAAGAGAGATGGTCCTTTCACTCAAGAAGCTTACATTTTAGTTGGGGGTGAAAGCACATTTAGGAGCGTGATGGTCAGGAATGGGTATTTTGTTCTGGGAAATCACCAGAATGGTGACTAAAACAAGAGTAGTTGATTGACTAGCCTTTCCAGAAGCAAGGTAGTGTTGATTTAATTCTTGTTCCCAGAGCTTGAAGGAGAAACGAGTGGATGCGGCTGAAGATGATTGGAGCAAAAAAGAATGGTCCCAGGGTTAGAATTTGGGCACAATAAAACTGTCTAACAAGGACTGTTGTTCATTTCGGGATATACCCTTGATCATATGTGTACATAGAATATAGGCCAGGTGATCTGAGGCCCAGCAGACCCAGGCTCTATGCATACATATGCACTTTATATAAACCAAGTCACAGACCTCCAGGGGTGATTGTGTAGGACACATGGCACAAACCAAACCACTGGTCCCAGGCATCATTTCAAAGGCAGCCACCCTACCTAAGCATTTAAGAGAATTTCCCAGCTTGTAACTCTGAAGAGGAAGAAGCCAAGTTGCCATGGAAACCAATGCTCTGTTGAAAGGAAGATCAACTCTTCCATCCTAAGCCCCTGATGTGGATTTGGAAATAGGAAAAAGAAAAATGAAGGAAAGTTTTCTCTCCATGTTTTAAATTTTACCAATTAAATGTTCTTGGGGATCTGGCTCAAAGTTGCTTTATTTGGCTCTGCTATTAAGAATTCTGAATTTGATCATTTGTGAGAATCCAGCAAAAACCAACATATTTCTTAAACTCCTGTTCTCTGCTTGGGCCAAAGAATAATAAGAACGTATGTCAAAACTAAGAATTCCAAAGTAGGCAGTGTGGCCTAATAGAAAGGGAAAAATTCTGAGAAGAAGGTGACTTAGGTAATAGTCCCAAGTTTGAAACGACCATGAGCAATCCTTTTCAATTCTCTGACCTTCAGTATCTTCATCTGTAAATGAAGGAAATGGACTGGATGATTTCTGGATGATTTCTAAGTCCCTTCCATCTCTGACATTAAATGATTTTACTCCAGTGGCATAAAAGAACTAACCTTGCAACTCTAGTTTCATCTTAACCCTACCTGACTCCTTAGGTCAATAACCCATATGTTACTTAGCAGATAAATCTCAGAAGGTAAAGCAACCAGCCTATTATCACACAACTACTAACTGTCAGAAGCAGAATTTACCCACATCCACCCAATTTTAATTTCACATTACAGTTCATCATCACACTGCTCTCTTTCTCTTTGTCAAACATCTTCTCTAAAAAGAAGATAACGTGCTAACAGAAAAATGTGTTGAAAGGAGTGGATGAGCCCAGTACCCCTCACTTATTTCTAGGCGGGGATTCAGCAAGTCAAACAGTACTACACAGATGTGAATAGCTTGACACTTATGAGATTGATTCTTAGCTTAATAGATTGTTCGAGTTTCAAAGTTAATCTAATTCATCCCTCCCTAGGCTCATCCAGCAAATAAAGAAGCCTAGAGGTTAGATTAGGCAGAATGCCAACTCTTCCAAGGCAAGGACTGTTTTTTGTCTTTGTATCTCTAACACCTAGCCCAGTGTCTTGCACCAACAGATACTTAATAATTGCTCATTTATCAATCAATGATTAACTCACCAAGGTCACATAACGTTAACTGTAACCTTGTTAATTTTTCAAACCCAGTGTTTCGGACCCTTAGTCCAGTATTTTTTCCATTGATAGAAGCTGAGCCTGCTTCCCCATGAAGTGATTTTAGAGATGAGTGTCTAATGTTTGTTAAAGGGATATAGGGGTGAATGTTGAAACAAATTGGACTAGACAGTAGGTTCTAATGCTTCAAAACTGACTTCACACTGTCCTGTTATATGACCCCAGCAAGACCCCTTCCCTCTTATAGAGAAGCCAGACCCCTCCCCATCCCTCTACACCCCCAACTATCTCAAACCCTTTTCTCCATCTCTCCCCACTCCACTTCCCATAACCTAGGAGGAAGATGAATTCCTTAATCCTTGCAGTTCTGGGAAGTAGAAAGTGCTAAGGATATAAGTGTCAGCTATATTTATTATGCAGCATCTTGGGTGCTTCCTGACATGAAGGCTGCTCTATGTAGAGTTGTAATAACTTGTGATAAAATATGAAAAGAGTGTCTCTAACGTATAAAGCATTTCCTGGGGAGTTCTTCATTTCAATCAGAGGAATATTTTATAATTAAAATGCTGCCACAGATTTCTTTAACAAATTGCCATCTAATTTTCCTTTGATCTCTCTTTTCCACATGTATTACAAGGTTTTAAAGAATCTTCCCCAAACATTTGGAGTATGTAGGAATTTGGTTCCATTTTGATTAGCCTTCAAAGGACAAAAATAAAAGGCACCACTAGACCAACCAAGAGTTTCTACATTTCGTAAATCACATTAACAGTTGACTCTTATGTATGGTATGTGTGACCCTTGGGAAGAGCAATGGTTCATATTTATTATAAGAAATAATTTTCTCCTGGCAGCCCCCATGAGGAGGTAACACAAGCCTGGTGTCATGGGAAGAGCGCTGGGACTGAGTCTCAGTTTTGCCACCTGGCTCCTCTGTGACCTTGGACAAGTTAACTTGACCTCTAAGATCCCCAGCTTCCTGATCTGTAAAAACCAGAACTAGATGGCTCCTAAGGTCTTTTCTAAAATGACAAGAGCACTGGGTTTGGATTCAGTATCATGAGTTCAAATCCTGCCTGACTCCCTCTGTGACCTTGACCATTACTTCATCTCTCTGGGTCTCAGTTTCCTCCGTGTAAAATGGGCAAGTTGGACAAGAGCCCTTCTACCTCTAAGTCCATGATCTCCTTTGATCCATGACCCTCTGTGACCTGCAAAATTATGGGTTTAGACTATACTGAGATTCCTCCCACCTCTAACATTTCACAATAATGATTATTACTCTCACTTTATGAATAAGGAAGCTGAGATTAAATGAGTTGACCAAGATCAGCCAACTAATAAAGGGTTGAGGTAGGATTCAAATCCAAGTCTCTGGTCTCTCAGTCAATACTCAATCCACTATACAACACTTCATTTTTATTGGAGATGTAAGTGAGTTTGATGTGTAGCCTCCGCAATTCTGCCTTGGGCATAAATATCCCAGTAAACCGTTCTCCCATTAGTAAAAGAAAAACAACAATTAGAGAAGATTAGTTGGGGTCAGCAGCAGGAAGCACAATAATCCTGGTTCAGGTAAGATGACTGATACTAGCAACTGAAGTTTCTGCTTTGGGCACATTTAGTTTCCTGTGTCACAGGGAATGTGGGTTTAATTATAGAAATCCTGAAATGAAAACAATTTCAATCCTATACAAATGCATTTGACTATTGGGTTTTTCAGGAAGTTTAGTTATCCCTATTTCTAGTGTTCCTCCAACCTGAGGGCATGCTTCTGTGACTTCAGTACCTGGCCCCAATCAACAGTTAGGATCAGAGCATGTTCAGTCAATCAGATGTTCAACCTCACCTGTCAATCCTACCACCCAACATACAAAGATACATGGTATTAACCACTAAACTTCCTGGGCCTCTTTATAGTGCCCAGAGAAGTAACTACCTCTTACGCCTTGCTATGTCTCCTTGTGTGTGGTGTTGCTCTTTTCTCATTAGTCAAAGGTTGGGTGTGAATTATCTAGTCAGATCATTCATTCATACCCCTTCCTCTGTGTTTTCATTAAGCGTTTTACAAAGGCATGCTTGTATGTAATTATTAGAAATTAATATGAGCAAGTTAACATCAATGGACCTCACTTTCTTATTCCACATACCTCATTAATCCTTGCATCAACCTCTCAGTGGCGGGCAGGCAAAAAGCCCAGAAATTTAGTCCCCTCTCTACTCCTCCACTTCATTCACTCCCAGTGGGAAATTGATGAGGGGTCCACCCAGGACTTTAACTCACAACAAATTTTATTAGTTTTCATTGATGTGCTATGGAAGCTCAGAGCTTTCTGCTGGTCTTTCCTGAGGTTAAGTACCACAATGCTAGGCAAGGTTTTATTTTCAGATAATGAATCTCTGCTTCCTGATTGGTGTTTGAAATACGTGCCTTTAATTATGCCTATCTTTTTCATAAGGAACAAGAGTGGTAGAGAAGGGGAAAGAAGGAGAGAGATTACCCCCTGCAATGCATTAGCTGCCTGAGCATCCATTCCACTCAGTCTGGGGCAGAGAGGCAACACATAGGCTCCACCACCAAGGTGACCTTTGCTCTCAAACTCTGTGCCCTCCTATGTCCTGCATCACCATTTCTTCATCTGCCTCCCTTTAGGAGGCAGCATTGTGTAATGACTAGAGTAATGGTATTGGATTAGGAAGACCTAGGTACAAATCCTGCCTCTA
Source organism: Vombatus ursinus (assembly GCF_900497805.2). NCBI lineage: Eukaryota > Metazoa > Chordata > Mammalia > Diprotodontia > Vombatidae > Vombatus > Vombatus ursinus. The sequence continues at coordinate 14,013,455 of NW_020940360.1, read as the reverse complement.
ATTAGCTGCATGATCCCTGGGCAAGTAACTTACCCAGAGAGGACCTCAATTTACTCATTTATAAGATAAAAGGGGGTGTTGGACTATCAGAATACTTCTAAGGTTACTTATAGTTCTAACATTTATTATACAAATCAATGAAACTATGTTATTGTTGTTATTATTCAGTTGTTTCTAATTTTGTGACCCCATTTGGGATCTTCTTGGCAGAGATACTCGAGTGATTTGCCATTTCCTTCTCCAGTTCATTTTGCAGATGAGGAAACAGAAGCAAACAGGATTAAGTGACTTGCTCAGGATCACACAGCTAGTAAGTGTCCGAGGCCAGATTTGAACCCAGAAAGATGGGTCTTCCCAACTCTAGGCCTGACGCTGTATCCACTGTATCACCCAGCTGCCCCAAATGAAGCTATGACTGAAAGGCAATGCACTGGCAAGAGCCAATGCACCCACCTTCTATACTTCTATAAAATTTTGCAACTTTCTTTAGAAGAGGTGGCTTGACAGCAGTCAATGTGAAGAAAGAAAGAACTTCACAACTTTTGGTTTACCATTCATTCAATAAATATTTGTTGAGGTTCTTTAATGTGCCAAGCACTGGGCTAATCCTAGAGAAACAAAAACAAAAGCAACATAGTCACAGGCCTCAGGGAGTTTATATTCTAATTAGAGAAAATTGCACATGTGGCTGAGTGGCAGCACTGGAGAGGTGCTTTGACCTGGAAAGTAGTAGCAATCAATCGTTTAGCAGCTAGGCACATGTAGTCAGGAAGACCTGAGCTCAAATTATTCCACTTACTAGTCATGTGATCCTGGGTAAATGTTTTAACCTCTTTCTGCTTCAGTTTCCTCATCTGTATAAGGATGATAATAGCACCTACCTTCTAGGGTTATTGTGAGGGAAAATGAGATAATATTTATAAAGTACTCTGCAAACCTTAAAGCACTATATAAATGCTAGCTATTGTTATCATTCAATCACCAAGTATTTATTTAGTGGCCAGACCTTATTCTAGGTACAAAGAATAAAATGATCCCTACTCTAAGGAGCTTAGGTGACTGGAGCCATAGAGCAATTGGTTGACAGGTGGTTTTCAGTATTGATTTGGTTATTGTTCCCAGAGCAAGGGAATTGAAAGCAAGGGGAGCAGTGAGAAAGGGATAAGGCAGGAAGATGACTTAGAATGCAGCCGGATTTGGGGGCACCTACCTGTTATGAGCTCTTACCCATCAGAAGCACAGGATCTGAGGACAAGAAAAGTAAGAAATGTATTCTGGTAAGAGTGTGCTGGTAAATGTTTAACAAACTGGGGTCTTGGGGGACGATGTATGTACATATACTTTTAAGTTTAATCTGCATTATTAGCATTTTCTTAAGTCTAGACAATCAAGAAAACAATAAATCAAGCCCTGATTTGTAATGATTGCTTACATATGAGGTATAAATGCTCACACATGGAAATTTAACAATTGACTCTTACAAGTCAGAGCTGGCTCCAGCACACCTCCGTGTTAAAAAGACTAGCTAAAAGTTTAGTAGTATCCAGGCTATGGAGGGTCTTGACTGTGAACCAGCATTTTGTAGCTAGGTAGCACAGTAGATAGATCCAGTAGATAGTGCTGAGCCTGGAGTCAGGAAGACCTGAATCCAAATCTGACCTCAACCATTTATTAGCTGTGTGACCTTGGGCAAGTCACTTAACCCTGTCTGCCTCAGTTCCCTCAACTGTAAAATAAGCTGGAGAAGGAAATGGCAAACCATTCTAATATCTTTCCCAAGAAAACCCCAAATGGAGTCACGAAGATTCAAAAATGACAGAAACAACTGAACAACCACCACAACAAAAATTGTGTAGAATCAAGAATCCCTGACTGAGATTTGTTCTAGTCCTTACTCCATCCTTACCTTGCTAATTGGCCTGGGGCTAATTACTTTGCCTCTCTAGGCCTCAGTTTCCTCACCTACAAAATGAGAGAGATGAACTTTTAAGGTCCCTTTCAGCTTTCACAGTCTAGGTCAGGCCAAGGAGTTTGGATTTTAAGCAAGAAAGAACAATTGAAACCTTTTGAGTTAGGAAGTGACATAATTAAAACTGTGCATTAAGAAGATTAATCTGGCAGCAATATATAGGCCAGAGTGGAATGGTCAGAGATTGGCAAAGGAGAGGCTGGTGGCGAGAGCCAGAAGTTCAATAATAGAAGCCAATAGTATGACATAGCTGTCTGAGGAAGAAATACTTTAGGTCGAGGAAGGGCAAAGTGTCATACATTTAGAGCTTAAAAAAACCTTAGAGGTGATCTAGTTCTCCCCCCTCATCCTACAGATGAAGAGATTGAGGTCTAGAGAGGCCTCCCTAGTGACTTCCCAGGGTCACCTTGGTATTAAGAGGCAGAGTTAGGATTTGAACCTAAATCTTCTAACTGCAAATCCAGTGATCATTCCACTTGTTATCTTTCTAATACCACTGTCATTTGTGTTAGTCAAAAAAAAATCTATGATATTGTGTACAATTTTAAGAAGGATGCTGGCAAACAAGAATGAAACCAGGGTTGGTCGTTCGGGATGAATAGGAGCCTAGAAACCGTATCATCTAAAGAATGGTGATGGGATCTGGGAACGGTGGGTTTAGAAAACTTAGTGTGGCCAATCACAGAATTACAGGTCTAGAACTAGAGAAAAACCCAAAGGGCATCTAGTCCAGCCCCTTCATTTTTACAGATTAAGAAAACTGAGGCACGGAAAAGTTAATTCCCAGATCCCACAAGTAGTAAGCATCAGAGGGTGAGGGAATGATTTTTGTCTTCTAGTACTTTTAGGTATCCTTGCTTGTTATCTTTCTGCCTAAGTCTTCCCCCTTCCTATCTTCCATCTTGTAGAGGACAGCACCATCCCTCCACTCCCTCAGGCTCAAAACCTAGGAGTCGTCCTCAGCTCCTCACTCTCTCTCCCTCCTCACCCCCATGTCCAGTCTATTGCCAAGGCTTGTTTATTTCACCTCTGCAACATCTCTCAAAATGGCCTTGCTCTCCTGTGACATTGTCACCATTCTAGTTGAGCCCCTCATCACCTCATGCCTGAACCTATATATAACCTATTATAGCAATAACCTGCTAGTGGGTCTGCCTGCTTCACATCTCTCCTCACTCCAATTCATTCTCCATTCAACTATCCAAGTGATTTTTCCTGAAGTACAGATCTGATCATGTCACCCTCCCTACTCAATAAACTCCAGTGGCTCCCTATCACCTCCAGGATCAAATACAAAATGCTCTGTTTGGCATTTAAAGCCCTCAGGACCTAGCTCCCTCCTGCCTTTCCAGTCTTCTTATAGCTTATTCCACACCATGTACTCTTTTATCCAGTGATACTGGCCTCCTGGCAGTCCCACAAACAGAACACACCGTCTCTCAGCTCTGGGCATTTTCTCTAGCTGTTTCCCATGCTTCAAATGCTCTTACCTCTCCAACTCTGCCTGCTGACTTCCCTGCCTTCCTTTAAGTCCCAGCTAAAATCCCATTTTTCACAGGAAGTCTTTCCCAACCCCTCTTAATTCTAGCATCTTCCTTCCCTCTGTTCATTGTTTCCTATTTATCCTCTATAACTTGTTTCTATATATCGGTTTGCATGTTGTCTCCCCCTTCTCAAATGTCAGCTTGCTGCTGCCTCTACCATGCAAGATGCACTGGAGTAGGGGCAGGTAGTGCTACATATCCCAATCTCTTTCCTTTTGCTTGGGCCATAAGATAATATCAGGGAATCAAGACCAGGAAATAAAATCTCCAATAGAACAAACAGCCATATATATATATTATATACACACACACACATACACACACACATACACACACATATATTATATATATATTTATGTGTTAGAGGAGAGTATGCCTACATGAACACCTTACATATAAATTATGCTTACTTGCATATGTATAAGCAACATATAATTTATATTATGTATAATATATCTACATAACCAGAAGGGTCATGTTTACACATGAAGCATCATGAAGTCATAGGATTTAGAACAAGAAGGACTCTTAGATATCATCTAGAATAGACCAACTCCTCATTTTACAGTAATTAAGGCCTATAGAGGTATAGTGATTTGCCTAAAGTCACAAAGCTAGAAGCAGAGCCAGGTTTCAATCCCAGGTTCTCCAGCACAGAAACGGTGCAGTGCAGTGTGTATTGAGCACTGGACTCAGGAGGACTTGGATTTGAATCCTGCCTCAGACATTCAGGATCATTGAATTTGAGCTAAAAGGGATCTTAGAGACTCTTTCTCTCTCATTTTACAGATGAGGAAACTGAGACTGAGAGAGGTCTATTGATCTGCCCAGCGTCATACAGCTAGTGTCTGAGGCAGGATTTGAACTCAGATTTCCTGACCCCAAGTCACTGCCTTCTGCATCTACTGTGCCACCACTTACAAGGTGTGAGGTCCTGCATGTCACTTAACTTTTCTGGGCCACAGTTTCCTCATCTGTAAAATGAGAAGGCTAGATAGTTCTCAGAATTGTTCCATTCAGCTTGTATATATCTATAGCTACAGCTATATGTATGTGTATATGTACTTTATGTGTGTTTCATAGAATCGATACTTAGAGGATTTAAGAGGTAAAAAGGAATATATTTTCTAATGTGAAAATCAATACTCTGAGAGGTTAAATGACCAGTATACTATAGAGAGGAGGAATTCTTAACTCTTTTTGTGGCATTGACTTCTTTTGGCAGTCTTGTGAAGCCTATCAAGCCTGTCTCAGAACCACATTTTAAAAGATATCAAATTGGGGCAGCTAGGTGGCACAGTGAACAGAGCACCGCCCCTGGAGTCAGGAGGACCTGAGTTCAAATCCAACCTCAGACACATAACACTCACTAGCTGTGTGACTCTGGGCAAGTCACTTAACCCTATTGCCTAGCAGTAAAAAAAAATGTATCAAATAAAATACATAGGATGACAAAGGAAACCAATTATATTCAAATAAAGATGTAATCTGTGTCCCATTCTTGTTTATGGACCCTCTGAAATCTAGTCCTGGTTAAGAACTAGCCCCACATTAAGAATTCTTGAGCCAAGATGGAGGAATAAAAACAAAGACTCACCTAAATTCTCCCAAGTTCCCCTCCAAATAATGTTAAAAAAAAACACCTCAAAACAAATTCTGAAGCAGAAAAACCCCCAAAAGGATGAAGTAAAACAATTTTCTAGACCAAAAAAACTTAGAAGGTCAGCAGGGTAGGTCTGTCTCACTGGGGTCAGAGTGGAGCGCTCTTGAGAAGGCCACACACTGGAAAGCCAACAGCAGGCTTTAGGAGTGCCTGAAGCAGTGGCTGCAGTGATTCCCAGAACTCTCAGCTCACAGATAATAAGGGGGGTTGAACAGCTGGCCAGATGGAGATTACAGGGAACCCTTTGCTGGCATTGGGAGCAGGACTGTTGTATTGTCCAAACACGGTTCCAAGTTGCAGTCCCAGGACAAGTAGGAGAACTAAGGGGAGCAGGGATTCTGGTCATAGTTCCAGGGAAGAAAAGAGTGCTTGTGGTCACTCACACCAGATCACAAGCCAGGAGAGCAGTGACCACACCTCTCCTTAGATTAGACCACCTTGGAAGAACTGAAAACTTAAAGAAAGATTCCCAGAACAAGCTCTGAAAACAACATCATGAAAAAGCTGAAGCTTGGAACAGTATCCTCTCCACCCCAGAAACAGACCTCAACTTAAACATAAAGTTAAAAAATCAAGAAATAGACTGGAAAAATGAGCAAACAACAACAACAACAGAAAGAACTGACCATAGAAAAATTACTATGGCAACAGGGAGTATTAAAACACAAATTCAGAAGAAGACAAGGACATCAAAATAGCTATATCCAAAACCTCAAAGAAAAATTGTGAATTGGTCTAAAAAGAATACCTGGAAGAGCTCAAAAAGGATTTTAAAAATCAAATAAGAGAAGTAAAGGAAAAATATCCAGGAAAACTGCCCTGACATCCTAGAATCAGAAGGTAAAATAGAAATTGAAAGAATCCACCAGTCACCTCCTGAAAGAAATCCCAACTCCCAGGAATATTATAGCCAAATTCCAGAGCTCCCAGGTCAAGGAGAAAATATGGTAAGCAGCCAGAAAGAAACTATTTAAGTATCGTGGAGCCACAGTCAGGATAACACAAGAGTTAGCAGCTTCTACTTTAAAGAATCAGAGGACTTGGAATGTGATATTCCAGAGAGCAAAAGAACTAAGATTACAACCAAGAATCACTTACCCAGCAAAACTGAGTATAATATTTCAGGGAGGAAAATGGATATTTAATGAAATACAGAATTTTCAAGCATTCCTGATGAAAAGACCAAAAAACTTGACTTTCAGATACAAGACTCACGGAAGCATAAAAAGGTAAACAGTAAGAAAAATCATCAGGAATTCAATAAAGTTAAACTGTTTATATTCCTATGTGGGAAGAGGGTATTTGTAACTCCTAAGAACTTTATCATTATTAGGGCAGCTAGAAACATTATACATATACAGAAGGCATGAGTGTGAGTTGACAATGATGGGATGATACCCAAAAAATAAAATTAAAGGTTGAGAAAGGGGAATGCACTTGGAGAAGGGGGAAAAGAGAGATATAACAGGGTAAATTATCTTGTATAAAAGAGGCACAAAAGAGCTTTTACAATAGAAGGGAAGATGGTGGGGGTGTGGTGGTGGCAGCAGCAGACAATTGGAATTGACTCAAAAGGGGAATAACATGCACACTCAGTTGGATATAGAAATCTATCTTACCCTACAGGGAAAAAGGTGGAATGGGAGATAAGAGAAGGGGAGGCTGATAGAAGGAAGGGTGGATTGGGGGCAGTGGTGGTCAGAAGCAAAACACTTTTGAGGAGGGACAGGGTGAAAGGAGAGAGAGAGAGAGAGAGAGAGAGAGAGAGAGAGAGAGGAAGAGAGAGAGGAAGAGAGAGAGAGAAGGATAAACAGGGGGAAAGTAGGACAGAAAGAAATACACAGTTAGTAATCATAACTGTGAATGTGAATGGAATGAATTCACCCATAAAACAAAAATGGATAGCAGAGTGGATTAAGAACCAGAGTCCAATAATATGCTGTATATAAGAAACACACCTGAAGCAGAAAGACACACACAAAGTAAAGGTAAAGGGCTGAAGCAGAATATATTATGTTTTGACTGAAGTAAAAAAAGTAGGAGTAATAATCATGATCTCAGACAAAGCAAAAGCAAAAATAGATCTAATTAAGAGAGATAAGCAGGGAAATTACATTTTGCTAAAAGATTCCCTAGACAATGAAGTAATATCAATACTAAACATATATGCACCAAATGATAATAGCATCCAAATTATGTCGAATTTATAAGGTTTTGCACAAAAATACCCAATGCAGTCAAGATTAGAAGAAAAGCAGAAAACTGGCGCAGAGAGGGGAATTTTACAGCAATTTTCTCTGATAAAGGCCTCATTTCTCAAAAATATAGAGAACTGAGTCAAATTTATAAGAATGCAAGTCATTCCCCCAATTGATCCATCGTCAAAGGATATAAACAGGCAGCTTTCAGATAAAGAAATCAAAGCTATCTGTAGTCATGAAAAAGTGCTTTCAATCATGATTGATTAGAGAAATGCAAATTAAAACATTTCTGAGGTACTACCTCACACCTATCAGATTGATCAATATGACAGAAAAGGAAAATAGCAAATTTTGGAGGGGATATGGGAAAATTGGAACACTAATGCATTGTTGGTAGAGTTCTGAAAGACTGCACATGTATAACCTATGTCAAATTACTGGTCTTCACAATGAGGAGGGAGGGGAGAGAGGAAAGGAGAAAATTTGGAACTCAAAAATGTTTTAATATTTAAAAAAATGTTTTTACATGTAATTAAAAAAGAAAATATTTTAAAGTTTAAAAAGAAATTCCTGATATAGAGCACACATATATTTGTGTGTTCATGTATGTATACACACGTGTATACATATGCACACACACGAGTGTTTGTATATACATATATGTGCATATAAATACATATGCGTGTGTGTGGCTGAGATGAAGCATACCTTCATGTTTACCACTCTTTTCCTCTTCATTTCCACCTCTTGGCTTCCCTGGCTTCAAATCTCAGCTAGAATTTTCCTTGTCTTTCCCTGTCCCCTTTAATTTTAGTGCTCTCCTTCTAATGATTATTTCCAATTGATCCTGTTTATATCTTGTCTGTACATAGTTGTTTGCGTGTTGTCTCCTCTATTAGACTATAAGTTCTATGAGAACAGAGACTGTCTTTTACCTTTCTTTGTATCCTCAATATTTAGTACAGTATCTGGCACATAGTAGGCATTTAATAAATACTTACTGACTGACTGCTCTAAAGATACAGTTACCTTACCCCTCTGAACTGCATATTAGTTGATAAGGGATTGGCCAAGACATGTGGGATTCTAAGCATACACTGGGAGAAGATTAAATACATTCTATACCCAGTGGACTCTGTCCAGGGCTAAATAAGTTAGACAGATCCACCTAGATGGCTAAATAGAAAATGAACTCAAGACAAATCAGGAGATAGCAATCTGGAACTGCCTTGAGCATATGTATTCCATCTCTTTGACACTACATCTGGGCTGGGAGAAGACAGTTCAGAAAGCTTACAGTTTTTCAACCTAGAACTATGCCCATCACTTTTCCGTAGCCTCTTTTGTTGGAGGGTCAATGAAGTGACACACACACACACACATATGTAATTATATACAAACAAAATATAATATCTAATTCTTCCTCCCAATCAGACTTATCCTTTGGACCCAATTGTTAAGCACACAATCAGTTGAGATTATTACTTAAGTAACAAAAATTGCCTAGAAGCAGACAACTGGAAATCATTTCCCACCCTGACACCCAGACAGGGTATGCCAAGCCTAATTCTTTGAAATGTAGACCTTCCTCTACTCATTTAGCACCCAAATGGGCCCAGCTCAATCTGCTCTTCACATTTTAGTAATTTAAAAGGACATAACCGAATTTTATTTCAATAGTAATTGCAAACTCATGCAGAAAATGTAAATGCACATTTCATGATTAGCTTGCAGCATAAACTATGGCTTCTATTAATGTATTCCAATTTGTAATTCTTTTCACAGTATGAGATTTGAAAGCTGTGATTAAAATTAATTAGGTTAAGTAAAGTTTATCCCCCCTGAGCACTGCTATTGGAAGAAAGCAATAGTAAAATACCAGCTACATCTGGCACTGCGGTAAGTGATGGCTTCACAAGGTAGGACTCCCCTTTCTCTCCCCCCTCAGAGGTTGCCCGCTGCTTATTTGGCATATCTCAAGCACCATGTATCTCCTCAAGGAGTTAATTGAACCATTAAACTGCTCTTCTCGGGCTCACAAAGCCATGGAGGCAGTGACTCCATCATCTTCAAATGAGGATATTAAGTAGATCCATCAATTGTTTAAACTCAATAGGTCTCAGGATAGGAAGAGGAAAATCATCCACACAGTGAACTAGAGCTAGTAGTAGTTGCCACCCAAGATTTAGCCTCATAGTTATTGATTTCCCCAGTTGTTAGTATCCCCCTCAAAAAACAGCATCTATTGTGTACAGATTTTACATTTTCTTAATGGTGTGCATATATTCAAATTTTGCCTCAGATACTTACTAGATCAATGACCCTCAGCAAGTCACTTAATATCTCACAGCCTTGGTTTCCTCTTCTATACAATCAAGATAATAATAGCGCCTACCTCACAGGATAATTGTGAGAATCAAATGAGATGATGTGGCTAAAGTGCTTTGTAAACCCTGTAGAGATAGATAAATATGAGTTGTTATTATCATTGTTGCTGTTGTTATTAGTCTCATTCTTCAGTCAGGCAAACGAGCATCTATTGAGTGCTTATTATGGACCAAGAACTATGCTAAGCTCTGAGGATACAAAGAATGGCAAAAGCACAATCCCTGTCTTATAGGAGTTCACATTATAAAGGAGAAAAGAACACGCAAACAACTATGAAATACATGACTTATACAATCTAAATGGGAGATAACCTCAGAGGGAAGGCACTGGGGGGTGAGGTGAGAGATGGGGAAAAGCCTCTTGCAAAAGGAGGGATTAAAGTTGAGTATTGAAAGAAGCCAGGGAAGCCATGTGACTTCTCATCTTTTTCAGATGAAATTGACAGAGAAACGGTCCTAGGACAGGTTACTGGTATTATTCTTTTATATTGCAACCAGTAGGTGGTGCTTTCTGGCAAGGTTAGGAGGTTTAGATAGAAAACAAATGCAAAAAGAAAAGAGTTGTTTTCTACTCCTGGTCCCAAGAGGAGATTTTGTGGATGTTGTGGGCAGGTCAGATTAGTTCTACAATTCCTCCCTAAGGGGATGTGACTCTTTCTTAATGCGTTCACTCCATCCATTATCCTGGCATGGATAACAGTGCTGTGGAGCTGAGAAGGGAGATAGACTATGTGTCAGGAACAGCAAGGAGGCCAGTTTGTCTGGACTGTAGAATGCAAAAAGGGAAGTAGTGTGAAATAAAGTTGTTAAAATTAAGAACAGATTGTGAAGGGCTCTAAAAACTATACAGAGAAGCTTATAATTAATCCTAAAGGCAATAGGGATCTATAGGGGTTTGTGGAATGGGGGAGTGATATGGTCAAACATACACTTTAATGAAATAAAAGGATAGGCTGGAGAAATAAGAAACTTGAGACAGGGAGACCAATTAGGAGGCCGTCGCAATAATCTGGGCAAGCAGTGATAAGGGCCTAAACTAAGGTGGTAGCTATGCAAGTAGAAAGATATTGTGGAGGTAAAAAGGACAAGATTTGGCAACTGATTGGATATATGGAGTAAAGGACAGTGAAGAATCAAGAGTAACACCAAGGTTGTAAACCCAATTGACTGGAAGGGTGATGGTGCCCTCAAAAAAAATAGGGAAATTCTTAAGGGAGGGTGTTTTGAGATCAAAGACAATGAGCTCAGTTTGGGATATGTTGTATATGAGACATCTAATTTGAGCTATTCAATAATGTCAGAGATTTGAACCTAGGTCTTCCTGACTCTAAACTCTGCATTTTATTCATTTTATCCACCAATGGAAAGGGACTCAATAATATAAAGCATGTTGGTCTTATTAGAGAGCAGAATCACGGTTGCTTTTTTTCAAATGCCCTTTCTCTCTATTGCCTTCAACTGCTATGAAGTAGCATTCTTTCAGACAGCTTTAGAATTTCTTGGAAGGTAATATTAGCTTAGTTCAGCATTCCTTCTAAAATAGTTGCCGCCAACTACCTTTGGAGGCTGCGGGGTAGGGGGTGAGTGGGAAGTTAGGGAAGTTAGGATGCTGATGACTTCTCTCTAAGTAAGAAAGGACTACTCTGTGTTGTCTGATTAAGGCAGTTAACCACTGCTGCAGGATTATAATTGCCAAAATGGTCTTTTGTTTGTAAATGTTCCCCTGTGAACTAGTATATTCACATCTGCTAAATATAGAGCATAAATAACCACAAATACAATTTCCTATCTCCCTAAAAGGAACTGGAGTACCTTAGTTATAAATCTTTGAGACAACACCACTATTAGATAGAGTACTAGGTATGGAGAAGAAAGATCTAATTTCATATTTCACCTCTCCACCCCTGCCACTGATCTGCTGTGTGTTAAATACAAGGCATCTAACCTAGCTGAGCTTTAGGAAACTCTAAGCTTGTCAGTTATAGGTAGAGTCATGAGTTTGGTGGTATTGAAGTATTCTGACAGAAACCTCTTATGGAGGCATTTTATGATCCTAACAGCCATGATGGGGAAGGAATAGATTGAAAGTGGGAAGAATGATGAACTTGGAGTCATTGGGCCTAAATTCAAATCCAAGTTCTTCCACTTAACCATCTCTGTGATCTTGGGTAGGAAAATTTCTTCATCTGTAAAATGAGGGTATTGTACTAGAAAAGGTTTCTTCCATCTCTAGGTCTACGCCCCTATGTCACACCAGGTGATATTACATGGGTTCTTTAATGAGATTTCAGATTCTCAGTTAGATCCTTAGGACTTACCCACTAAGTAAACCTCATTAAGATGGGAGTGGTGATCCAAGACTTTACATACAATTCCCTACTTGTATGTACCACGTGCATGCCAGCACAGACTTTTGAAAGTTGGCCCTGGAAATAAGCATCCACAGAAGACAAGGTCACTCCCACTATGTCTGATATTTTCCCAGCATTTGTTGGAGAAGACCTCAAATCCCACATCCTGAAACTCAACGATCTTTCTTCTTCTAGTCTTAAAATATATTGCCATGAAATTCAGGCACCAAAAGAAGGCTGTTTTTCACATAAATGTTCCTCAAATATATGAGTAGGAGGTGGGAATAAAGGTGTGGTTTTCAGAAAGAAGGCTTGGGACCAACTGTAGACAAAGCTTGTCATTGGGTGTCACCACCTACTTCTTTCATCAATTCACTTCCCCCTACAAGTGTCCAGTGTCAGAGAATCACAAATTTAGAATAGGGAGGAGACTTAGGGGTTGTATAGTACAATGCCTTCATTTTATAGAGGAGTAAACTGAGGCCCAGGGAAATAAAGAAATTTGCCCAAGGTCATACAATAAGTTAGCAAAGCTGGGATCTGAAATCAGGTCCTTTAACTATAAATCCAATGCTCTTTTCACTATAACCTCAAGCCTTTTCAGTATTATATCCTGGCTTTCATGACCTTACATTCCAAAGTTCCCTTCCATCCCTTGCATCAAAACTGTCCTATATTCCATTTGCACAGAGCCCTACTTGACTTTTCTACTAAACTGATAAAACACATTTTCCCTAATGAGTTTATTATTACCAAAGATAACAATGTAATTTTAGGATTTTAGATCTAGAGGCCTAATATTTATAGTTACAATAAAACCCTTTCACGTGCATCATCGCATTTGATCTTCAAAACCATCCTGCGATGTAAACAGGGCAGCCAACATTATCTCCACTTTATGGACTAAGGCCTATCTCAGAGAGGCTAAGTAACTTCCCCAAGACCATGTAGCCTAGTAAGTGGTAGAACTGAGAGCTAGAGACCAGACATTTTTATTCTAAGTCTAGTATTCATTCCATTGCACTGTGATGGAAAATATATCTGGATGCCTCTTAGGTTCCTCCAAAGAATCACATCTGGCTGCTCCACTCATACTTAATGGCTGTGTAAGGGTTTTCCAAGGTCTTAGGAAGTAATCTAAAGTTTAAAGGGAAGTCATTGTTTTCAGAGAGGATTAAACCATTGATGATACACATCTCTTCAATGGGCTTTTACTTAATGAAAGTTCATTTTTTCCTGAGTTTCCAGAATTAGCTTAGATTTATATGGGGAGTATTGGATTTCTAACATAGTGCTAGCTGTTGAAACATCTCCAAATACAATGAAAACAAACCCAGGGATTTTCTTTCAGGTACAGGGATACAGAGAAGCAGCTAGGTGGTTTAGGGACTTAGCAGTAGGCCTAAAGACAGGAAGACCTTAGTTCAAATTTAACCTCAGACACTTACTAGCTGTGACACTGGGCAAGTCACTTAACCTCTTTATGTCTGGTTTTCCCTAAATAATAGCAGCTACCTCCCAGAGTAGTTGTGAGGATCAAATGAAATATTTGTAAAGTGCCTGGCAATAGTGAGTGCTTAATAAATGTTTGTTTTCTTCTTATTTTCTAGTATGAAGTACTGGGAGATAACACAGTATAATGGAAAGAGCTTTGGATTTGTCAGCAGAATACTTGCCTTTGAATCCTGACTTGGTCACTTAACTAGTTGTATGACCACAAACAAGTTTTTTTTGCCTGTAAAATGAGGGAATCGACCTAACTGGCCTCTAAAAAAGCTTTCCTGCTCTAAAATCCAATGATCTAGGATAATAATAAAAATAGCTAACATTTTTACAATGTTTTAAGGTTTGAAAAGTACTTTACTTATATTTCATCTGATCTTATCCTCATTTCTTGGTCAAAATGGAAACTTACAGCCTCAGGAAACTGAGGCTGATACAAGTTAAGTGACTTACCCAGGGTGACACAGCTAGAAAGGCAGAATTTGAGCTCAGGTTTAATCCTGAATTTTGAGTCTAGAATTCTCTCCATTGCTCCACCTAGCACCAAGGATAGCAATAGCTACCACCATTTAAGTCTTTCATTGTATATCAAAGCTGCTACATAAAAAGAGAGATGCATTTTTTTTTTTGTTTTTGGTGAAGCAGTTGGGGTTAAGTGACTTGCCTAGGGTCACACAGCTATTAAGTGTTAAGTGTCTGAGGCCAGATTTGAATTCAAGTCCCTCTGACTCCAGGGCTGCTGCTCTATCCACTGGGCCACCTAGCTGACCCAATTCATCTTTGATTTTTTGTGGGAGTTATATGTTTCTTGGGGTTGGAGAAAGTGTGGGAGAGGAAAGGAGGAAAAATGGTGTTGGAGATAATGTTGGGCTTTTAAATTTTTTTACTTTTATAGTACTTTAAAGGACAAAAAGATTCAAAAGTCACCATTCTAAATGGGGTGAAAAAAGAGAAAAGAAAAAAAGCTGAGACCCAAAAGGATGAGTCAAATATCCATCTCATATCTTTTTTAAAATTAAATTTTATTTTTTCTTCCTCCAACCTCCCTACCCCGGTAAAAAAGAAAGAAAAAACAAAGCTCTTATAACAAATAAGTACAACAAATCAAGCAAAACAAGCAAAACGAATTCCATATTCACCATGTCCAAAACTGTGGCTCATTCTGCCTATTAGTCCATCACCTCTCTGTTCCGAGGTGAGTAGCATTCTTAATCATCAGCTCTCTGAAATCGTGATTGATCATTTCCTTGTTCAGAGCTCTTAAGTCTTTCAAAATTGTTCATTTTTACAATGTTGATGTGTTAGGATAAATTGTTCTCCCAGTTCTGCTCACTTCCTTCCACGCCAGTTCAAATAAATCTTTCCTGTCATATGCTTTTCAAAAGGAAAACCAGAATACCGGAGATTGTTTGAACTATTCTGTCTGCCTTCTCTGTACATTGATGAGAGCTATCTGCACCACTAGATGGCAGTGTAAGTATAGTCTTCTCTGGAAAGATTAGCCAGAAACTAAAAGCATTGTTCCAGTCCAGCGGTTTCCTTGCCATGCCAAGATGAGTCATTTGGAACTTCCAGTGCCATGGTATCAGTTTCAGTGCGCTGGGTGAATTGGAGGGTTCTTTGTGCACTACAGGCTAACCATAGATATGTGGTTTATCTGGGGGTTGGTACCTACCTCGTGACCTTCTCCTGAAATGAATATGGTAAGTGAATCACAGAATGTCAGAGATGGAAGGGACTTCAGAGGCCATCTAATTCAACACCTGTACAGGAATCCTCTCTACAACCCTGACAAGTAGACACCTAGTCGTTACTTGATGACCTCCAGCGAGGAGAAACTCAGTATCTTTAGAACTATCCTGTTTCACTTTGGGACAGTGAAAATGGAATCGGTTTCTCTGAATGAAGCAAATCTGAATGCTGTCACCTGAAATTTGATAAAATTGATTCCTCTCTCTGTTTCCATCTCCCTTTTGCTACTGTCAATTTCCACTCATGTGAGTAAGTGGGACCCTTTGCATGTATACTAACGAGTACATGAGGAACAATGGTTTCCCAGCTGGGAATCTGTTTCTGGCCAACCCCATAGGATAAATGGTGGTGAAAGGAGGATGATGGTGATGATAAGGAAGAAGAAGATGAAATTTCTTTTCTTTTAAGAGAATTCTTTTTAAAAAGTCACATATTTTTAATGCTAGACATGGTATAGTAGAAAAAACACCACCCTAAGAGATGAAAGACCGGTATTTGAATCTAATCTCCTTTCCCTACTCACTAGGTATGTAACCCTAAGCAGGTCATCTAATGTCTTTAGAGGTTGATTGCCTCCTTTTTTTGGGAAAATTGGAATGATAAAATGCCATACCTGCCTAAAAGTGGGAGACTGAATTGGAGGAAATCTTAAGGTTTTCTACAACTTTAAGATTTGTGATTCTTCTCAGGTATATCTCAGACCTATAATATTAGGTCAAATTCATTCCAAACATGGGAGCATAGGAACTGGAGCTGGGCATGACTTTAGGAATCATCAGTTCCTTCATTCTACGTATAAGAAAACCAGGGCAAGATGTAAAGTCAGTAAGTAGCAGAGCTGGGATTTGAACCCACATCTTTTGCCAGTTTCAGTGATCTTTCCATTACATCAAACTTAAGATAAGCTCTATTAAAAGTTCTTATAAAAGGATACACACAGCAAAAATGGCAGAGGGGCTTCAAAGAATTACAGTGTGCAGTATTCTAGATTCAAAGAATTGGAGATTATCTCTCCAGATCACATAGTTCAATGCCTGCTAAAGAAAGGAACACTTCTATTATTTGTTATATCACGTCTAGGGATGGATTTGCAACAGCCAGTTCCAGTTTATAACAACCTTTGGCAGAGTTCTTTTCATCTGTCCTACATCCTTCCATTACCATTTAAAACCTCTTTTTCTTGATCTGAACATAATATCAGCAACATCGGATGCAGAAGTCAAAGGTTTGAATCATTGGGTCTGCTATTTACTGCCTGTGTGACCTTGGCCAGGTCACCTTACCTCTTCAGAGCTTCCTTTTTTTCATTGGTGAAAGCAGGCAATTGGACTAGATCACTAAATTCCTTTCCAACTCAAAATCCTATGATAATCTAGAATGGTTCCTTCTGTGTCTAGATAGAACTTTTCTATTTCTTTACATGAATCTACTTCTAAAATTTTTCTTTATTTTAGATTAGACATATTTATATATGTATTATTTGGATCTTACAGGGCTTCCAAAAGTACTTATCTTTTTCAAACCAAAAATAAAGCAAAAGAATGACATAAAAGTATTATTACTAACGATTTTATGACCTGTCCCAAAGAATATAGACAATATTGACATTCTTGTTTTCAGTCTTGACATGCAATTTTCCAGTATGGAAACCTCCTCCATTTATAAACTTGTCAATTTATCTGTAATTTATAGTCTTAGAGAGTTGACTGGGGCATTGAGAGGTTAAATGACTTGCACCCATGATCATCACACAGCTAAGTAAGTATATGTTGATGAAAGAAAAATTATGTACTATATTTTCAGCACAAGTCTGCCAAATACAAAATTATTAATTAAACTATTCTAATTCTAAGCATTTCTGCTTAGAGGAAGAGTGAAATCCAAAAAGGAAAGACATTCCTGATGCCATGGCAAATCTCTGAAAAAAGCCATTTTTATGTTTTAATTTCTCAAAGACAAAAATTCACAATAAGATTGAATACTGTTAAAGAGCTAAGGTGAAAATTCAGTTTTTGATTTCTCAAACAAAACAATAGTCACTTAAAATATTGGTGCATCCTAAGAAGAATCATTTCAATCTGGTCAAGGGTGGAGATAGGTAATGACCTTAATTAGCTTAAGGTATTCCCCCATCTATGTTTGATTATCACTTTAACCTTTTTTTTCCTGTGAGCCTAGAGTTTCTCCTTAAACTTTGACCCAGTTTCCTCTCAGAAAGTGGTTAGGCCTTTGGCAAGACAGAAAATAATTTAATCCACAGCTTTGTTTTGAAATTGATAGCTAAAGAAAGACTGATAGGATTTCTTATTCAGGTGGGACCAAGGACTTCAGGCTAATGTATTGTCCTAATATTATTTCATAATATGTATCTGAAAGAGCAAAGGTTCAATTTGCTTCCACATCTCAGAGACATAACTAAACCCAGGTCTTCCTTACTCCAAGGCCAGTCCTTTATCCACTACTTGGGAACTCTCCAAGTGAGAAGACTAGTCTTCCAACCTAACAGGGAGTCATCTTCCAGGTTGGAGAAAGATGTAAGAAACCCAACCCCTCTTCAGTTTTCTAAAGGAGAAGACTGAGAAGACATGAGAAGAGTGGATAATCTCCATCATGTCCTTATTCTCAGCTTCCTACTCTAGAGACTTCAGGGAATTTCTCCTTGACAGAAATTCAGAACACTTTCTTAGTTGAGCTGTTATCACTTCCAATGGGAGAGCTCCTTCACTCTGTATTGTCTTGCATATATTTTCTTATGTATACCTTCTCTGATTTCTGTTTTGCTACAATTTGGATAAATGGATTTCTTTGTTATTCTTCTATGTGTGTACATTGTGGAACTAGTATTAGGTGGGGGAGGAGTCAAACCTTAGACATAGAACTTGGGGTACCCTAGCCCCCAAAATGACAAAGCTATCAAAAGTTAGCTTGAACCTGTCCCCTAGACTAATAATATTTAAGGGAGCAGATATACATACTTCTAAACCAGTAACTCCTCCGTCTGAGGAGAGCAGAGAGGTGGCCTCAGTCCCCAATTTCCTACTTCCTTTCCTGGCAGAAATGAAAGTCTCCACTGGAGAAGGGTGGAGAGAGAAGAGGTTAGAGATGTCCATTCTGCCTCCCTTCAAGCCACATAACAACAACTCCCTCAATGCAGGTGGGTCACCCTACACATGTGGGAACCACTGTCTATCCTTAGAGATAGGCACTCTGTAGGAATCTAACTTTTGGTTGATTATTTTTTTGTGAGATATTATTGGTTTGGGGGCTAGGTTTATTTTTTTATTTGTTTGTTTTGGGTCTGGTTTTTTTTTTATCTCAAAAGCTAGGACAATATCTGTCCTATGCTTCTTCAATGTATTTTCTCTGGACTAGCCCAATGTGTTTCAAATGGGGCCCCTTGACTATATTTTTAAGCCCAAATGACCTCAGGCTTTCAATGAAGGCCAATAAAAGTCCTTAGCCCAAGCCTCTTGGCTTATCATTTAGGTTTTAATGGCTTAGAATAGGTATAAATAGGAATTGTTTTCCACCAATAACGAACTATTATGTAAAACTTGGAGGATTTTCCCCTCACTAACTAATATTTCTGTGATGGTGAATCCTAAATCCATTTCCTTTTGTCTCAATTCTTACCTAGCCTTTAGTGATTAAGAGTAGAGGTGCCTAATTCAAGCAAATTGTGACCTGCAAAACTTTTTTTTTTTTGGTAGGCAATGGGGTTAAGTGATTTGCCCAGGGTGACACAGCTAGTAAGTGTCAAGTGTCTGAAGATGGATTTGAACTCAGGTCCTCCTGACTTTAGGGCCAGTACTCTATCCACTGAGCCACCTAGCTGCTCAAAACGTCTTGATTTAGGAAGAAAGTTTTTGACATTTCCCTGTTCCCAGGTTTATTTCAGTCATAGGATTTTGTCTTCCCATTCTGGAAAACATTTTGGTTTGCATTTTTTTTCTCTTATTTTTCTTTTCATAAGAATAGATTTTTTTTTTAGAGCTCCTATTTTGCTTCTTCCTGGTTATAGCCTGGAATTTTTTTCAATAATTATTCAGAGGTGTAACAAGCTTATCCTGGCTTGGCTTCAACCTGCTTTTATGCAGTTGCTACATTTATTGATATGGTGTATGTCTTGAAGGTCTGAATGCTATTGAATATACAATTACTTGTTATACTTGAAAAACTCAATGATATTGTTTTCATGATTTGAATTCATGTCTTTTGCTGTACTATTATATTGTTAAGCATAATATATTCATGAAAAAGACCATTGTTGCTACAATACTGTTCATAATGTAATTAATAGTTGTGTATTAATGTGGGCACACATAAAGCAATCTCTAGAAAAGATGAGAGCTAAGATCTTTGAGGGGTATTCTCTTGTTTCTGCAGCTGAAAGGCATAGAGATCTCTTAATATCATGAATAAACTCAGACTTTAAGAATGAGAGTATTTTAAGGACAATGGGCAGAAAAGTGAAAGGACTGGAAGTGTACGAGTAAGGTCACTGATGTTAAGGCAGGTGAAATAATTTAGGAAGTTTTTCTAATCCTGCCTGAGAATTTTGACCATGGAAGTCAAAGGTCAGCTGAGGAATTAACAGTAGGAAGTTACTCTTGGAAATTTCAGACTTGTCTATCCTCTGAGGATGATGAATTGCTTAAAGAAATAGGAATCCTTCTAATCAAAGGAGACATTCCTATAGAGGCTGAATATCACAATTATACCCAAGAACTCTATTCCATCTTTGGGTAAGGTGTAGGCCATACCCCCTTAGTATACAAACACCATAGGCACCAAATTGACTTTCTCTAGACATGAACTATCTCTTCAAGAAGAACAATCCTGGGAGACTTGGGTGGGACAGACAAGAGTGCCTCTGGGACACTGGAAGGCCACAGAAGCAGACAAAGTGATAAGACTGTCAAATAGCCCAAGGGCCGATAGCCGCAAAGGCAAGGCCAGATGTTACCTGGCAAGAACATATGCAACTTTAGTTCAGATGTTTGAGGGAGGCAGATTAGAAGATCTTTAGGCTAATTCTGTCTCTAATAACATGCAGCAAGAAGAAAAGCCTATTGTTTTGAGTTCCTCCTCAGGGTGGAGCAATATATACAAACACTAATAGAGACAAGAGCTGTGGACTCTGAGAATGCAGGAAAAATCACCCTTCAGAGATTGTTCCAGGGCTTGGTACATGACCTTCATGCAGCTGATGTCATCAGAGCTATGCAGACACAGAAACCACTGTCAACTACGGTGTTCATACATCTTTTTATCGGAAGTGATAGGCATCACTGTTTCTACCATAGGTTGAAATAACAGATACTGGAGTTAATTTGATGTCCTGGTAATCCATGGCCAAGGGGTCTTGATTCTATCCAAGAAAACACCTGAAGAATTCTTAGTTCACTTCTTAAAGCATCTTCTGAATATTTTTTGTTGAAACCTGACATGTTACCTCTACAATTCACTTAACAGGAAGACAGGCTACATTTCCTACACTGCCATCTAGTGGAACTAGGATTTCCTTTGCTTACTGGAGCCCTCCAGGAAACTGATGGCACAGAGATTTCTCCCCCTTTGTGTGAGTATATGTATTCAATTAGGTGATGACAAGTGGAGATATGTTAGCATGAAGAAATTTGGGTTTTCCAAATGGTGAGGAAAGAATTTGGAATTAGCAAGCCTCAAGCTCCACAACCATGTGGCCAGAATTAAAAGCAGGTGTCCATTCTTTCATTCTCTGTACTTTTTCCAACATGCACTACCAGAAGGGCACCATCCCAGAGATGTCTGTTCATGCTAAGAAGTGTTACCAACTTGAATACCAGTAGATGTGGATAAGCATGTTTGAAATAATTTGAATCTATTATGAGAGCGGTCTACCTCACATGGAAAAAGGGATACATGATTTGAATCTTTGGGAGAAACTGCCAATCTAAGTGGCATAAGGAATGAAATGCTGGGCTCAGAGGCAGGAAGACTTACATTCAAATGCTATCTCTAGACACCAGCTGTGTGACTCTGGGAAAGTCATTTAAGCCCTCTCCACCTCAATTTTCTCATCTAAAATGAAGAGGTTGGGTTTAATGGCTTCTAAAGTATCTCCCATGTCGAAATCTATGGTTGTAAGTTGTTTTTTTTTCTATGAAGTTTTGTTCTCTTCTTGTGAGGATACATATTTTTAGGAACAGGGAGTCTTCAACTTATGAATGCCCCATACATTCCACCCGCTGCAGTGCCTCTCCCTTTGCTTCCAGAGCCCTCTCTTCCCTTTCTCTCAAATCTCCGTGCTACAGAAACTGGAGAACTAGCTCAAACTTTCCCATATCATCATTGCCCAAAACTGAAGCCCTCACTAACTTCTCCCATACTGTCCAGAATTCATACTCTCATCTGTTTGAGTTATCTCCTGATCTAGCCTAAACTTATTGTTAAATATTGCTAAACTGCCAGGTCCATCTCTTCCCTCCTTCTCCTAGTCAGCCAATAAACATTTATTTATTTATTTATTTTGGCTAGGCAATAGGGTTAAGTGACTTGCCCAGGGTCACACAGCTAGTAAGTGTTATGTGTCTGAGGTCAGATTTGAACTCAGGTCCTCCTGAATCCAGGGCCAGTGCTCTATCCACTGCACCACCTAGCTGCCCCTCCAATACACATTTATTAAGAGCTACTGTGTGCTATGCACTGTGCTAAGTGCTGGAGTTACAAATATGAAAAAGAAAAACAATCCTTGCCCTTGAGCATCTTATGATCTAGTGAGGGAAGACCACACAAAAGAAAGGTGGAAAGCAGTGGTGGGATGCAATGGGAGAGGAAAAGTTCCAGCATGGCAGTATGATGGAGTCCAACTCAAAGGAGTACAAGCTGGTGGAAAATGAAGATATGGATAGCCTGGGAGCCCTCTTTTAATGGAGACAGGAGTAGTTCTTTACTTTGCGCTTCAATCACCCAATAAACATTTATTAAGTACCCACTATCTGCCAAGCACTGTGGTAAGCCCTGGGGATACAAAATGAGGCAAAAGATAGTTCTTGTCCTTAAGGAGCCTGAAATCTAATGAGAGACAGCTTGCAAACAACTATACAAAACAAGTTATATCAGAATAAATAGGGAATAATTAACAAGGATGGAACTGGAATTAAGAGGGGTTGGGAAAGGCTCCCAGCTCTCTAATCAGAGTGACTGAGGGTACTGGTGATGTTCAAGAACCAAAGCTGATGCAGTCTCATAGGATGATGAGTTTCCTGATGATGAGGTTTCCTAAGAGCAGGAGGGGGCCAGTCTAAGGTTTCCTAAGGAAGGAGGAGTCCAGTCTAAGGTGTGCAAGCTGGTGGGAGCATTAATAGGAGTTTAGACTTAGGGTTCATAAGATTGCTATTTCATTTGATATTAAAAAAGCTTCATTTGATGTTAAACAGGCTATTATCAGCTACCCTGGATACCTAAACATGATTCAGAACAGGATTTCTGTGGGAAAATGTATTACAAGCTCCAAGCAAGCAACTTACAAATGAGGAATTCTAGAAAATGATTCATTTTAGAATGGAGAATTCAACACCTATGAACATGTAAATCTCCAGAGAGTAAAATTCATTTGTTCAATTTAGCTACAACATCAGTTAGTTAAAAAAATGTCATGTGGTTTAAATGAAGCTTGAGAGGCAGTGTAGTAGAGTGGCCAGAAAGTAGGCATTAAAATCTGGAAGACCTTGTTTCAAGTCCCATCTCTGACAGGTACTGATTGGATGACCCTGGGTAATCTAATCTCTCAGTGCTCCAGACAACTCTGTAAAACTCTTAAATTACTGAATGGCAAACTTTGCAATGACTCAAGGCAACATAATCTTTATTATTAAATTACAGGTATTATTAGTATTTATGATAATTGTGTTTCATATAATTTTTATACTTTTGTCCAGCATTTTTCTTCCTCTTTTTTGGGGGGGGCGGGAAGAAAGCTATGCTGATTAGTCTTTCAACACCTTCCCTCAGTGTTTCAGTAAATTTATTTTTCATGTGCCTAAATATTGCAAATATGAACTCTTTTAAAAAATGTATATTTTATTATAATTTACTCTAACAAGTAGTTTGTGCACTGTGTTATTCCTGATAATTCAGATATTGAGCAATCAGAGTTACAAAATTTAGCAGTTATGACTATAAAGTGGAAAACATGAAATTAGATACATTCCAAAAGACAAAAGAAAAAAGTCTACAACCAAAATTAGCTTAGCCAGCAAATCTTATAAGGGAAAAAAATAAACCTTCAATGAAATGGAAGACTCTCAAACATTCCTGATGGAAAAAAACCAGAGCTGAAAAGAAACTTTGAAATACAAATAGAGGAATGAAGAGAAAACTTAAAAGTCCCATCTCTAATCAGAAGAGTCTTCATGAGGATAAAGTGTTTACATCCTAATGGAGGAGGGAAATGTTAAAAAAGTTCTTTCAGAATTCTGTCAGAAAGGGTCAGACAGGTAGTCCATTGAGAAAGAGACCAATATATAGTTTTGAAGATGCTTTAAGAAGAAAGGAAAGTGGAGAAGAATATAATGGAAGAATATGAGAGGAAAGGTTGAAGAATTTGTTAATGTGTATAATTGGGTTGCACACATAAAACCATATACAAACATAAAAAGAGGGAGGAGGAACAGCTATTACTTGAACTTCATTTTTGCCTAAACTGCTCAAAAAAGGGCAGAACCTACACACAGAGTTTGAGGTAGAAACAGGAAGAGAGTAAAGGAGTAGATTCTGGGAGGAATTCATGATAAGTAGAACATTGTAGAAAAGATAGTAAATAAAAGGTCAAAAAGTAAAAGAAAAAAGGGTAATAATTTGAAATAAATAGGGAAGGGACATAGAAAAGAAAATGTATAAGAGAATAGGATGGAGGGAAATAAACAATTAATTACATAACTGTGAATGGGATTGCCTCACCCATAAAATGGAAGAGATTAATAGGGTGTACTAGAAAACTAAATCTAACCATATACTGTTCTAAATCCAACCATATACTGTTTATAAGAAATATACTTGAAACATAAAGATTCACACAGAATTAAAATAAGGATTTAGATCAAAATCTATTAAGCCTTAGCTGAACACAAAGCAGAAGTAATAGTTATGATTTCAGGCTAGGAAACAGCATTGTTCACTGTCCCCATTTTTATTTGATGTAGTACTCAAAATAATGGCTATAGCAATGAGACAAGAAGAAACTGAGGGAATATACGTAAGTAAATATGAAATAAGATTATCATTTTTGGTGAATATATGGTGTTATATTTAAAGAACCCTAAAGAGTTAACTAAAAATTAATTGAAACGATAACTTCAGCAAACTTATAAAGTATAAAATAAATGCACATATATCAATAATTCTATATAATACCAATAAAACCCAACAGGAAGTGAAAGAAAGAGAAATTTGATTTAAAATGATTATATAATGTATCAAATACTTGGGAGTCTTAACTTCTAAGATACAAGAACTATATAAATACAATTACAAACCACTGTTCACAGAAATAGAAATAGCCCTAAATAATTGGGAAAATATTAATTGTTCATTGGTAGAATAAATCAATATGATAAAAATTGCAATGCCACCTAAATTAATTTGCTTATTCAATGACATAGCAATAAAATTACCAATGATTACTTTATAGAACTAGAAAAAATAATAATAAAGTTCATATAGAGGCAAAAAAGATCAAGAATCTTAAGAGAAATAATGAAAAGAAGTGAGAACAAAGGCAGCCTACCAATGTCAGATCTCAAGCTATATTACAAAATGGTAATTCTCAAAGCAATTTGATACTCATTTAAAAAATAGAGAGATTGAGCAATGCAACACAGTAGCTATACAACATACAAAAGGAAATGTATTCAGTACTTGAGTTTTCTATAAATACAAAGACCCCAGCCATTGGAATAAAGACTCACTATTTAACAAAAACTGCTAAGAAAACATGACAGAAGCATGAAAGAAATTAGATTTATTTTTTTTTTGTGAGACAGTTGGGGTTAAGTGACTTGCCCAGGGTCACACAGCTAGTAAGTCTCAAGTGTCTGAGACGGGATTTGAACTCAGGTCTTCCTGACTCCAAGGCCAGTGCTCTATCTACTGCACCACCTAGCTGCCCCAAGAAATTAGATTTAGACCAATGCCTCACACCTTAAAACAAGATAACAAGATAAGCTCCAAATCAAAATGTGACCTAGATAGAAAAAGTTACATCATGCACAAATGTTTTAAAGTTTTGTTGTATTATAAGCATTATAAGATTATTTGACATTTTGTGAATGGTCTCTTATAACCAAATAAAACAAGTAAAACTAATAATTCAGTGACTCCTTCCTTGCACCTCTCTATTTAAAAAAAAAGAACATAAATATTTTCTTTCCCTGCTGCACCATGGGAAAAAAAGAATAAATAAACTAGAGAAACATGAGGGAAATTACCTGTGAGATCTGTAAATAATATCCCAGGCAGCGGATAGGGCAGTGGATAGAGTTCTAGACCTGAGTTCAATTCTTATCTCAGATACTAGCTGTGTGACCTTGGGCAAGTCATTTAATCTCTACTTGCCTCAGTTCCCTCTTCTGTAGAATGGGGTGGGGTAATACTAACACCTATCTTGTAGGATTGTTATGAGGATCAAATGAGACAATAATTGTAAATTACTTAACACAGTGCCTGGCACATAGAAGGTACTTTGTAGGTGATAGCTATTATTGTTATCATCATCATCATCATCATTTGATCCTCAAAATAACCTTAGGAGGTAGGTGTTATTATAATTATTCTCATTTTGCAGATGAGGAGACTGAGGCTGAGAGAAGTGACTTGCCCAGGGTGATACTACCAGCAAGTGTCTGAGGCAGACTTTAAACTTAGGTCTTCATGGCTCCAGGTCAAGCACTCTATCCATTGTACCACCTAACTGCTACTTCCCAGTGTAAGTAATGATCATTTTTAAAGATGATAGTCACCCATTTAAAACAAACTATTAGATTAAATACAAAAATATCAACAAAAGGCATAATCTAGTACTTTTTGGATTAGTTGATTCACCTTATCATCTATCTACAATTTGGCTAATGCTTTTATTCTACTGTCTGTCATATAGATATGTGTCCTTTCACGTAGTGTATTGTAAGCTGATAGGGAGTAGGAATTGTATGTAAACTCTATTAAGGACTACAGAACCTATCACAATGCATCACAGTGCCAGTATCCTGGTATCCTTTTCATTTGCTAGTGTTTCATTTTTGCCTCTGTGATGTACTCCATGGTTTAGGGTACTACTGATATATTAATTTCTATCTGCAGAAGTAAAGCTAAGTGATGTATCAAACCATTGTTGTTATTAATATTATGACTAATTATTGTCTTATTGGCATGGAGGTAACACTGAACAGAGTGCCAGACATGGATTCAGGAAGACCTCAGTTCAAATTCAGCCTCAGACATTTACTAGCTGTGGGACCCTTGGCAAGTTACTTGCGCTTTCTCAGCCTCGGTTTCCTCATCTGTAAAATGGGGAAAATAATAGCTTCTACCTAAGAGTTGTGAAGAGCAAATGAAATAAAACACTTTTTTAAAAAAACCTTAAAGCACTAAATAAATGCTAGCTATTATGATGATGATGATAAATTATCATCATTATTATCTAAGGAAACTGTAGATACTATTTCCATTTGGGGAAACTCTTTTCCTAAGCAGAATAAATTTTTGCGTTAAGTATGGTGTATTGTAATTCTTTTTGCTTGCATGTTAACAGTCAATAGTTTTCTTTAAAGCATAGCTGCCAGCATCCTCAATAGTCTGTTTGCTAAAAAGTTCAAAAGGGGTTTTTTTTCCCTTTTCTTGTAACTTCCGCAAAATGTCCTTCCCACTCACCCAAACCACCATCACACACACATACATACACACCCTAAGACAGGGGTTTTTAATCTGAGGTCCCTGAACTTTTTTTTGTATTTTAATAACTTTGTTATTACTGTTGTTTAGTCATTTTCAATTGTGTCCAACTCTTCATGACCCCGTTTGGGATTTTCTTGGCAAAGATACTGGAGAGGTTTGTCATTTCCTTCGCCAGATCATTTTTACAGACAAGAAAATAGAGGCAAACAGAGTTAAGTGACTTGCCCATGGTCACATTGCTAGTAAATGTCTGAGATTTGAGCTCAGGAAAATGAGTTTTCCTGGCTCGGGCCTAGCACTCTATCCACTGTACCACCTAGCTGCCCAAAACTATTTCATTTGATAACTATTTTAATATAATTGTTTTCTTTTTTAATTTTTATGCACTTTAAAACATTATTATGAAAAGGGGTTCATAGACTTCACTAGACTGCCAGAGGGATCCATGACACTAAAAAAATGATTAAGAATCTCTACTTTAAAATAAAAGTAGCTTCTGTCAAGGTGATTTTCAGAATATTTATGCGTATCCAAGCTGAATTGACTGGCCGTGTTAAGAAAACTGCCACCTCCCAATGTCACCAACTATGTATCATCTTTATATTAATTATGAGAACCAGCCCAGCCTAGGTTTCCTTCCAGACAAAGGTACATATCTCCAAGACTGCTGAAAATCTTGAATATGTGCCAAGGTCATGCTATCAATTATAAATGTGGAAAAGACTGTCCATGAGCTAGGCTTCTTATGTCCTTGCCAATTAATGCTCATAAATCTTCAAGAAAACCTGAAGAGGAAAAAGTCTTCACTTAAAAGGGCAGATATCAGAAATGGAACTTATTCTCTCTATGATTGAGAGCAATTCAGTCCAAATCAGTATATATTGCTAAGTGAACACTCCTCTTCAAAAAAAATCCTGCTGCATATATAGGCATGGAGAAGGAACAGAAATTTAACAAACCTAGAGAAGCATGTCCCATATATATGGAAACACTCATAAACTAGGCTTTGGTAGCATTCACACTCCCTGTGTTACCTTTTCAATGAAGGTTGAGTTTGCTGTAATTCAAATCTTTGAATAAACATTATTGAAATATGTTCATTCAGTTGTGCTTTCACTTTTAGTGGTTTGTAGGTAATGCTTACCACACAGCTATTTACCTTAATTTTATTTCACTTTAAGCATTTGCTGTTAAATATTGGGCAATTATCTGGAGAATTTGATCACCTTTCTAACTCTTAGATAGAATTAGCCCTACAAGCCAAGGACAACCAGGCATATTCAACTGTCTAATATTTTTGCAAATATGTAAATATTTTTGCAATGATGATGATAGACTTGTAAATCCCACTGCTGTTCTAATATGAAAATTATCTGTAATTGAAGGATTTTTTTGAAAACGGAATCTCTCTTATAATATTGTTTTCCTGAGAAAGAGGGCAAGTTCTATTTATGTCCCATTTTGCCAGTCAAGAAACTGAGGCACAGAGGCAATAAATTATTTTTTCCAAACTACATGATGTAACAATGTTTAAAACCAGTTCATAAGACTAGACTTTTGACATGGTTCCTAATTTTAAGAAGAATGACAGAAAAACATATGCTTTATCTCTAGATGTAATGCCTCAGTTTATTTCCCACTGTGGATGACTAAAGTAAGTGAGCAAGCATCCCTCTGATGCACAATAGCTAGCCCTCAAGGGAAGAAAAAGTGGCTAATGCATTTAGTTGGAAATTGGGAAAAGGGTTAGCTTCAATTCAATTTAATAAATATTTATTAAGGACCTACTATGCCTGGCCCTAAAGACACAGAAACAAAAAATGAAAGAGTTTCTGGCCTCAATGAGCTTACATTCTATTAGAATCACTCCAGGGAAATGAGAGAGATTTAAGAAGATGACTAAGAATCAAAACCATGAACAAGAAATGGTTTTGCTAAAGATCAGGGGAAAATTGACAATTTGATGAGTTTCATTTTGAAACTCATTTAACCCCTAAACTCAAATCGAAACTCAAGAGGGTGTGAACTCACAGGAATCAAAACAAAAACAGGTTTGCTCAAGTGCCCTACAAAGCAAAAAGTGGATTTTCACATAGCTTTACTTATCACCACCAAACTCGTGACTTCTTTTTTTGAATTCTGAAGAAAGAAAAACAATGGTTTAGGGCATGAGTGTTTGCCTTCCACACTGTTGGTATGTTTTTGTGAGAGTGTTCTAAAATACCATTTGTGGTGATCTTCACAGATTGCCCTTTCACATTGTGGTAAAAGGAAACTGACAGAAGGTTCGTGCTTTTGTTTTGGCTGGGAAACTTAGATACAGCAAAGACAATGCCTCTGTGGATCTTAGGGTTTTCTGTTGTTTTATTTATGTCTCCATATGCTTGCTCTTTTCTATGAGCCCCTCTTTTGTATTAGCTTCGTCTCTGTATGAACCTCACAACTACAACTGGAAAGCCTTGGCACACTGTCTGCCTGTATTAGGGAACACCAAGTCATTCCTATAACCCATCCCTACCCTTGGCTTTCTGCTGGATCACTGCAGGATCAATACAGCACATTCCAGAGTTAGAGGAGAAAAACAACCCCACCTCCCAGAAAAAGATTTAGAAAGTCATTGACTTACATCTGGAAGGAGCCTTAAAAGTCATCTAGTTCAACCTCCTCATTTTACATATAAGGAAATAGAGGCCCAGGAAAATTGAGTTAGCAAAGTCACACAAATATTAAGTGGCAGAGGCACAATTCAAATCAGGACCCTTTGACTCCCAATATGATAATCTTTCCACTGTACCGAGCTGAGTCCCAAACAAAACCTGAGGAAGTTAGGTGATTTGACCAAGGTCACAAAGATGGCTGGTGGCAGGGCTGGGATTAGAATCCCAGTTTTCTGATTTTCAATCCAAGGTGCTATTCCTCTGTACCCCAGTTGCCTGTGATGCTGCCATGATTAGCACTCCTTCTTTCACAAAGTGTCCCCAAAAACGAGTCGAATAGGGATTCACCAAAAGAAATGTCAGCATCCTAGTGCTGCCTCCAGGTTTTGGTGTACTGGAAAGTATGCTAGACTTCATTTGGGTCACCATTCATAGGAATCCCAGAAAACTTCTAATTCAGGGCCAAGTAACAATTTCCATTCCCCCAAAACAATTAAGCAAAAAGTATAAAAGTGATTGCGACCTCATACTTCAATAGTTTTCTATTTGTTAAAAGAAAGGAAGGAATGTATACTTTACCTTTAATCATGGTGTTCAAGAAAAACTAATCAGCAAATATTTATAAAATATTATGTGCCCAGTGTTGCATGGCAAAAAGGTAATTAATATATTTTCACTCTAGTTTATAGTATTTTATCTCAATTGAATAAATAACTAGTAAATTTTTATTGACTGACAGTTTTGTTGCCATTTAAAGTAATATTCATTTATAGGGTTGTAATGATCTGATTAGCATTCTTTTAGTTCTGCTTTCTTCATTCTGCATCACTTCATAAAAGTCTTCACACGTGCATGAACAAGCCATGCTTCACATCCCATCCAGCTGTCCACCCTGGCCCCCTTGCCATCAGCCCCTCTAGAACAAACTGCCAGAAAAATGTCTCCAACCCTTGGGGAAGTTCTAATGCACTCAGCTTTAGAACTCCTTCCCTGAGCAAAACTGTCTAGATTGATGAGTATTAACCTCAACTATATATAACTAGCTTTGGATCAGCAGACACACATCCCATTCCACCCTGGATATGCTTCCATCCACCTACCACCATGTACATACTACCTATCTCATGCTCTACCTCCATCAAATATCCCCTTGCTGTGTAAGTCCAATAAAAGGATCACTAGGTCAAGATATGAACATTTTTATAACTTTCTTTGCATAATTTCACATTGTTTTGGATCAGTTAGGACCAAATCACAAAATCGCCTGTTTTTTGATAAACTTTGATTTATTTTCTCTTTTATCATCTGTGCCAATTTCATGGCTGTGAGATAATAACAAAATATTTTAATTTATATTTCTTTGACCATTACCAATTTGAGCACTTTTTCATATGGTTATTGGTAGTTTGTATTTCTTCTTTTGAAATCTGTTTGTTCATAATCATTCCTTTTTTAATTTAATATCTTCTTAACTACTTATCTCTGGGGAAATGACACAACTGTACCTGTCTGTGTCAATTCCTTTAAATTTTAAGTATTAGAGTTTTACCAGGGATCTTTAATACAAATATTTTCCCTGGTCCAAATATTTTCTTCTTCTAGCTTCAGTGGTTGTATTCATATAAAAGCCTTTTCTTTCCATGTATACTCATCCATTTTGTCTTTTAGAGTTTGATTCATGTTATGACCAATCACAAATTCATCCCAACAGTTGTGAAAGATATAACTTTATGTTGTTTACTAATTTTTCTCTTAATATTTAAAATTTATTTTAAATTAAATTAAATTAAATACTTAAAATTTATTAATACTTAAAATTTAGGTCATTTAACCAATTGGAATCTTTTGTGATATAGGTGCAAGATATAAACCAATTTTCCATAAAATTATTGTCTATTTCCCCCACCCATTCTTATTGAATTAAAAACTCTTCTTTACCCAGTTTTTGTGTTCTTAGGTTTGATAAAGATTAATTTATTGTACACACTTTCTTTTAAGGCTTGCTCTACTGATCAACTTTTCTATTTGTCTTTAAAATCAAGCAGCAAATATTTTTGATAATAACTTTTGATAATAACAAAGTCACTTTATAATGACTATATACTAGAATCTGAAATCTAGTGACATAAACCCACTCTTCTTGCTTTTTTAAACAAAATTTTTCCTTTATTAGTCGACCTTTTGTCCCCCATATAAATTCTGTTATTGTTTTGCCTAATTCTTTAAATTATTCTCATGATAAATTTATTAGTACAGAGTTAAATATGTAGGTTAATTTGGGAACTACAATTATTATATTGAATAGCCTAGCCATAAATATAATATTACTATAATTATTTAGGTCTTTATTTCTGAGACCATTGTTTTGTAATATTGACGTAAGCCCTCTGTGTTTTGGCTAGCTCTCAAGAGTTTAACACATTTTGTTGTTATTTTAAATGCTATTTTTCTATCTCTTCCTGGTTTTGTTAGCAATATACAGAAATGTTGATGATTTTTGTGGGCTTATTCTGAATTCTGCGACTTTGCTGAAGCTACTATCTTAATTTTTGGTGATACTCTAGGGTTTTCCAAGAAAACAATCAGCCTCTCAATTAGAAATTATTTTGCCTTTTCTGCTAATGCATATTACTTTAACTTTTTCTTATCTTGTTGTTATAAGAATGGTTGATAGTAGACGTCTTCACATTGCTCTGGATCTTAATGAGAAAGCTTCCAATGTTTCTTCATTACAAATAATGTTAGTTCTTGGTTTTAGAAAATGTTTTCAATTATATTAAGGACAGGTCCTTTCATCCCTATGCTTTCAGACATACAGCATTGTAGTGTGAATTCATGCATCTATTGATATAATCATGTATATTTATGTGTTTAGAATGCTTAGTAAATGAATTTAATTTAATTATTTAAATATTATTTAAATACTTTAATATATAAACATGACTTACTAAAAAAACATGTTTTCTTAATGTTGAGCCATTATAAATTCCACTTGGTTATTATAAATCATTTAGGGAAATGTTGCTGCAATTTCTTTGCTATAGCTTTATTTAATATCCATTAATTATATTGGTCTATAATTTTTATTCTCTGATTTATGCTTCTATAGGTTGAAATCAGGACATGTTTGTCTCATACAAAGATTATGGTAAAATGCCTTTTTTCCCTCTATTTTAAAAATAGTCTTCATGTAGCAGATGGATTATTTATTCTTTAAATGTTTGATAGAATTCACTTGTAAATCCATCTTGTTCTGGAGCTTTTTTTTCTATGGCAGTTTATTTATGGATTGCTCAGTTTTTGAGTTTGGGTTATTTAGGTTATCTATTTCCCAACTTGTTAATTTTGACATTTTATATTTTTGCAGAACAATTTCATTCAAATTTTCAGTGTTTTTTGCCATATGAATACATTTAAAAGGATCTGATGATTTCATTTCTACTCCATGTATTATAAATTACTCTTTTCTATTTTGATAATTTGATTTTAAGGGTAGACATGTCACATAAAATTAATTTTCAGTCTTTTCAGAAATAGCTTTTTATTTGTTCAGTTTTTTTAAATGTTGAATTTGTTTATCTTATCTTAAATTTTCAAAGTATTTTTCATTCTTCCATTAGGATTCAATTTTGTGTGTGTGTGTGTGAGGCAATTGGGATTAAGTGACTTGCTCAGAGTCACACAGTTAGTGAGTGTTATGTGTCTGAGGCCAGATTTGAACTCAGATCTTCCTGCCCCTAGGATTGAAAATTTATTAACATTCTAGTTTTTTTAAAAAATTGATAGTTGAGTAGTCTTCTATTTTTCTTTTTTTTAATATAAATGATCACTCAAAAATTTTTTCTAAAGATTACTTTAGTGGCATCCCATAAATGTTGCTATGTTGTCATATTTTTAACAATCATTCCAGCATAACTTTTCATTATTTCTATGAGTTGGTCTTTAACATAGTAATTATTTAATATATCACTTTAGACTCCATTTCAGCATTCACCTTTTGTTCAAATTCCCTTTATTATTTACAATTTTTATTGTGTTTTGATTTGTAAAAGATGTTAGGGATTTTTGTTGATACATTTTTATGTCCTAGCCTATTTGTTTAAGTCCCATGGGAGTAGGGAATTCTCATTCAAGAAGTCTCCATAGACCAATCAAATGCAATTTTTCTAATACTCAATTCAAATTCTATCTTATTTATCTTTTTATTGGATTTTTCAAGCTCTGACAGAAAAAAAACCATCAAATTCATCTGCTATTAGGACCTTATTATCTAGGTCTTTTTTCAGTTTGTCTTTCCTTTAATAATTTTGTGCCATTCAGTATCTATATGTTTAATATTAATATTGTTTCATTATTTGTTTGCCTTTAAGAATAATGTAGTTTTCCTGTCTGAGTATTTTAATGCTATCTATATTTACTACAACTTTATCCAAGATCATTATTATAACATCTGGTTTTTATTCTACTAAAGAATAACAAATACTATTCTATTCATTCACCTTGAATATGTCTGAGTCTCTGCTTTAGGTACATTTTTCAAAAGCAACTGACTATCAGATTTTGATTTCTTATCTATTCTGCAACTTGCTTCCGTTATTATTGATAAATTTAGACTATTAGCATTCAATGTTACAATTAATTCTTCAGTTTAATTTTTTCCCTATACCATGTTCTGTTCTATTGCTTAAGATTATTACAACAAGTTGCCACTTCATCTCCCTT
Source organism: Vombatus ursinus (assembly GCF_900497805.2). Classification (NCBI taxonomy): domain Eukaryota; kingdom Metazoa; phylum Chordata; class Mammalia; order Diprotodontia; family Vombatidae; genus Vombatus; species Vombatus ursinus. Next base: position 13,978,772 of record NW_020940360.1, on the reverse strand, counting down.
GCTTATAAGAATTGCTTTTTATTCTTGACTCAGAAATGTTTCTTCAGGTTCTTCCTCACTTTCACCCTCACCTCTCAACTAAAGCAAAGATGTATCTTTACACACCTTGATATCCTGCTTTTACTGAAATCATCCTATGGTTACTTTTTTCACATTTCCCCACTTTGCCAAGAAAAGAATGTGGTTTAGGAATCATTGAATTTACCCTCACTCTCTACCTCTTTGCTTAATTGACCTTTACTTAAAATGCTCAATTTCAAGAAAAAAAAAACATTCACTTCTCTTCCACTTTTTACTCCCTTCAGTCATCGAGATGATCTATTGCTAATTGTCCCTTTCCTAAGGGACTTTGTCCTCACATTCTTAGACTTTGTAGTTTCATTGACCCTCATGCAAAGTATGATTTCAAAGCTATATTCTTATTACTTTCTTAGAGTGCACAGTAATTCACTATTTACTCATTGTTTGCTTTCAGAATTATTTACTTTCCTAAGTTTCTGGTGTTTGATCAATTTACATGCAGAGGCTTCACCCAATTTTAAATATTTCAGTAGAAAATTAATGAGCATTTATTAAGCATTTACTATGTATGAAGTATAGGAAAAAATTAAGTTTTTGGACTTAACTGGACACCTATCTTTTCTTATGATGGAGTATGCTCAGATTTGTAGAACAATCTATTCTGGGTTGCAAGCTGATTTCCCTTGGTTTCTAAGTGTGTTAAATTTCAGTATCCCCCCTTATTTCTTTTCATCAGTGAGTA
>NW_020940360.1:13873799-13977999 GCF_900497805.2 Vombatus ursinus | reverse complement strand
CCATTATGGTCTTTAGACATTGAAACTTTAGACATTGAAGTTAGACTTTGGCAACTTTATTTCTGGTTAAATTAAACTTGGGGTTTGTATCTGTTTGTGTCCTTTGGAGTTATATCAATTTCTACTGTCCTCTTATTTCAGAAGAAATTTCTTGTATAATTTTCTGGAGATATTAAGAGTTTCCATATCTCCTTGTTTATTTTCTGAGAGAGCAATAATTTTCATATTGTCTCAGTTGTTTGTAGTGATTAATTTTCTTCCAGTAGTGTCAAATTGTTCTTACCGTTATTCCAAACTTGAAGTTTTGTACTCTTTCTGAACCATTCTTTTTCTCACAAATTATTAATAATTAATCCTTATCTTTTCTATGATGTTGATTTTCATGTCTTTCTTTTTACATCCCTCCTGCAATAACATTATTTCAATTCTTATAGATGTCAAACCTTTTTTCATAACTCTTACTAAGATTCCTCTAAGTGTCTGTTTGTTGATTGGTTTTAAATATACCTATTTTCTCTTCTGGAAGTCTGGTTATTGTCGCAGTCTTATTCTTTCTTTCTGCACATTTCTCCTTGCTTTCTTTTACCTCATAGTACTTAATTATTTTATTGTGGCCTCCTTTTGCTCCTCGATTCCTTAAAGTTCCCATTAGAGTTCTTTTTGTTAGCATTTATTTCTTTCCCTCACATTTTAGTGTCTGCTTTTTTGAATGATTTGATGCATTTGTCACTGTTTTGAGGTGATGCAGGAAAGCTAAACTTATTCATGACTACTCAGCTATTGTTTTCCTCTTTTTTACATACGAGAAAAATGAGACTCAAAGGAGTTGAATGATTTGCCCAAGGTCACAGAGCTAATAAGCAGCAGAACTGGAACTATCAATCAACATCAAAAAATTTTCTTAAGTACCTACTGTTATGTCAGGCACTGGAATGCACTAGTGATACAATGACAAAGAATATATTCTTTTACATTCTAACCAAGGTGACTAGTACAAATATGTAGTATATACAGTGTATACAAGTATATAGTATATACAAGTATATAAGTACTGGATATAGATAACATTAATATATGTTGGATATATATGTAAATACAAATATATGTATGTATGTATAGTATATGTAAATATGTACACAAGTATATACAGAGTAAATATAAAATGAATAAATTCAAAAGAGCTAAATATAAGGCAGTTTGGTAAGAAGACTTTAGAAGTTAGAGGATGGTATCCAGAAAGGCTTCATGTAGAAGGTTTAAGATGGTGCTCCAGCTGCATCTTGAAGAAAGGGAGGGATTCTATGGGGCAGAAGTGAGGGGCAAATGTATTCCAGGTGAAATAGGGAGGCTCTGGAATTCATTGAATGAGGAGAGCAGCATGGTCAGAACTGAACTTAAGGAAAATCACTCTGGCAATAATCTATGAAGCAGGTTAAACAGTTGAGAAATTTGAGTCAGGGAAACCAATTAGAAAGCTGTTACAGGACAGCTGCATACACCAATGGATAAAAGCGCTGGCCTTGGAGTCAGGAGGACCTGAGTTCAAATCCAGCCTCAGACACTTACTAGCTGTGTGACCCTGGACAAGTCACTTAACCTTGATTGCTGGGGAGGAAGAAGAAGAATAAGAAGGCTGTTACAACAATGGAGGTAAGAGGTGATAAGGATTTGAGCTAAGGTGGTAGCTGTGTGAATAGAAAGAAGGGATGCAAGAGATTTTTGGAAGTACAAATGGCAACTCATTGACTATGTGAGGTAAAGGAGAGAGACAACTAGAAGATACTATGGAATTTATGAACCTAGGAGCCTGGGAATATGGTGGTACCCTTGAAAGAAATAGGAAATTTTGGAAGAGGGATGCTTTGGCAGGGCAAGGGAGAAGTAATGAGTTCAGTTTTAGACTTATTGAATTTGAGACGTCTCCTGTATATCCAGTTTGAAATGCCTAATAGGCAATTGATGATGGAGGACTGAAGTTCAGAAGAGAGACAGGGCCTGGATCTGTGAGTCATTGGCATAAAGATTATAAAAAAAATCCAGATTATCTGACAAGGTCACCAAGAGAGAGCATAGAAAGAAGGAAGTAGGGAGCCTGAGATAGAGCTTTGAAAATACGCACAATTAAGGGGAATGATATGTGATGGCCTATGAAGAGACTGAACCGTTAGCCATGTAGAACGAGAACCAGGAGAAAGTAGTGTCAAAAAAATCCAGAGGGAGAACATTCAAGGAGGAGAAAACAGCCAATAGTGTTAAATGAAGCAGATGTTGAGGGTGAGAACTGAGAACAGATCGTCAAATTTGGTTATTAAGATATTATTGGTAACTTGAGAGAGAGTTTGAGGTTGAGGTTGGAAAGCAAATTACAAAGGGTTGAGGAGTGAATGTAGAGGATGTGGAAGCAGTGAATCCTGATAGACTTTTCTTGGAGTTTAGCTAAGAAAGGGAGGAAGGATAGGGGATGCTATCTTGAGGGGATGATAGACCTAGTGAAAGTATTTTAAGAATGAGGAAGACTTGGACATAATTGAAAAAAGTAGATAAGCAACCAATAAATATGGAGAGGTTGAAGATTAGAGAAAGATGGAGCATGCTTGAGGTTGCAATTTGCTTTTGTAGACAGGAGAGGACAAGCAGCCCATGAAAAAGATTTGGCCTTGGCAAAAAAAAGGGGGCCTTTTTATTATCAGAGATTCAGAGAAAAGGAGAGAAGTTGAGGTAAATTTCAAAGGGTTTTTGAGATGAAAAAGAGAGAAGGAGTTCAGGTCAAATAGTCTTAATTTTCTTTCTTTTCTTTTTTTTCAATTAACAAAAGTTTATTTTCTTTCCTTTCTACCTCTTTCAACTCCACACATCCCAGTTGAAAAAGAAAAAAAAATGCTTATAACAAATATACATAGTAAATCAAAAACAAATTCCAGAATTGGCCATGACCAAAAATTTACGTCTTGTTTCGCATCTCGAATGCATCACCTCTCTGTCAAGAGGCAGGTAGTCTCAATTTTCTCAGTCAAGTAAGAATCAAGGTCCTGAGATGAGGGGAAGAGGCATGGCATGGTGGGGGGAAGTATCGAAGACCTGAAGGGAGACAAAAGGTTTAGTAGAGCTTCTATGAGTGGTGAGACAGGGACGGAAAAGGTGTTGTTTTGCTGATTGTTTAGATTTAAGAAAATGATGGAGCAAATGTTAATAATTCAGATTAATATTAAAAGTGGGTCATGGGTACAGGTTGTTGGTTTTTTTCTCCCAGAGAGTTGGTTGTTAAACATTTACCAGCACATCCCTGAACTGAGGCCATATGACATCACATCAGACCTACTGCTTTTTCCACTACACCACAACAACCTACGTTGGAAACACAGTCAGACATTGTACCATGAGGAGCACTTAGGAAGTGCTGATGGTGATTGTGAAGACATTTGGCCATTTAATTCTTTCCATCCTTTCAAAAGAAGTGATAGCCTTGCTCCTCTTACTACTACTTCAAAAAGAGCCTGGATACTTCATTTTGACCTGAGGGATGCCCCGTAAGGATATCCTAGCTGCTTGAGTTCCCCATACATGCAGTGGAAATGAATCAGGACTTTTGAACTGTTGAGCAATTTGTGATTAAAAGAATAATTTAGTTTCAGATGGAGCAGTAGGTTTTTGTGGTGGGCTCTTTTCCTGCCACCGCTGTTGTGGTTTTACTGTCTACCTGAGTGTTCTAAGCAGCTTGACAATATTTAGCAAATTAGTTTCAAGCATGAATTAGTTTCTCTTTCCCATACTACTCCTCACACCATATCTACCCCTTTACAACACACACAAACACACACACACACACACACACTCTCACACTCACACACTCCAAACCCTGCTATGAAATCAGTTCAGTACAAGAATTTACCAAATGCCTACTGTGTGCCAAGCACTATCCTAGGCACTGGGGATCCTAAGGAAAACAAAACTAAACCATTTCTGCTCTCAAAGAGTTTACATTCTATTGGGGGAAAACAATATGTTTACAACTTAAGAAAATACAAAGTAATTTTAGAGGAAGGCACTAGAAGCTGGAGGTGGAGAGGTTAGGAATGGACTCAGAAGATAGTATTTTAGGGGAGACTTGAAGTGAATAATAGTAATAATAAACATCACAATAATATTTATAAAGCACTTTAAGATTTCCAAAGCATTTTTTCTTCACAACAGCCCCATGAGGTGGTAAGTGCAAGTTTTGCTATCTTATTTCATGTTTATTTTTATGTATTTTGCATATATATGTATTTACTTTATATATACCTATATATCTATAGCTTATATCCCCCAAAAGAATGAAAGCTTCTTGAATTCAAAAACTTTTATTTCTGTCTTTGTATCCTTGATGCCTAGCACAATGTGCAGTATATAGCAGGTGCTCAATAAATGTTTATTGACTGTGGAAACTCAAAGAGTTTCAAACTCAGAGAGTGATTTTCCTTTGGCCAAACAGCTAATAAGTGTGAAGGCATCTCTGTTTCAGAGTCAATGTAACACAGGTGATTTGCTTTCTGTAGTGAAAACATGTTAAATTAGGAGGCATGTGGCAGTGATGATAAGAATACTATTTCAAAAAGTCCATTATTCCATCAGAGTGGATATTCCCTCCATTGATGCAGATTGCAACCCTTAGTAGTCTGTCTTCATGAAGTAGTGTAGGCCCCCACCCCTGCCAAATCATCTGTTAGTGACCAATTTGCCTTGAAAAAATAATGCTGATGACAATGATACATAATATTAATAACTTATTGACAGTACTTTTCAATTACAAAGCACTTTCACTTAGATTCTCTCATTTGATCACAGCAGAACTAAGTTTCTTGAGATATGGCAGAAAATGTCTCACTTCTGTCGGGTCCTAGTGCCTGGCATATAGCACGTGTTTAATAAATTTTTATTGAATTATAATCCTCACAAAACCCTGCAAGGTAGTTCTTGCAAGTATTGTTATGATTATTTTACATATGAGGAAACTGAGACACAAGGAAAACCAGTTGACCAAGCTCAAATTTTGTTAAGTAGTGGGTTGGGACCCAGACCATGATCTTCTGACTGCAGGTGCTCTGGAATAGGTCAGAAGAATCACTGTAGGGACCTCATCTAGCTTTCAGTATGGTTTCTGTTCTAAAAAGAGCAACTTGGGAAAAGTTTGGATTGTCATACTGGAAATGATTTCTCAGCACAGCTGACTAAAATCAACTATAAAACCAGGCAGCCCCAAAGGGATGTACTAATATAGATGCAGGCTAACGCTTAACTGGAAACGACGAGCTTCGTTAGACACACATGCCAACAGAGCTGCCAGCCAGCACACCCCCAAGAAACTGGGAAGTTTCTTTGAAGGATACAGGGCATGCCTGCAGGACAGCAAAGCTAATTGGGAGAAAATAAATGAAAAGAGAGGACAGGAAAAGGAAACTGTGAAAAGAAATGGTGCCAAGAAGACTCTTAGACACTGTTAAATGACCCACATATGCTACTGCTTTTTGTTATAATTCTCAGCTTCAACTTATCCCATTCAGTTAACCAGCCAACCACCCAAGCCATCTCACCATCTTTTGACCTGTTCCTCTCCACCTGAACCACACTTTCTACACCCAAACCAGAGACCTGGATCTTCATACTAGGGTCTTTCTGCTTTTGTGCCACAGACCCTAAATCTAGAGCTCCTGCCATGGAGCTTCACACAGTTGATTGGTGATTGAGTGAGTCTAACACACCTCTCCATTACCTGTGTAGTCTTTCTCTAAGCTCCTTGGGGGCAGGGATTGTCTTTTTTTTAATCTTCAAATCCCCAGTGCTTAACACAATGCCTAGCATTTAGTGACCACTTAATAATTGCTTTTTCATTTATTCAGTGTCTTGAGCTCATCCAGGCATCATGGTATAATGGAGAGACCTGAGGACTAAAAGTCAAGAGGACTGGATTTCTAGTCCCAGCTCTTTTGGAAACTTGATTTGAGACTATGAGTAAATCACTCCTCTGTAGACTATGGAAGTCAGACTAGGTAGTCCCAAAGTTCTCTTCCAGTTCTGAAATTCTATGATTGCAATTAGTCCCAAGCCTGTTCAAGGCCAATATCTAAACTAATCTTTAAAATTAAGAATGAAGGCAAATTATCTTGAGTTCTAAATTGCTGATTCTCACTTCCTACAGAAAAGTGAAGATGATTTCCAGATTTGAGGATTATTTTTCCTTTGAGTAGTTTCATTATACTAGGTTTCCTAAGCTCCCTTCCAACTCCAAAGACCCTGCTTGCCATCTGGGCTAGGGCAAAAAACAGGGCACCTATAACTGATGCTTCTCTGCAGCAAAAGACTGTTATGGCGAAGCCAATTGGCACCATTTCAGTTGGCCCATTTATCTACTTCTAATTTCTATACAATGTGGTGACCAGAGTTATTATAAGAACTAATTAATTCAATGTTAATGAATTCCTTTTAATTGTGTACAAGCTCTTGCACAACCTAGCTTTCGGCCATTTGAAGGAGCTGCTAGTTCCTTTCATTCAAGGTCTGATGCAGGCCTCTTGCTTGTGGCTCCTGCTTTTGAGGAGCCCACCCTTACCCTTCATTGAACAGTTTCAATCAATGTGCAATTTTACTGCAACATATTGAATATGTTATTCCATGTGCACTTAATGAGTCAAAAAATAATAGATTCATTTTTTCCATTCTCAAATCATCCCACTTTATTAATTCCTTGATTGCAAATGTTGCTTATTTTTCCAATTTGTAATGTTCATTCATTATTTTCCAGTTATTCTCTAAGAACTTGCTCTTCTGGGCTCCAGTGAAGTCATTCTGCCTGACATTGCCTCTGAGAAGCCATTTTGGAGATAGAACTCCATGGAGAATATAGGTAAGGGTCTAGACCCTATCTTAACATATGCTCCTGTGGCATATATCCTTGGAAAATTGGAGAGAGACACAACTCTGTATGTTGATTCTATGGGATGCCACCCATGGAATATTAAAAAGTGTTTACTCAACAAGCGAAAGGAAGTCTGGGTGAGAGGTATATATGTGTGTGTGTGTGCATGCATGCATGTGTGTTTTCTAATGTATATCAAGCTGATTTAAAGTATGAATGTTAGGATTCCAATTATAGATAAATTTCCTATAAGAAGAAGGCTTAGAAAAATAAAATTTTCCTAGAATTTTAGCACCTCAATAGAATTTAAAGGTCATGTAGTCCAATCTCCTCATTTTCCCAGTCATGAAACTGAGACCTATCAAGGTGACATGACTTGACCAAGACATAGCTACCGATTAGTAGTAGAGGCGGGACTAGGCCTGTATCTTGGTATTTGTGCTCTGATTTATCCCTTCCACTCTCACTTTAAATTCCTTTTATCTCTTAATTAGTTGTGGGGTTTTTTTTTGCCAATTTCCTCTGAATTAAAAAGACGAATGAAGCTATGCTTGGTGCCTCATGAATATAATCTTTGTAAGGTACTAGATAGGTGATATGACCCCTTTGTTCTGCTGTATTCCCTTCATCATGACTACGGCAAGTTTACACTGACCATGACTTTTCTTTTTTTTTTCCATCAGTAATAGTTCCCACAAGTTCATGCATAAAGTATTATTTAGAGATGATAGTCTGAGAGAGTTCAAGGGATAATTTAAGTAATATAGGCCAGTCAATCATAAGAAAAAAAAATAAAACATAGGTGAAACCTGCTCCAACTGATGCTTCTATCTGTCCTTGAGTTCGCTGCTTACTAGCTAGCCTCAGAAGCCGGAAAAGGAATTATTTCAGACCTGTGTTACTATCTGTTTCTTATGATTTTGGACTAACTGGAGATAAAGTCAAAGGATTCATCCTAAAAGTGATATCCCCCCCCCAAAAAAAGTCACACTTATCTGAAAATTATTACTTGGGACATTGCTTGCTTGGCATTGAAGAGGTTTTATTTCTTCTTGGAGATCTGGCCTATAGTTAGAGGCAAGCTATTTTCATGTTAGCCAAGTAGTTTATAGATTGTATTATATTACATATTTAGTATTATTTATAATATACATTATTGTATAGTTTGAGGCCTTAATGTTAAGGAATTTTCTCACAGAGTTGTGGCAAAAAAAAAACATTGTAAACTTTAAGGTCCGTGAGAGCAGAGATTATTACATGTTTTGTCTTTGTATCTCTAGTGCCTAGCACAGTAACTGACACACAGTAGGTGCTCAATAAATGTTTGTTGAATGGTTGATATGTAGAAATGTAATCTTTAAATCATAAGTACAAGAGACACCATATCACAGTCAGTCAACTAGCATCTATTAATCTCCATCTATGTGCCCAGAACTCTTCCAAGGTCTGGAGATACAAAGAAAAGCAAAAAACAGTGCCAGTCCTCAAGGAGTTGACAGTTTAATGGAGGTAACAACATACAAACAACTATGTACAAACAAGATATATTGGAGGTAGTCTCAGAATAGAGGCACTAAGATTAAGGAGGACTGGCAAAGGCTTTTCTTAAAAAGGTGAGACTGATTGACGTATAATGGAAGCTATGAAAGTCAGGTGATGGAGATGAGGAGGGAGAGAGGTCCAGGCATGGGGAATGAAGAGGGACAACAGCCAGTAAAACCTCTCAGAGTCAGGAGATGTAGTGTCTTATGTGAGGCAGGAAGGCCAATATTACTGGATCACAGAATATCCAAGGGAGTAAGGTGTAAGAATACTGGGAAAACAAGAAGAGGCCAGATTATGAAGGGCTTTAAAAGCCAAGCATTTCTGACACTGGTAGTAGGGAACCACTGGAGTTTATTGTATGAGGAGAGGGGAGCAATATGATCAAATCTACACTTTAGAAAGATCAATTTGGGGGGCAGCTAAATGGTACAGTGGTAAGCGCTCTGGCCTTGGAGTCAGGAGGACCTGAGTTCAAATCCGGCCTCAGACACTTGACACTTACTAGCTGTGTGACCTTGGGCAAGTCACTTAACCCCGATTGCCTCCCTCACTCCCCCCCAAAAAAGCAAGATCATTTTGTCAGCTGAGTGGAGGATAGTTTAGAATGGGGAGAGACCTGAGGCAGAGGGACCAACCAGTAGGCTCTTGGCAATAATCCAGGCTTGAAGTGATAAGGGCCTGTACCAGAGTGATAGCAGTGTCAGAAGAGAGAAGGAAGCATATACAAGAGATGTAACAAAGGTAAAAATGGTCAGATAACAACTATTTGGATACTGAGACTGAAAGAAATTGAGGAGTTAGGGATGATACATAGGTTGCAAGCCTGGGTGATTGGAAGGATAGTGATACCCTCAACAATAGTAGGGAAGTTAGGAAGAGGGTTCAGTCTTTGACACGCTGAGTTTATGATATTGATGAGATATCTGGTTCAAGTTGTCAAATACGCAGTTGGAGATACAAGACTGAAAGCCAGGAGAAAGGTTAGGGCTGGTCAAGTAGATTGGAGAGTCATCTGCATAGAGATAATTGTAAACCTTGGGAGTTGATGAGATCACCAAGTCAAATAGCATAGACTCCCCGGGGTGGGGAACCTGTGGCCTGGAGGCCATAAATGGCCCTCTAGGTCCTCAGTGCCCCAGACAGCTCTCTAAGCCTAAGTTATAGATGAGTTTACCTCAGAGCTCCCTATGCTGATGAAATCACAAGTTTGGACCAGTAACAAAATTTGTTGCAATATCAATTGCTGATATTTCATGACCAATAGCTTGCTTGAGGTGACAGTATTGCTAATATGCTTTTTTTCTTTCTAATTTTTTATTCTTTATTAGAAGGGTGGCTCTTGCAGTTTGAGAGGTGAAGGATATATCGGGAAATTAAGGTGATGCAAAAATAAAACATATCAATAAAAATTTTAAAACAATTAATGATTGTTACTAATCATGCTAATCTTAGATTCAGGACAAAATCATGAATTTTCATGCTAACAAAAATTAAAATAATTAACATGTGTTAAGATAATTTTTGTAATTAACAACCCTCTAGAAATGCAAACCTTGAAATAGACAAACATAAGCAAACTTTGTACAGAAAATCATAAATAAACTTCTATCCTTTACAATCTAACAAAATATGTAATCTAAGTTTAACAAAGTAATATCAAATGCCCTATTTGTTTACATGTCCACTTTTTATCCCTCATCTTCTATATACTTTCCAGATTTTGCTAGTGTCGTTATCATTGACATCTATATAATCAGCATCTATTTTGGTCTTTTAATTCTAATTTCTTCATTCTGTGTCATTTCATAAAAGCCATAAATTTTCCACTTGACATAATTGTCTATCAAAAATAAAGCTCACTTTACATCATCATCCCGTATTTCAAGAGAATGCTTGTATTAGGAAAGGTCTTGGTTCAATGCCTTTAATTATTAAACTGTGTCATCCCTATTCTATCAATGGTTCTTGGACAAAGTAACTGTGTGACCTTGAGCAAGTAACTTAATCTACCTAGGCTTCAATTTCCTCATCTATAAAATGAAGAGTTAATGAATTCTGTACTTAGAATATTTTCTTAACAGAGGCTAAAGGCAACAAAGCAGAATGGAAAAGGAGTATTACAAGGGGGATGTTGCAGGAAAATGTTGCAAGAATATTGGAATAATGTGTGTTTATTTGAAGTTAAAAACTCTGACCATAAGGGCTGTCTTCTTTGTAATCCCAGATGTGCCCAGTGAGGGGAAAGACCTCTCTTGAAATAGGAGGTGCTGCTAATAAATTTGTTTGCTACATTATTATATGCAAACTTTTCCTTCTGAGGCCAGATTGATCAATTTGATTTGATCAATTCCAGGGCTTCAAAACCCTAGGACATTTCATCTCTCACCTGTGTTTTTGCACCAACTGTCCTTAATGACAAAAATGCTGTCTGCTCACCTCTTACTTACAGCAGAAAAAGAAAAAAAAGTTCTTGTCTTTTAAGGAGTTTATATTCTAATGGACAAGATAACATGTAAGTAGGACAATGGAAAGGCCAGTTGTTCCCTCCCATTGCTTCCTTTTCCAGGAGGTAGAAGAAATAGAGGTTTCTATCTCTCCCATGACTTCCTTTTCCAATCAAGAGAAGGCTTCCCTCCATCTGACTTCCATTTATTGCTTAATTCATCCAAGCTTAATCCCTTCCCTAACATGTTTAATAGATAATTTAAATGAATCTTGGGTAAATTAAGTTGTTGATTCAATTGTTCCCCTAGCAACCATCATTTCTGACACAGATGCTTTTGAAATAGGTTGGAGTTGAAAAAAACTGCTTCCTACAAGGGCCAATGCTTCTTTTAGAAGAAAAAAAATATTGCATTTAAACAGAACAGAGCTTTTAGTGTTACAGTGGTTTTACTATAGTGCTAATGAGGATGACTTCCCTGACTACTAGGGGCCACTTAGCTTAGTCCAAAGAAAAAATCTCTTTTGTCCAGTCACAGACCATAGCACTAAATTCTGCAGACTTCTTGGAAATAAATGCTATTGGTCAATAGAGCAACAGAGATGAGAAAATTTGGCTCATAATCCATCATCAACATAGAAATCAGGATCATCTCCTGCCACTGTCAGGTCAATGTTACTGTTGTGTAAAAAGTAAATTAGTGGAGCAGCTAGGTGGCACAGTGGATAGAAGACCAGCCCTGGAGTCAGAAGGATTTGAGTTCAAACTCAGTCTCAGACCAAACACTTGACACTTACTAGCTGTGTGACCCTGGGCAAGTCACTTAACCCCGATTGCCCCCCACACACACACACACAAAAGTAAACTGGTGTCAGAGCCAGGTCTTGAACCTGGCTCCCAGTCCAGTGAATCTGCTATTATTAGATTATTTGCCTCATTTGTTGTATTACACCACCTTCAGAAGGGGGAAGAATAAACAACTCAGGTACTCAGATTCTTCTATCATTTGCTAATGATGCCATGAGAAGAACCTAAAATAACTGATTTTCTTTCTGTAAAAATAAATTTTAATCATGTGTTTTGTTTATTTTTTACATCACTAAAATTTTTTTCAGTATTTTTACCACTTCTCAGCCATCCCATATAACAAATAATACTTTTACATGAAACAGGAAAAGAGAAAAAAATCAGCAAAACTAATCAGTGCCAAAAAAAATCTGAAAATACGTACAATGTAACGCACCTATGGACCTCCCACCTCTGCAAAAAGGTAGGCAAGGGATGTCTTCTCATATCTCTTCTTTGGAGTAGGGTCACTTCTGATTGTTTTCTGGTTGTTCTTTACTTTTACGTTGTAGTCATTGTATATATTATTTTCTGGGCCCCTAGCTTCACTCTGCATCAGTTCATGTAAATCTTTCCGTGCTTCTTTGTATCCATCATAGTAATATTCCATTACATTCATGTACCACATTTGTTTAGGTCATTTCCCAATCAATGAGTATTTACCTTGTTTCCAGTTCTTTACTATCACAAAAAGTACTGCTGTAAAAGTATAGGTGTATATGAGGATTTTATTTTTTTATCAATGGCCTCTTTGAGGCATAAGTCTTCCAGCATAATGTAGTCTCCCTATTCTTTTTATGTTGTGAATATTGATCTTTTATTTGTCTGATACTACTGCTTTTTGGACTCACCTGATACATTTGTTCTAGCCCCTCATTTTTATTCTGTATATGTCTTTGATTTTTACATGTGTTTCTTGTAAGCAACAGATTGTGGAGTTTTGTTTTCTTTTCCAATCTGACACTTTTTCGTTTTATTTGATTGTTTAATCCATATACATTTAAAGTTATGCATTAGGTTTTTATTTTCCTCCATTTCTCTCTAATTTGGATTTTTTTTTTTTGGATTAAGGTTTTTCTGCTCTTCCTCTACAAAGACAGTATTTTGGTCTCTTCAGTTATTTTAGTTTAATTATTTTAATGTAACCCTATTTCCACTGGTTCTCTTCCCCTCACCCTCAAATCTCACCCCAACCTCCATCCTCTGTCACTCCTTTCTCTAGTTTTAGAATTTTGCTTAACTCATTAATTCTTTTTTCTTCCTTTTGTCCAGTTAGCTAATTTTTTTCTTCCCAGTTAAGGAATCAGTTAAAAATCCCCCCTTTTCTCCTCTCTTTCAACTTATTTTTATTTCATTTCCTGCATCTTTTTTCTGTAAAGAATTTCTTTCCCTCATTCTCATTATTATTCCCCTTCCCTTTCTATCTATTCTATACTTTTATTCTTTGATTCATAGTTCTTATAATTATGTATTCCTTCTTTAGATTCTGCATTTTTTAGGGAATCAAAGGTCTTAAGGTACCAATTTTGAGTTCCCTTTTTTTTAAAAAAAAAAAAAGGTTTTTTTAATTCCTTTGCATATCTCGTTTCCATTTTTTTCTGTTGTGCCTCACTATTGAAAATACCAATTCCTTCAAAAGATAGAAAGGATAGAAGTGTTGCACTACACTAGGTATTTTCTTATGCCCCTGATTATGAGTTCCTTAGTACCCTTTCCCTCCCCATGATCATTTTTTCTCATTTACCATGAAATCTCCTCTCTAGATCCATGCTCACCCACTTTTCTGGGTGTCATTTTCTCCCCAGTAGACCTGGTTACCCATTGCTACTCTCTGAGGTAATGAATGATCTCTCTAAGTACTAAATTCCTGCAGATTATACCCATTGAATGTCATCATCTCCCATTATAGAATATCTCTCTCCTCTCCATGGAGAGCATTATTCATTAGAACTACCTTCCACCACTGAAACAAGATTTCCCCTTTCCCCTCCCCTGTTTCAATCCCTTTCTTTTACCAACTTAACCAGTTTCCTGCAGGCCCTCTTCTTCCTGAAAAATAACAGGAGTTATTTTCCCTTCATTATTAACCTTTAACTTGATAAGAGTATATCACATATTCCCTTCTATGTTCATCCTTTCCTTCCCCTTTTATTCCTCCCTCTTCTGCAGTATAGTTCCACAAAAATATTGATTCATCTGTAGACAGGTGTTGTGAGGTTTAGACCACAATGTTTTAGTCCTGTTCATCCACCATCACTTCTTCTATTTGATTTCTGCTTTCACCCTTGTCTCCTTTTAGAAAAAAATTTCTTCATGGTTTTTCTATTGCTATTTTGTTATTGTTGTTGCTAACCCATAAATGTCTTTCTATTTCTCCTTTTTTTTTCCTGAGGTAATTTATTTCATTAAGTATGCCTTTCTTAGTTGCTGTTATTGTTTACTTTAACTGTATTTCTATTGTCTGAAGTGTTTGTGAAGCAAATAATCTGCTCAGATCTAATTTCCTTTTGGGAATGTTTTAAATATCTCTTTTGTATTTCTTGTCCCTCAATTCATTTCTAACCCTAAATTTGTTTCAAATTCCAAATTCTAAATTCATTTCTTACCCTAAAGGCCACATTCTTTTCGTTATTAATATCTTTCCTGTTGGTTTGTATGCTGATGATCAAGGTCTTTAACCTAGTTTTCTTCCTCCTGAGATCTTTGGTAATTAATCTTTCTTCTTTATATTTCCCTATAGCTCATTTTCTGACTCTTTCCCCTCTGATAGTAATTTCCCTGGGAGTCTAAATCTTAAGGCTGTTTCAGCCTCTTCCTATGTTGGGGAATTCATATTTCATCAGCCTCAGTCTCTGCTTAAAGTAACTTCTAAGGGGATAGAACTGGCAACATCAGGATGCCAGTCCCTTTTCCTCTAGGCCTGATGGAATGCCACACACACATTAGTGCCATTCCCTAGTTCTCTCTGGCCTTCAGTTCTCTGAATGAGCACTGTTGCAGCACAATGTATTGCCATTCCAGGCAGAGTAAGTCTTTTGGCTTTCCATGGTGCAATGGGATGGTGGGAGAAAAATTCTGTTGCAAGCCCCTGGGTAGGTATTAGGTAGCTCTGCCAGAATATGGTGGTCAGTGGAGGAGGGAACTGAGTGAGCCATTAGTGATTAGGGAATTAGCTTTTTCTGAGGTTGTTTCATTGAGTTGTTTCTTCTTTATGGTTTTTAGTGTCTTAGATTGTGGAGACAAAGGAAATTTCTTTGTCCCTTATGCGTAAGCCCTATTTTGGGGAGGTTTGAGAAGGTCCAAGAATCAGAGAAAGTGTCTAGTCCTCCCTCTTGTTAGTAAAATGACCCAGAAGCAATCACATGACCCAGAAGCTAAATTTCTTATTTTAGAGGTATTTCCCTTCTCTAATCTCCAGAAATTTCTGCTGGGCCTACAGGTGTTGGATTATTGCAGCCACTCCCTGTTTTGCTCTCAGGAATGCTGTCTGGACTAGCTTGGCCTCTAATGAGAGAATGCATTATACAATAACTTTAAAACAGGCTTCATTAACAACTTATAACTATTATAATCTGCTGGGAGACTGATGCTTAAGTATCATCACAACATAGAATAGTTATCTTATATGCAGAACAACTAGATAGGCATTTTACATTTCACATTGGCTCAACACTGTCCAAACATCTGTTAGTATGTGTCCGTTGGTAAAATGTCTAGGCTTGGTCCAGTGCTTTTGTTGGGAATATCCTCTCCAGAAGCATCCCATACAGCTAACCAACTCCAACTTTTTGGAACATAGGGCTTCTGGATCTTAGTAGATTACCTCCAAGCCTAGACATATCCATCCCAAGAACAATGTTTGAACATTTAATTCAGGAAAGCAAACACAAAACAGAAAAGGCAGCCAGCTCACTTATTTAAATCTATGCTCCATACAGGAACAGAAAAAAAAAAAAAAGGATGAGAGTGAAAGCACCACACATTTCTCCCACCCTTTATCATGGAGAATCTAAGTAGGCACATTACCTGCCACCCAGACAAGTTAAAGAAACTGACCTGGAAGCTCTCTCTTCTTTAAATTGATTCAGTATTGTACTCCCCTGACACTATTGTGTGATACAGGGCAGGACTTTTCACTTTATATAATACTGTCAAGTCCTCCCACCAAAGCTCTCATGTGGTCAGTTGGAAACAGGAATGGAAACTCTGTGACCTATGGGATGGCCCCTGCTACAACTTTTTTTGGGGGGGGGGAGTATATGCCAGGATTCTCTTTTTTTATATATTGTTTTTATTTATTTTTTTGTTAACATTTGCGTTCCAAACTATTTCTCTCTCTCCTTCCCAAACTAGAGAAGGGTAAAATCTGACACAGATACATACACACACACACACACAGACAAACACACATATATATATAGATATGTATAGATAAATACATATATATGTGTGTGTGAAACTATACAATATACTGTTCCATATATCAGTTCTTTCTCTGGAGGTGGATAGCATCTTCCTTCACAGGTCCTTTGTAGTTGATTTGAATGTTCATATATCTCAGAATAGCTTAGTTATTCACATTTACTCTTTAAGCAATGTTGCTGTTACTGTATACAATGTTCTCTTGGTTCTGCTCATTTCACTCTTCATTATTTCATACAAGTCTTTCCATGTTTTCATAAAATCAACCCACTCATAATTTCTTATAGAACAGCAGTATTTCATCACAACTTCTTCAGCTATTCTCCAATTGATGGGCATCCCTTCAATTTCCAGTTCTTTACAATTTTTTTAAAAGGCATATTTTTATGTCTGTCCCATTTGGAGAAAAGAAAGTCTCTCAAAGGAAAGAAACATGCCTATTCTCAAGAAAATCTTCCATTGATTTACTAGTGTGAAATTTTGGACTCAAAGTAGGATTTGTGATAGTGAGACTTGGTGGAGTTGTTTGGAAAAAAGCACACATGCAAACCTTGAGAGACAGCATAGTACATGTACTAGATTTGTATGTGACATGGGTTTGAATCCCCACTCTGCCACTTATTAGGAATGTAACCATGAACAAGTCACATAAATGTCTCTAAACCTCAGATTCTTCATATATAAAAGAAGAAAATGTAGCATACTAATAGGGTTATTGTGACAAAAATACTTTTTAGCTTTAAAGCACTATAGGAATGTAAGTTATTATTATTATTAATCCTTCTACAAACTATAAGTTATATTCAAGAATAGGGTTTGACTTTAAACGACTTTTGAACAAAATATCTTTAAAACATTTTAGAAGTGCATATGTGCATCAGACAATTGATGTCATTGACGCTATTCACTTAGCATTTGTGATGTGACAGACATCCTAATTACACATCATTCTTATCTGTTCAATAAAGAGGGGCCAAGGAAACTCTTTTTTCCTTTGGATGAAGTATTAGTAACACTTTGTTAATCTTCACCTTGTTACTATGTGAACTTAGAAGTGATATAACTACTTTCTTTGTGTCCTAAGGACCCAGCACAGTGCCTAGCACATACTAAGTGCTTAATTAATACTTTTTGACTGACAGAGAGACTGACTTTCCTTTTTAAGTTTTTCCTTAGTTCACATTCTTCCCTCTTTCAAAATGGCCTTCCCCCAAATCAGCCTGAATTCATGAGATTTTATGGCATAGAAATTATTCAAAAATAGTAGGCAGGAGCTGCTGATTCAGTAGGTTTGAAAAAAGGCAGAAAGATTTCCCCTGGTTTTTACAATTTGAATGAAAGAGATCACACGAGAGAAACCCATGCTACTGATGAAAATCTAAGCTATGTGGCATGTCAGTTCCAAATTTTATCTCTGTGCATCTAACAGTATTTGAGAGGCAAAAATAGCTCTCATATTGTACCAAACCACATACTAAGTGATACCAAAGGTACCTCAACCCAAAAAAACAAAAGTTGGGGTATTTATTCTACTTTAAAAACCTTAAAGACAATATTTATATATCATCATTACAAACCTATGCTAGAAATAGATATAACATATAAATATATCTCCCTATTTCTTTACTGTAAGTTCGCTAGGTGACATAGTTGATAAAACACTAGGCCTGGAGTCAAAAAGACCTCAGTTCAAATGTGACTGAAGACCTGTACTAGCTGTGTGACCTTGGGTAAGTCACCTAACCCTGTTTGTCTCAGTTCCTGGTCTGTAAAATGAGCTAGAGAAGAAAATGGCAAACCACTTTAGTATCTTTGCCAAGAAAACCCCAAATTGGGTCATGAAGAGTCAGGCATGACTGAAACAACTCAACAACAACAACAACCCCTTTATTGTAGCAGACTCTGAGAAGATAAAGGTGAGAAAGTCAACCTCAGGGTCAGCAAGACCTAGGTTCAAGTCCTTCCTCTGACACATATATTGACTTTGGGACCCTGGCCAAGTCACAGAGCACTCC
Source organism: Vombatus ursinus (assembly GCF_900497805.2). Classification (NCBI taxonomy): domain Eukaryota; kingdom Metazoa; phylum Chordata; class Mammalia; order Diprotodontia; family Vombatidae; genus Vombatus; species Vombatus ursinus. The sequence goes on along the minus strand of NW_020940360.1, from coordinate 13,959,836 downwards.
AAAAATACTGGTAAATTGCAGAACAACTATGTTGAAAGTTTAGAAAGTAGAAAGTTTCCTCATCTAGTCATAAAATCATTAGTCTAAATCCAATGAATTCCCTTTTCCTTCCCACAAATAAAACCCTATTCTAGGCAGAATGAGAGCACATAAGTATATTTCCATTCCACTCAGTTGTTGAAAAGTGACAAAAGGAGAAAGCCCCTGTAGTTCCAGAACAATTAATAAAGAGTAAAGGGATCTGTTACATTGGTTACACAAAATATTAAAAGCCCTGGAGAAAATCCTCTTAGAGAGAGTTATAGATCATAGATTTCTAATTTGGAATGTTCTTAGAGGGTCAACTAGTCTTGTTTTTCTCATTTTATATGTAAGGAAACTGAGACCACAACAAAAGTAATTTCCTCAAGGTCACAAAGGTAATTGAAATCCAGATCTTAGCAATGCAGATCCAGAGACCTTTCTGTTCTGTCACATTGGAAGGGCATGGGCAAGAATTATCAAGGAGAAGAGGTGATGGGTGTGTTGAGATCTGCACCGGTGTGGGGCAAGAGGGAGTACATATTTCTGTGAGATCCAGGATCCATCAAAGCATATCATGGACAAAGAACGCCGGACTGGGAATCAAGCAACTTGGTTTCGGGTTCTGACATCTAGCTGTAGGATCCTGGGCAATTCCCTAGCTCAGGTTCCTTCCCACTGAAATTAGGATAATAAAAATTGTACTCCCCACTTCGACAGGTTATTGGAAGGAAAGAGAATCAGTTATCACCTAAGCAGTGCTTCTTAAACTCTGAGTCTCAGTTTGGGTCGAATATGAGGGATAGTGAAAAATTTGGCAACAGTAAAACCTTTCTGAACACACAACAACCAAAAATTAATTCAAAATCAAATGCATAATAAATCTGTGGTTTTTCTGGGAGTGCTCACCCCTGTTGCATCACGCAATTTCACTGCAGCCTTGGTTCTGAATACACAACATGTGCACTTTGCACTGCGCATGCCATCAAACCACACAATGCCAGCGAATGCTACCAGAAATACCTCAGCTCAGATTTGAGAGTATTGTATGTTATGAATTGCAGTGTTTTTACTGTACATCCAAAATGGTTAAGTGATTTTTGACTTTGGATTAGGACAGAATTTCCGAAAATTTCTGAAATGGCCTTAAATATACTTCTGCCACTTTGTACTATATATTTATGCGAAGTGGTGTTCTCAGCATTAATGATTATAAAATCAAAATATCGATCAACTCTGAAAAATGTTGAAGATGCTCTATGTCCTGCAGTATCAAGTATTCCACCAAGATTTAATTCTTTATGTAAAAAGATATTAGCACATCCATCTCATCAGTATGTAAATTTACTTTACTCTTTAATAAGTGGTAAAATTATATGTATACCAAAGAATTGTTTTAAAATAAATTTCTTTATGATTTATTATCAGTAGATGTTTGATTTGTACAACTATTTTATATACCTGTATACCCGGGGCCATGTAAAAATTTCTCAGGTGAGAAGGGGTTGCAAGTGGAAAAAGTTTAAGAAGCCCTGACCTAATGTATAGAGAGAGCTGGCTTTAAAGTCAGAAAGACCTGGGTTCAAATTCTGCCTAGGGAGGGGATTCTAGGAAGATGGTGAAGTAGGTCAGAAAATTCCAAGCTCTCAAGATTTTCCCCCACAAAAAGAGATGAAGTAGCGCCACAGGATGAATATTAAGTTGTAAAAATAAATAAGAGTGGGGGCAGAACAGGCGGTCTTCCTCCTGGGACAATTGGAGAAGATGTGATGAAACGTCCCAGGACAAGGTTTGATACCTGTGAAGGGTTAACACCTCCAGGCTAGGCCCTAGTCTGTTTAAACAACAAGCGGCAAGCCCTGGGGTTAGCTGGATTGGGAGGCTGCCTCGGGTGCCAGCCATAGGAACTTTTACCCCCAGGACAGTGAGAGGTGTTGGATGTCTGAGCCCAGGAAGATTGAGGGAACTTCTGCTGACAAGGAGTACCAGACCCAGGTGTGATACAGAGACTCAGCAGGAGTGAAAAGGAATCAGCACACACCCAGTGAGTACAGAGGCAGTAGGGCAGGTATGCTGCTGGCTATGGGCACTTACAGGAGGCTGGAGGTCTTGGTTCCAGTTCCAGGATAGAGAGGAGAACGGAAGGAGGATATGAAGTCAGAAGCACCATTCCCCATATCCCAGGACTAGAGGTTATTATAAAAAACTAAGCTACTAAATATTAAAAAATGCACAGGCAAAGGAAAAAGAATCCAACTATAGAGAGTTACTATGGGAATAGAGAAGACCGGGCTTTGTCTGAAGCAAAGATACCCTCTTCTACTCCAAAGAGTAATGTCAAATGGTCACCTCCTCAAAAAGAATTCACAGAACTTTAAAAAAGGCTTTAAAAATCAAATGAGAGAGATTGGTGGAAAACTAAAAAAAAAAAAAAAAAGTAAGAACAATCCAAGAAAAACAAGATTATGAAAAGAATGCCAACCAATTAGAAGAGGAGATCCAGAACCTTAAAGAAGAAAATGACTCCTTGAAAATCAGAATTGGGCAAGGGGAAGCCAGTGAAGTTATATGAGATTAAGGAATAATTAAACAAAATATAAAGAATGAAAAAATAGAAGAGAATGTGAAACATCTCAAAAGAGAAACAACTGATCTGGAGAACAGGTCAAGAAGAGAAAACATCTACTGATCATCATCTGAAAGAGATCCTATGAGGAAAACCCACAGGAATATTACAGTCAAATTCTGAAACCCCCAGCTCGAGGATAAAATATTATGAGCAACAAGAGAAAAAGAATTTAAATGTGGTGGTGCCACAATTAGAATAATACAAGACCTAGTAGTGGTGACACTAAAAGACCACAGGTCTTGGAACACTGTATATCAAAGAGCAAAAGAATTGGGGTTCTGGCCAAAAATATCATACCCAGCAAATTTAAGCATAATCCTGAATGAAAAAAATGTACATTTAATGAACTGTCAGACTTTCAGGACTTTGTTAAAAAAAAAAACACCTGAATTTAATAGAAGATTTAACATACAAGAGCCAAGAGAAATATAAGGTACATACCAAAGACTAATTACAAGGGACTCAGTAAGGAGAGACTATTCACCTTTTATGTATGTAAAATGTAAAACGTATGTCTAAGATCGTGATTAGTAATTGGGTAGTTCATAAGAAAGTTTGGGGATTCCTGAATGTGACATGACTTTAAAAAGTAAAACCATTTAGAAACAGCAAAAAAGAGTAATTATTTTATACAAATAAAGTGTGAGAGGAAAAACTGACACAGGAATTAGATGAGTGAGGAGAGCTGTTAGTTCTGGAAACCTACTTTCATTGGGAATGATGTCCAAGAGGGAACAATGCACATATATCTAGAAGAGAATAAAAGTCTCCTAAATTCAAAAAGAAATAAAATGCTAAGGGGATAGGGAAGGGGAAGAGGATAAGGGAGGGATCTTTAAAGGGGAGGTTAAGGGAATATGTCAAAGAGGGATATAAAAGGGTGTTTAGATTTATAGGAATGGGAGGATAAGGCAGGGAGCCTTGGTGGGTAGTATGCACAAACATAAAAACAAAGATCAGAAGTAGAATTTGTTAGAGAAAGTATGTATATTTATATATATGTGTGTGTGTGTGTGTGTGTATGTATGTATGTAAGTATGTAAGTATGTATATATGTATACTTGTGTGTGTGTGTGTGTGTGTGTGTATATATATATATATATATATATATATATATATATATATAGCTGTGCTTAATTGTAGCCTTCTGGGGGTAGGGGGAGGAAGGGGAAAGAAAGAACAAAGTAAGAAATGTACATTAGAGAACAAAAGAAAACTAACAAGGAAGCAAAGAAAAGATGGACACCTCTCAACATAATGCATAGTATTTATTATATAGGCTTTCTTGAAATGGAAATTTATTGTTATATATTTTGTATCCTCTCTTACATTCTGCTGTGCACTTAACAAGGTATTTTTCCTTTTCTTATTTTGTATTTAAGTTTCAATATTTAAGTTTAAATTATGTTTCTTTTCCTTTTCTTGTTGTGTATTTAAGTTTAATAATAAAAAAAAAGGAAAAATGTTTTGCCTGGGACTCATACTGGCTTTGTGACTCTCGCAAGTCATGTAGACCCTGACATATACTATTTGTGAGACTGTTGGCAAATCCTATGACCTCACATTGTTCTAGGCAACTCTTAAAGACTATAAGTTATAGAGAATGTGCTATGGACATCAGCAGAGGGATTTTTCTTGAACAGGAGTACCCTATATCAATGAAATCACTTGTCCAGGCATTATGCCTATCCTTGTTGCAAGGAAAGTGTTTTGTGTAACATGTAGATTCTGAACTCTCTACACATAAAACAGATACAGAACAGACAGGGGCACTCTAGAACCAGATCATGTGGACCAGGGCATATTAAAGCTGATTATTAAATTTTCCATGTGAAATTGGCAAATGTTATAAATCCGGGTTCGATTTATTGTTTTGTTGATTGTCCAGATGTGATGGAAGAAGTGATAGAGAAAATGTAAATTATGCAGATTAAACTTAAAAGTGTTTCTCTGTGGTTTTTGTAGAGTCAGTTGTTAAACATTTATCAGCACACCCCTGAGAAAAGAAGTTCTTAACCAAGAATCAATGGACCCTTCAGATGTTGTGAAAAGATTCCAAAAGGTCTATAAACTTGTATGGGGGGGCAAGGGGGTAAATGTCATTATTTTCACTAATCGTTCATGAAGTTTGGCATTTCCTTCAATTATTTAAAATTTTATTCTGAGAAAATATCCATTACTCCACTGGACTGCCAAAGGGGTCCATGACAAAGGTAAAGAACTCCTGATACAGACAGAGCATATAAGGAACATAAAACATGAGCCTCCATTTGTAGCATAGCTATAGAGTTCCACATGTACAAATGGACTATTGCATGTATAGGAAATTGAAGCACTCATCTGTAAAGAAAACTCCTCAATGTAGATAAGATCTCACATATAAAAGAATTTTGAACTGGATCCCACCTGAAGTCTGACCACGTGTGTAAAAGGAAAGAAATAAACAAGCATTTGTTAAGTTTCTACTATATACCAGGCACTGTGGTATGTGCTTTACAAACATTATCTCATTTGATCTTCACAACAACTCTGAGAGGTAGGTGCCATTACTATCCCCATTTTACAACTGAGGAAACTGAGGCAGAGTAAGGTTAAGAGATTTGCCCAAGGTCACACAGCTAGTAAGTGTCTAAGGCCAGATCTAAGCTCAGGTCTTCCTGAATCTAGGCTCAGCATTCTATACATTGCAAAAACCAGCTGCCTCTAGGGTTTTCATGTAAAATATTGATGCTATTCTAATGTGTATATATATATATATATATATATATATATATATATATATATATAGCCTCAGTAATTTTTCTTACTAGGTTTAGGAGGTAATGATGATTTATATTTTTTCTCTAGTGGACTCTAGGCCTCCTCCCTTCCATACCTCAGCTTCTGCTAAAAGGTAAACATTTCCTATATCTTTAAAGACAAACACCTTCTCTCTCCTAGTCTCTCCCACCATCTTATTAACCACACCAGTCAGTATAGGCAGCCATCTGTTTTCTTTAATACTAATGGGAATAAATTTCTAAATATAAAGAGGGGAGAATTTATCTTCTCCAGCTCAAGATGTAATCACAGAAAGTAAGGAGCAGGTAATAAGGTGTTAAACTAATAGTAAAGACATATCTATGCCCTGTATCACTTCTCAAAGTGTGAAAAAGTTTCTTGACTGAATTAGAAGGGGCAATTGACACTGGCTGGCTGGAGACTGGCCGTGTTCTTTATTAGCTCTGTAGTTAATTCAGAGTGGAGTCAGCAGAAGGGAAAGAATCCAACCACTTAGAAAAACTTTTTATTTCTTAGGGTGGGGAGGGAGAAGAGGAGAGGGGTTTCTTTTTCCCTAACCCATTTATCATGGAAGTCTGTTATTATGTAAGAGCTATTCACTTGAAGCCAGCTGTTGGCAGTGGTCAAGCAGTTCAGAGAGTCAAGTAATTTGAGTCAGAGAGCAGAGTACCTACTCTCTTCAGACAGGCATAGAGACAGAAAGTCAGCATTAAAGATTGGAATCAGCCTCATAGTACATGACCTCTGGCAGCAGAGAAGAGAGCTGACTATAGATTCAAGAGAGATCTATCCCTGGCAATCAAGAGTCAAGGAACACACCCAGGGAGCCCAGAGAATGCCCAAAAGAGATGCTGAGTCCAGTAAGAAGTATCATGAGCATTTCCCAAAAAGAGAAAGATCAGGGTCTGGCAGTACTAGAGGCAAGAGCTGCCTTGACAACTTGTATTCCTTACATGAGTTCCTTACTACCAATGTATTCACTCTTCCCATGGACATTCTATATATTTGTGAGAGAATGCACCCCAATTTGATGGAAAAGAAGATATTTGAGAATGCTCCTGATCCCTCTTAATGCTAGTGCCTGCCTTTATTGATCCTGTATATGTCTTGTTTTACATAGTTGCTTTCATCTCATTCCCCCCATTAGTCTGTAAGAGCCATGACAGCAGGGACTGTCTTGGCTTTCTTTGTATTCCAAACTTAGCACAGTGCCTCACAAATAATAAGCACTTAATAAATGCTTACTAACTGACTGACTGCGCCATCTTAGTAAATGCCTTTGCTTTAAGCTAATTGGGCCTACCAGCTGACTGGCTGACTATTAAAGGTAAGCTAGCTATAGTTTTATGAGTATAAACTATTGAATATGAGGGTAGTAGCCACCCTCTGTAGTAGCAGCCTCAGCAGAAGGCAGAAGCAACAGAAATCAATAGAGCAAGTTCATTTGTAATCCCAACTGCTTTGAATGGTAAGGAACTAAATAGATTTTTCTCCTTTATCTCCTCCCGTCTCGAAGAAGGAGAGGAGATCAAAAGGCAATATGGTATAATGCATGGGGCACTGAACTTAGAGTCAGGAAGATGTGGGTTCAAATCCTACCTCAGACACTTAATGGATGTGTGACCTGGGCAAGCCATTTAACTTCTCCTTGTCTAAGTATTCTCATCTGTAAAATGTAAGAGTTGGATTCAATGGGTTCTAAGGTCCTGACTAGCACTCAATTTATGATCTTAAGAAGATCTTAAGAATGACAATAATTGTAAATTGCTAAGCATAGGGTCTGGCATGTAGTAATTGTTATATAAATGTTAGCTATTATTATTAGGTCATTTAACTGCTATGAGCTTCAGCTTCTTTAGCTACAGAAGGAGCAGACTAAAGTGCCTATGGTCACCAGCATCCTTCCAACTCTAAATATTAAGATCGTAGTAGGCCACAACCACTTCTTATGACCATTTACTGGCCCTGTGAACCTGAGCAAATCACTTACTTTCTCTGCACCTTAGTTTTCTCCTCTGTAAAATGATGGGGTTGGACTTGATCCAGCCTGAATATTCTATTAGCCCCTGACCACATCTGCTTCCTCCAAGTTACCACTTCTTACAGCACTGTCTAACTCTCCTGGTTGCAATCTCGGCTTCCTGAACAACCAAGCTTTTCTCTTGGGCTCCTTTGCCATACACAGACCCAGCCTTTTCCTTTCTCTGAGGCCAATCCTCAGGTGTACATGTATGCCTCAAGTTTCTTCTATTAGCTACAGAAGTCAAATTCATAGATCCTGAAAGAAACACAAATAGGGAGAGAAAATGTTTGTGGATTGTTCTTTTAAAAAAAAAATTCTGGAAAGATACAAAAGGCAGCCTGTAGCCAAGAATTTTTTTTTCAAGTTCTCAACCATATTAAGTGACTTTCCTTGGTATAATACAATCCAATAATCATTCCAAATTTAATCCATCTTCATCCTGTGAATGCAAGGTCAGTTTGCAGCCTTGTGTTCTAGGCTGACATGACCAAATGAGTATCCATTAACTTTTTAACAACAGTGGGGTATCTAATAGAAAGAATAGATATATGTATATAGATAGACAGATACATGCATACATATGTATATATATTTGCATATATGTATATATATGTAAATATACATATATATTCCATAATCCAAAGACCTATGTTCAAATTCTGCCTCTGACATTTACTACTTATGTGACTTTAAGCAAGTCATTTAATCTCACTGGGCCTCATTTTCTTCATCTGTAAATTGAGGGAGGTGAACTAAATGGCATCGAAAGTCTCTTCCTGCCCTAGGTCTCTGATACTCTGAAATAATAGACATAGGCAAGAGTGTGTTAAAGCCAGATCTTTGAGAGTTGGTTCTTAAAGATCTTAAAGAGGATAAGTTTCATATTTTTTTTCTCCCTGTCTCCCTTCCAGCCCCCTTCCCCAAGATGACAAGCAGTCTGATATTGATATTTAAGAGTAAATGAGGGAGGACCCTTGTTTCTGACCATTGGGATAACATTACTTCCTTGGGGAAAAGAGAATTCTTCATAGCAGAAAATAACAGACTTCCATGATAAATGGGTTAGGGAAAAAGAAACCCCTCTCCTCTTCTCCCTCCCCACCCTAAGAAATAAAAAGTTCTTCTAAGTGGTTGGATTCTTTCCCTTCTGCTGACTCCACTCTGAATTAACTACAGAGCTAATAATGTCTTTTGGGCATAGTTATAAATTGCTCTCCAGAACGGTTGTATCAGTTTACAACTCCACCAATAATGCATTAGTGTCCCAATTTTCCTACATCTCCAACATTTATCACTTTCCTTTTCCATAAGCATTTAAACATTGGAAGGTAGCAAATGCAACAAATCGGGGCTTGATTTATTGTTTTGTTGATTGTCTTGACTTGAGATATGCAGAAGTTCAGAGAGTTAGGAGTGAAGCCAAGAATGAAATGAATGTGACTTGGGCATCTCATGAAATGCTGACTGGGGAAGAGGACTCTACTATGAGGAGAGTAAGCCTCAGGGCAGGGCTATTTCCAGGTGTGGACAAGTCCAGAGAGCAAAAATTGGAACCAGGAGTCCAGGCCATTTCACTTTTGAGCTCCGAGTGTTAGGAGCTTTTTCTTTACATGAAGCCTAAATTTGCTTCTTTTCCATTTCCACCCATTGCTTCTAGGTTCTGCCTTCTGGGAATGAGTAAAACAAGTTTAATCCTTCTTCCAATTGGCAGCCTTTCAAATACTAAAGACAACTCTCATGTCCCTCCAGGAAGTCTTTTTTTCCCTACCCACTTCATAGGACCATAAATGTAGAGCTAGAAAGGCCTTCAGTAGCCTTTTTATATTTGAGGAAACCAAGGCCAATAATGTTACAGGTTCCTTCAACCATTCCTCATGTCACATTATCTTACGGCCCTTCTTCATCCTTGTTGCCCTTTTCTGATGTCCTGTAGCAGACCAACGTGCTTTCTAAAATGTGGTGCCCTGAACTGAGCACAATACATTAGATAAGATCTGACCTGGGCAGAATACAGTGTAGCTTGCCCCCTCTTGAATAGTGTAAGATTTCACCAGAGGGAGAGAATACTTTGTTGCTCCAAGGGAAGCGGTCTGAGGTTTAAGAGTAAATGAGGGAGGACCCTTGTTTCTGACCATTGGGATAACATTACTTCCTTGGGGAAAAGAGAATTCTTCATAGCGGAAAATAAACAATCCAATTAGGTTCTTGCTCAGGTCATTTCATCTGCTGGAGAGTTTCTGTGGTAAACCAGCCTCTCCATCCTGCCGCACTCAGGGGAAGGTGTTATGTTAGTAATTTCCTGCTGAGTTGCTAAAGACAAAGGAGAAAGATGGTGATGTATATCAGAAAGCTGCTGAATGTGAGCTGACTCAGAGTTAACACCCAAGGTTTTATTTCTTTTTTTATCTTTTTTTGGTAAATAGCATTTTATTTTTTCCAATTACATTTAAAGATCATTTTCAATATCCATTTTATAAGATTTTGAGTTTCATATTTTTTTCTCCCTGTCTCCCTTCCAGCCCCCTTCCCCAAGATGACAAGCAGTCTGATATTGGTTATACATATGCAATCATGTAAACATATTTCCACATTAATCACGATGTGAAAGAAGAAACAGGAGGAAAGAGGAAAATCACAAAAACAAAAACAAGTGAAAATAGCACACTTTGATTTGCATTCAGACTCCATAATTTTCTCTCTGGATGTGAATGACGTTGTCCATCATGAGTCTTTTGGAATTGTCTTGGATCGTTGTATTGCTGAGAAGAGCTAAGTCAATCATAGTTGATCATCACACAATGCTGCTGTCACTGTGTACAATGTTCTCTTGGTTCCGCTCACTTCACTCAGCATCAGTTCATGTAAGTCTTTCTAGGTTTTTTTTGAAATCATCCTGCTCATCATTTCTTATGGAATAATAATATCCCATTACATTTATATACCACAACTTGTTCAGTCATTACCCAATTGATGGGTATCCCCTCAATTTCTAATTCTTTGCCACCACAAAAAAGAGCTATTATAAATATTTTTGTACATGTAGGTCTTTTCACCTTTTTTATAATTTCTTTGGGATACAGACCTACTAGTGGTATTACTGGATATGCACAGTATGCATGTATGGGTATGCACAGTTTGATTGTCTTTTGGGCATAGTTATAAATTGCTCTCCAGAACGGTTGTATCAGTTTACAACTCCACCAATAATGCATTAGTGTCCCAATTTTCCTACATCTCCAACATTTATCACTTTCCTTTTCCATCATATTAGCCAATCTGATAGGTGTGAGATGGTATCTCAGGGTTGTTTTAATTTGCATTTCTCTAATCAATAGTGATTTAGAGCATTTTTATATGACTGTAGATAGCTTTAATTTCTTCATCTGAAAACTGCCTGTTCATATCCTTTGACCTCTTATCAATTAGGGGATGACTCATATTCTTATGAGTTTGACTTAGTTCTCTCTATATTTGAGAAATGATGCATTTACTAGAAACACTTGTAAAAATTGTTTCCCATCTTTCTGCTTTCCTTCTAATATTGGTTGCATTTGGTTTTGTTTGTGCAAAACTTTTTTAATTTAATGTAATCAAAATTATCCATTTTGCATTTCATAATGTTCTCTATCTTTTGTTTGGTTATAAATTCTTCTCTTCTCAATAGATCTGATAGGCAAACTATTGTTTGCTCCCTGTATTTACTTATGGTATCACCCTTTATGTCTAAATCATATGCCTATTTTGACCTTATCTTGGTATACGGTGTGAAATGTTGGTCTATGCCTAGTTTCTGCCATACTATTTTCCAATTTTTTTAGCAATTTTTGTCAAATAGTGAGTTCTTATGCCAGAAGCTAGAATTTTTGGGTTTATCAAACAGCAGATTACTATAATCATTTACTACTGTGTCTTGTGTACCTAACTCATTCTACTGATCCACCATTCTATTTCTTAGCCAGTACAAAATAGTTTTGATGGCTGTTTCTTTATAATATAGTTTTAGATCTGGTACAGCTAGGTCACTTTCCATTGCATTTTTTTCCATTAATTCCCTTGATATTCTTGACCTTTTGTTCTTCTAGATGAATTTTGTTATTATTTTTTCTAGCTCTATAAATTTTTTTGGTACTTTGGTATGGCACCATTGGTATGGTATGGTATGAATAAGTACATTAATTTAGATAAAATTGAAATTTTTATTATATTAGTTCAACCTTCCAATGAGCAAATGATATTTTAAAAAATTGTTTAGATCTGACTTTATTAATGTGAAAAGTGTTTTGTAATTGTGTTCATATAGTTCCTAGGTTTGTCATGGCAAGTAAACTCCCAAATATTTTATATTGTCTACAGTTATTTTAAAGGGAATTTCTCTTTCTATCTCTTCTTTCTGAGCTTTGTTGGTAATATTATAGAAATGTTGATGATTTATGTGAGTTTATCTTATATCCTGCAATTTTGCTGGAGTTGTTAATTATTTCAAGTAGTTTTTTAGTTGATTCTCTAGGATTCACTAAGTATACCATCATATCATCTGCAAAGAGTGATGGTTTTGCTTCCTCATTGCCTAATCTAATTCCTTCAACTTCTTTACCTTCTCTTCTTGCTAAAACTAACATTTCTAGTACAATATCGAAAAATAGTGGTGATAATGGGCATCCTTGTTTCACCCTTGATCTTATTGTAAAGGTTTCTAATTTATCCCCATCACATATAATGCATGCTGATGGTTTTAGATAGATACTATTTATCATTTTAAGGAAAGCTCCATTTATTCCTATACTCTCTAGTGTTTTAATAGGAATGGGTGTTGTATTTTGTTGAAAGCTTTTTCTGTATCTATTGAGGGTAATCATATGATTTTTGTTGGTTTTGTTATTGATATCATCAATTATGCTAATAATTTTCCTACTATTGAACCAGCCCTGGACTCCTGGTATAAATCCCACCTGATCATAGTGTATTATTATCCTTGTGATAAATTGCTGTAATCCCTTTGCTAATATTTTATTAAAATTTTTGCATCAATATTCATTAGGGAAATTGGTCTATAATTTTCTTTCTGTTTTGGCTCTTCCTGGTTTAGGTATCAGCACCATATTTGTGTCATAAAAGGAATTTGATAAAATTCCTTCTTCATCTATTTTTCCAAATAGTGTATATAGTATTGGAATTAATTGTTCTTTAAATGTTTGGTATGATTCACTTATAAATCCATATGGCCCTAGAGGTTTTTTCTTAGGGAGTTAATTGTTGGTTTGTTCAATTTCTTTTTGTAAAATGGGGCTATTTAATATTTTATGTCCGCTTTTGTTAATCTGGGCAATTTATATTTTTGTAAATATTCATCCATTTCACTTAGATTATTAAATTTTTTGGCAACAGATGGGCAAAATAGCTCCTTATTATTGCTTTAATTTCTTCTTCATTGGTGGTGAATTCACTCTTTTCATTTTTGATGCTGGTAATTTGGTTTCTTCTTTTTTTTTAAATCAAATTAACCAAAAGTTTATCTATTTTATTGTTTTTTTTCATAAAACCAAAAATCTTAGTTTTATTTGTTAGTTCAATAGTTTTCTTACTTTCAATTTTATTAATCTCTCCTTTGGTTTTCAGAATTTCTAATTTGGTATTTAATTGGGGATTTTTAATTTGTTCTTTTTATAGCTTTTTAAATTGCATGTCCAATTCATTGATCTACTCTTTCCTTATTTTATTTATGTAAGCATTTAGAGATATAAATTTCCCATAAGTACTGCTTTGGTTCACTCCATAAATTTTGGTATGTTGTCTCATTATTGTCATTCTCTTTGATGAAATTATTGACTGTTTCTATGATTTATTGTTTGACCAACTCATTCTTTAGGATTAGATTAGTTTTTAATTATTTTTTAACCTATCTTTCCATGGCCCTTTATTGTAATTTTTATTGCATCATGATCTGAAAAGAATGCATTTAATATTTCTGCTTTTCTGCATTTGATACCCATCGCTCAACTTTTGGGTACGTGCTATGTCCTGCTGAGAAAAAGATGTATTCCTTTCTGTCCCTCTTCAGTTTTCTCCAGAGGTCTGTCATATCTAACTTTTCTAAAATTCTATTCACCTCCTTAATTTCTTATTTATTTTGTGGGTAGACTTATCTAGTTCTGAGAGGGGGAAATTGAGGTCTTTCACTAGTATAGTTTTGCTATTTCTTCCTGTAATTCACTTAACATCTCCTCTAAGAATTTGGTTGCTATACCACTTAGTGCATATATATTTAGTATTGCTATTGCTTCATTGGCAAGATGTAGTTTCCTTCTTTGTCTCTTTTAATTAGACCTACTTTTGCTTTTGCTTTGTCTGAGATCAGGATTGCTACCCCTGCTTTTCTAAACTTCAGCTGAAGTATAATACATTCTGTTCCAGCCTTTAATTTTACCTTGTGTGTGTCTCTCTGCTTCAAATGTATTTCTTGTAAACAACATATTGTAGGATTCTGATTTTTAATCCATTCTGCTATTTGCTTTCATTTTACAGGAGAGTTTATCCCATTCACATTTACAGTTATGATTACTAACTCTATATTTCCCTCCATCCTATTTCTCCCTTTTTCATATTTTTCTCTCTCCTTTCACTCTGTTCCTCCTCACCAGTGTTTTGCTTTTGACCAACGCCTCCACCAATCTGCCCTCCCTCCTATCAGCCCCACCCCTTTTCTTCCCCCTTTCCCCTCCTATTTCCCTCCCTATAAGTTAAGAGAGATTTTTCTACCCAACTGAGTGTGTATGTTATTCCCTCTTTGAGCCAAACCTGATGAGCCAAACCCAATGAGAGTAAGGTTCAAACAATGCTCACCTCTTTCCTTCTTTCCCTCTAATGTAATAAGTCTTTCATGCTTCTTCATGTGATATAATTTACCCCAGTCTGCCTCCCCTTTCTCCCAGTATAATCTTTTTTTCACCTCTTAATTAATTTCTTTTATCATTACATCAAAATCAACTTATATCCACACCCTCTGTCTAGGTATACTCCTTCTAACTGCCCTAATAGAGATACAGTTCTTAAGAGTTACAAGCATCATTTTCCCATGTAGGGATGTAAACAGTTTAACCTATTAAATACTACAGGTTTTTTTTTCTTTTTCTTTTCTGTTTATCTTTCAGTGCTTCTCTTGACTCTTGTATTCAAAGATCAAATTTTCTGTTCAGCTCTGGTCTTTTCATCAGGAAAGTTTGAATGTACCCTATTTCATTAAATATCCATCTTTTCACCTGAAAGATTATGCTCAGTTTTGCTGGGTAGTTGATTCTTGGTTGTAATCCTATCTCCTTTGCCTTCCAGAATATCATATTCCAAGCCCTCCAATCCTTTAATGTAGAAACTGCTAAATCTTGTGTAATCCTGACTGTGTCTCTTTGGGATTTGAATTGTTTCTTTCTGGCTGCTTGCAGTATTTTCTCCTTGACTTGATAGTTCTGGAATTTGGCGAAAGTATTCCTTGGAGTTTTCATTTTGGAATCTCTTTCAGGAGGTGATTGGTGAATTCTTTCAATGACTATTTTTTTCCTCTGATGCTAGGGGAGTTTTTCTTGATAATTTCTTGAAAGATGATGTGCAGGTTTTTTTTTTTTTTAATCATTGCTTTCAGGTAGTCCAGTAAGTCTTAAATTATCTCTCCTGGATCTATTTTCCACGTCAGTTGTTTTTCCAATGAGGTATTTTACATTTTCTTTATTTTTTCATTCTTTTGATTTTGTTTAACTGATTCTTGATGTCCCATGGAGTCATTAGCTTCCACTCGCCCAATTCTAATTTTTAAGCAATTATTTTCTTCGGTTAGATTTTGTACCTCCTTTTCCATTTAGCCAATTCTATTTTTAGGGAGTTGTTTTCTTCAGTTATTTTTTGTGCTTTGATTTCCAAACTGTTTACTCTTTTTCATCATTCTCTTGCATAACTCTCATTTCTTTTCCCAACTTTTCTTCTACCTCTCTTACTTGATTTTTAAAATCCTTTTTGAGAGGGGGTGGAGCCAAGATGGCAGAGTGAAAGCAGGGACTTGCTTGAGCTGTTCCCCAAACCCCTCCAAATACCTGTAAAAATATGGCTTTAAACACATTCTAAAGCAGCAGAACCCACAAAAAGACAGAGTGAAACAAATTTACAGCCCAAGACAACCTGGATGGTTAATCGGAAAGGTATATCATGCCAGGCAGGGAAAGGAGAGTAGTTTGGCTTGGGCGCACAGGCCACAGCAAACCTGGAGCAGGCCTCAGACAACTGAATTGCAGGCAGATGTGGTGGTTTCCAGACTTCTCAACCCACAAACGCCAAAAACAACCTAGAAGGTCAGTGAGAAAAGTCTGTTTCTGCGGTGAGAGAGAGGGGTTAGGTCTCAGTCGCAAGTCCTGACTGTGCCCCTGGGGCAGCGGCTGCCTCCTGAGCTTCTGACCTACAGACTGAGGGGGAACCCAGTGGCTGATCAGAAGGGGATTGCAGAGATCTCTTTGCCAGTGCTGAAGCAGGAATCTCTTGCTTTGCCCGTGCTTGGATCTGAGTCACAGGGGCGGTCCTGGGGCAAGGAGGAGTGCTGGCATGGTGGAGCTTGTTGTGGTGGTGGAGAGGAAACACCTCACCCCTTATCATACCAACTTAGAAGAACTGAAAATTTACAGGTCCCTAAAAGTACCTCTGAAAACAGCTGTACAAACCCCCAAAGCTTGGGACAGTACATTCTCCACATTGGAAGCAGACTCTTACCTTAACAAAGAGTTTAAAACTCAAGTAATTGGCTGGAATCATGAGTAAGCAGAGCAAAAAGAGTCAGACTATATTATCTTACTTTGGTGACAAAGAAGATCAAAACATGCAACCAGAAGAAGACAATAAAGTCAAAATTCCTACATCCAAAGCCTCCAAGAAAAACATGAATCAATCCCAGGCCTTGGAGGAGCTCAAAAGGGATTTTGAGAAGCAAGTAAGAGAAATAGAGGAAAAACTGGGAAGAGAAATGAGAGTGATGCAAGAAAATCATAAAATCCCTTCTGAGCTCTTCCAAGAGAACTTTTTGGTTTTGAGACCAATTCATATTCCCCTTTGAGGCTTTGCACGTAGGCATTTTGACATCATTGTTCTCTTCTGAGTTTGTGTTTTGATCTTCCCTGTCACCATAGTAGTTTTCTATGGTCAGGGCTCTTTTTTGTTTTTTGTTCATTTGTAAAAGTTGACCTCTGCTCCTGGGATACAGGGGGCACTGTCACAAATTTCTTGCATAGGGAACCAGAGGCTTGGTCACTGGCTTTCTGGGTTGGGGCCTCTGGCTGGCAGCTTGCCCATTGTGCTAGGGTGGCCCAGCCTAGTCATACCTGTTGTGCACTAAGTTCCAGGGCTGGCAGTTTGTCTGCTGTGCTGGGGCTGGAGGCCTCACAGCTGGCCTGTTGTGCCACTGGACTGCTGAGCCAGAACATCAGGGCCTTTGTTGCTGATCTGTACTGTGGCTAAGAGTCTCCTGCTGGCTTGCCCAGACATCACCTGCACTAGGCTGCACTCACCTTTTGCCCAAGTGAGACGGACCTTTCCTGAAGTCCTTCTAAGTTATCTTGGGCTGAAAAATTGTTTCACTCCATCTTTTGGGGGATTCTGTCACTCCAGAATTCTTTTAGGGGCTTGATTTAATGTTGTTTTTTTTTCTGAGGGAAGTGGGGGAGAACTCATGCAACTTCCTGGCTTCTCTCTGCCATCTTGACTCTGCCCTCTAGAACAGCCGTAACACTCAAGTTCTAAAGAGCACTTACACACTCTTTACTGTTTCTTAGGAAAGAGAGATCTTTCTTCTAAGATGGAACTTCTATAACAGGAAGAGCTTGTTTTAAGAATCAAGAGACCTGGGTTAACTGTGGTCTATGACTGAGTCATTTCCATTCCCTGGGCTTCATTTTCTTTATTTTTAAAATTAGGGAGTTGAATTCCTTTTCCATTCTCAAATTCTGTAGCCTGGCTTAAGCCTAAGGAAGGATTAGAAGTCAGAGCATCCCTATATATGTTAGGTGAATTATGCTCCAAGGGCATGGCAGCTTTATGAATTACTAAAGAGACAGTCTATATCTGAGATAGTGTGAGTGACTAGTGTAGTAGCTAACAGCCAAAGTTGATTTGGACAATCTCACAAAATGCTCAAGAAAAGAAAATAAGCCCCTGGAGCAAAGGAGAATAGTCACCTGAGGTGGGGGGTTAGAGTGGGAAGGGAAATATTTGGTTGACAGGAAAGTTATTCTACTCAAACACAGATTATTGAAGTCTTGGGTGAGATTCTAAAGACCTTAGGAGTATGCTTTCATGAATGATACCTTTTGAAGATTAGTGCTTAGAAAAAGAAATTAGATTTGGGCTACAAATTCCTGATTTTTAAAATGTTATCTAATAATAGATATTTGAATCTATAGACTATAGCTTAAAATATAGGAAGAATACAATTGGCTCTTAGCTTCTAGGGAAGGAGTGCATGCAACAAGATCTACTATGCTGTTTTCCTGGACATATGTAGATCTAATAAAGAGAACTTTAACTGAAAACGGATAGAGAGAAGGAAAATGACCCACATCTCTCCACCAAGCAGATCCCACAGAGAGAGCTGCAGGCAGGACACAAAAAAAAATTTCAGTGGAAAAGCCCAATTCACAAGAAGAGAGGTAGTCAGTTCACATATATTTATTAAGTACCTACTATGTGCCAGGCATCATGTTTAAGCAATGTAGGTAGCAATAAAGTTCATGACTTCTGATAGCTACACACAAAGCATACTCTGTAAAAATATACTAAGCAACATGAATAAGAGACTTTAATGCAAGAGATAAATTCTACTTCATAGATACTAAAATCTGATTAAATGTGACCTGCAGCTAGAAAATAGAAACAGAAGAGTTTATTGCATTGAAAAGAAATAGTTTAGGCAAAGTGACAAAGAAATGACATTGCTTTTCAAGATAATACACTAAAATTTGGAAATACACAAAATGAAAGGAGAAAACATGGCAGAGAATATTTGCATGAGGCTCAATGGAAGGAGAAACAAAGTTAAAATAAGCATAGTTTGGGCAGCTAGGTGGCACAGTGGATAAAGTGCCAGGCCTATTTGCTTCAATTCCTCATCTGCAATTTTTTGAATGAATATCCATTTATAATAATCCATTTATCCATCTGAATATCCATTTATAATAATCCATTTATCCATTCATACATTAATTTTGCTTGAAGTCCTCTAGAAAGTGGAAATGAAATACCTCATGTGGCAGTAAATTCTACTTTTGTATCATAGTATTAAGAAGTTTTTCCTTACATCAAGACTAAATTTGCCATTTTGCAACAAGTCTAATCCCTCTTCCACATGACAGTCCTTTGAATACTTGAAGACAGATATTGTGTCTCTCCTAAGACTTCTCTTTTCAACTCTAATTATGCCTAATTCCTTCATCTGGTCCTCAAATGATATCTTGCAGACTTTCACCATCATATTTATCCTCTCGACACTCTGCCAAGTCAACATCCTTTAGAAAATGTGGCAGCCAGGACTGAACACAATATTTAGGACACTGGTACTATCACCTCCCTAGTCCTACACATTATAACTCTCTCAACTCAGCTTTAGCTTGTGAGACTATTTTATCTAACTCAAAATGAGATCAATATCAACCTCATGCTGAGTGAGATGTTGTTCATTTGTTTTTCAGTCATGTCCAATTCTTCATGACCCCATCTAGGGTTTTCTTGGGAAAGAAACTGGAGTACTTTGCCATTACCTTCTCCAGCTTATTTTACAGATGAAGAAACTGAGATAAACAAGGTTAAGTGATTTGCCCAGGGTCATACAGCTAGTAAGCGACTGAGGCCAGATTAGAACTCACAAAGATGAGTCTTCCTGACCCTAGGCCCATCACTCTATCCATTGGCACCTACAGCAGCTTAACTCATGTTGAGCTGGGAGCCCATTAAAAATCTCAGCTATTATCTAGCCATCTCATAATTGTAAAGTTGTTTTTTAAACCCAAGTATAAGACTTTACATTTATTTCTGTTCCATTCCATCCTATTATATTCACCCACAGTATTCTAGACTGTCAGGATCTTTTTGGATCCATTTTCTGTCTTCCAGTGATTTGGGTATTGTTTGCAAGATGTGTCATCTACAAATCGTATGACCAAGCCATCTATGCGTCTATAGAAATAATTGATAAAAGATAATCGATGGAACAGGGCCAAGCAGAGAACCTGAGGAACCTCTAGAGGGGTATAGTAGAAAGTTTTAGCCCTTGGCTCAGAATGCCTGGAATTAAATCCTATCTCTTCTAGTTATTACCAGTATGACCTCATATAATTCACTTAACCTCTTTGGTCTTAGTTTTCTTATCTATAAAATGAGTTTGGGCTAGACCTCTGAGGTCCCTTCCAGATCTAAATCTATGATCTACAGTCAGATCTTTGATCTGCCTTCTTCCAAATTGACATCAAACCATTAATGACTAACTTCCTCTCTTCTCCTTTCTCACCTACTTATAATCTGGTTTATCTCCTTGCTCGAGTGAAACTGCTCTCTCCAAAGTTATCAGTGATATCTTCTTTGATAATTCAAACATTTGTTAGTTGTGTGACCCTGAGCAAGTCACTTAACTCTGTTTGCCTCAGTTTCCTCATCTGTAAAATGAGCTGGAAAAGGAAATGGCAAACAATTCCAGTATCTCTGTCAAGAAAACACCAAAGGAGGTCATGAAAAGTTGGACATGTCTGAACGACAATTCCCATTCTAGAGAAGGTATATAACATTCCCATGCTGTTACTGTCAAAAAAGGAAATAATAGTCTGACATGATGTATTGTTGATGAAGGCATACTGGCTCTTTATGATAACTACTTCCTTTTTTTTAGATGTTCACTAATTGTCCTTTTAATAACATTTCTAGAATTGTGCCCAGAATCATTGTCAAGTTCACTGACCTAGAGTTTGCAGAATCTCTTCTCTTCTTCCTTTTAAAACTTGAGATGACATTTACTCTTTTCTAATCCAACTGTACTTTTTCCACTCTCCATGATTTTTAAAAGACCATTCACTGGAAAGGCTTCAGCAATTACATCTGCCAGAAATTTTGGCAACCTAGAATGCAGTTCAATGGGATCTAATGATCTGATAATTGCTCTCTTCATGTCTCCTTATTTATCTTGAGTATTAATTCATTATTAGCTATTTTATATCTTGTTCTTTCCAGTCCAAAGAACATTCTCTTTGATAAGGAAACTGAAGCAAATAAGTTAGGCTTATTTGCCTACTCACTATCATCCTTTATCTTCATCCAATCCACCTAGAGTTGCAGCCCTATCCATTCTTAATCTGCATATTCTCTCCAATCTCTCCAAAGAATTAAATATCCTTTGTAGTTCTTGGTTTTTTTTTTTGTCAGCAAAAGCTCATTTTGTGATTTAGCTATTTTTACTTTTGCTTTTGTCCTGTTACCTGTCCTATCTTCTCTACATGTCTGTATAAAAATCTAAATCGGTTGATGAGTTCCCTGTGTACACACATTCATTTCTTTAGACCACTCCCCCTTTTCCTTCTCAACATTATTATTACTCGTTGTCTTTTGGATTTCCATCTTAAGAGCGTCTTATCTTCCTTGACCAATTTCTTGTATAGAATTTTAGTTTCTTTTCTCTGAGCCTAGCAAATGGTAAAGAAAACAAAGAGAATGTATCTTTAGCTATATCTGGGACAAGACGGTGGTTTAAGAAAGAATAGGAGTGATATTCAAAGTGAATGGGATGATATTAACAAATGATAGCAGGAAGGTAGGACTACTCAACTATCCATAATGAATGGATCCAAGTCACTGAACCTAGAAGAACTATATGCAGAAAACTGAAATAACCTGGAGACAGAATTACCGAGGCCATGCTAGTGATCTTTTTAAAACTATAGTGAAGGGAAGACATGCTACCAAACTGGAGGTGGCTAAATTCCTTGATTTCCAAAAGGAGAAAGAAGTTGCATTCTTCAAAATATAGGCTGATAAGCTTGAATTTCATTTCTGGGCAAAATTCAGGACTTTATTTTTAAAGGTGTGGTCTTTAAGCACTAAGAAAGGGAAGTGGTGACTGCTAAGAATCATCATGGGTTCCTAAAGAATAGGTCATGCTAGGCTAACCTCATTTCCTTTTTGACAAGGTTACAAGATTGGTAGAACAGGGGAATTCCATAAACACAGTATACCTAGATTTTAGCAAGACCTTTTTACAAAGTCATATCTGTGTGTGTTATATGGAGAGAAGTGGCCTGGATAAAAAATAGGATTAGGTAGGTTTGATTAAATGAACAGAACAAAGGAATAGTGATTAATGGATTATGGCAACATAGAGACACTCGAGTATCCTTAAGATCTGTCCTTGGCCTTGTTCTGTTCAACATTTTTTTCACTGACTTGGATGAATCCATAAATAATATAATTATCAAATTTATGAGTGACACAAAGCTGGGAGAGTAGCTAACAGTTTGGATGATAGAGTTAAGAGTTAAAGAGCTCTAAGCTAGGACAATGGGCAAAATCTAAAAGGAAGAAAGGCGATAGGGATAAATATAAAGTCCTATATTTGGGTTAAAAAATTAACTGTACCAGTACAGGATTGAGATGGCATGGCTAAACAAGAGTTTGTGTAAAACACAGATGCAGGTGGAAGAGCTTATTCTTTCTCATAATTGGGATAAGTGAAAAGAAGCATATGCACATATATAGGACAGGTGAGACAAGTAAGAATCTCAAGAGTCTTACTCTTATTTGACTGGACAAAATAGAGATAAACTCACAGAGTAGGTGAAGAAACATGTCAAATTAAATATGGAAACAAGAGGGGCCAGGAAGAGAGTAATTTAGAAATAAGATAGAATATGAATAATTTAGAGAGAATATAGAGTTGGGGAGAGAAATCACAAACAAACTGAACTTCAACTTTAGATAATATATCAAAAAGTAGAGTTTAAAGGGAGAGGAAATGGAAAGATATCTACGTATAGATATCACAATAGATAGACAGATAGATAGATGGACATATAGACATATAATTATGAGGAGGATTGGCCAATAAGGGCTCAGTTCTTGGAGCATATATTCACATAGAGGTTTGGTGACCTTGCTTCCAGAAAGGTGTGATGGAGGGACCCTTTCGCTCCTTGCCTTGAGCATGCATAGCTATTCTCATATTATCTTTACTGGCTTATTTCATATTGATAAAAAGCCTTTTAATTGGATACTGAGCTAGAACTGAATGTAAACACAAAAGGCTCAGAAGAAATGTCTTAACTCTTCTTGAGTGGCAAACGAAGCAAGAAATGCTGCAAAACTCCTTGTTGTAGGAGAGGTAGCAGTGATAGAAGTGACAGTATCCTGCTACCTGCCATCAGCCTCTTTATTTCCCTACCTGGCTGGCATGTGACTATATGTATATATATACTTCTGTATCTCTTGTGTTTAATTTTCTCCTGATCAGATGAGAGAGTAACAAAGTCAAAACGGACCAGATTACAACCTTGTGAGCTTTGAAAGGTTGAATAAGGCAGCAAAGACATGCTAAGTCACCAAAGCTGGTAGCTGCAGCAGCCCTGCCAAGTAAGGATCTGCCCCTGAGGAATGACCTACTTGACCCAACCCAGCAGTGAATTTACCCAGGAGGTGGGATATTGTATCATGCAAGCAAATGAGCAACCGCTCCATCAGCTATGCCACACCCAGAAGTGAACTTGGTGAGGGGAATGTTTCATATGCAACCACTTTCAGTTTGAGCCCACTTTCCCCAGAGACTAAGGTGATAGCAGAGAATATGTTCCTATTTTGGGAGGTTGTACTTGCTAAGCCTTCTCAGTAAATTCTGCCTAGGGAAAAACAGTGCTGAGTATATGGACTGAATTATGGCATGGCCAGAAGACAGAACAGGAGCTCTCTCAGGTTAATATCGAGCTGCCGAAGCGTGAATGCACGAGCATCCAGCACTACCTATGTATTCTGTGCAATATGTTCTTTTTTAAGTGACTACTCTGGTTTGTACAGGTTTGGACAAGAGCCCTAGACACTTTTAATGCATTGCTATCGGGTAGATGAGGTACAACCCTTGATTGACTTTGATCTTTGCTTCCTCTTGGTACTCAAAAAAGTTGAATCAAGACCAGAAATAATTCTAGGACATGAAAAGGAGAACCTAGGGTCAAAAAGAGGTATTCTGATTTGCAGATATGCTTTTGTGTAAATTCTGAGCTTGGACCAATCTACAGATGCAGCTCCCCCAGTGTTTGTAGATGTGAAAAAGCCTTTCAGAGACTGCCTTTCTTCAGATTCAAACTTTAGCTATTTAGCTACATGATCTGACAGGTGATAACATGCTTGTAGTCCCCAAAAAGGCTTTTAGAGAGCCATGAACCCCATGTGAGATACTGGAGTTATTGACTTGCCAACCTCTACCCTGTGCTTGTGTGCCAAGCCTGGAGAAGTTTTACAGTGTAAGCTCCCTATAGACAGGCCTCCTGGGGCTTTCTCTGGAACAGATCTCAGAAGTCCCTCCAACTTTTTTATTTTTTCATTTAACTTGACTAACTCAACTTTGTTAAGTTGGGTCCAAGAGGAGCCTGTCTAAATGGCTGTCTAGGAGTATTCCTCATTGCTGCATGTTGGCCTAGCTCCAGCTGCCAAGCCGAGTCGGCACATACTCAGCCTAAGACATGTCAGCTCCTGTTGCCAGCCACTAAGTGGCTTTGATCCAGGAATTTGGCAGGAGGACCACATGGTCTCTTCTACATATTTTTACATAACATCACTGCCCAGGCTGGGCTGCACCCAGGAATTTAGGTTTGGCCTTGGTACTGCAAAATCTATTTCTGGTTTAAAGGCATTGCCATTTCCCTCCTTATATCTGTGACCTGTACAACCCTCATGCTTTCCAGAGGAGCTTGCTTAGCTCCTAATAAGGCAAAGCCTAGAACCTGTTGACTGGAGCCTTCATGATTAGAAAGAATGACATAAGGGAACAGAATGACAAAAACAAAAACGGGTGGGAAGGTGGTCCTAAAATTAATGCTTAAAATTGTCATACAGAAGAATATACATATCTTTGAGGAATCAGGAAACTAGACTCTTTTTCTGACCCAGCTCCATTATAATAATATAAATAGATAACATTTAGATAACATTTTAAGGTTTGAAAAGTTCTTTGCATATAATAACTCATTTGATCCTCACAACAACTCTGTCAGGTAGTTGCTATTATTATTTCCATATTATCTATGAGGAAACTGAGACAGACAGAGGTTAAGTGCCTTGCCTGGGTCCACACAGTAGTAAGAGTATGAGGTCAGATCTGAACTCAGGTCTCCCTGATTCTAGGTCTATCCTTCTACTCACTGTGCCACTTAGTTGTGTGAATATGTGATTCCTATCTCCATTTTATAGGTGAGGAAACTGAGGCTAAGATAGGTTAAGTGACTTGTGCAGGGTCACACAGCTAGTAAGTGACTGAGGCAGGATTTGAACTCAGGTCTTCCTTACTCCAAGCTTTATCTACTGTACCACTTAGACTAGTATGAAATATTGTAGTTGATCAGAACCAGAATGACTTACACAATGACTACAGTGATGCAAAGATAATCAAACTACCAAACTGTAGTTTAGAACTATACAAAATCATTACAAAATCCATCTCAAGACATAGAAGCTGAAGAACCTCAAAGGAAATAATTTTTTAAAGTACAAATGAAGGTGACATAGCTTCACCAGATCTCAAACTATATTATAAAATGGATATCATCAAAAGT
The DNA here is from genome assembly GCF_900497805.2 of Vombatus ursinus. NCBI lineage: Eukaryota > Metazoa > Chordata > Mammalia > Diprotodontia > Vombatidae > Vombatus > Vombatus ursinus. The sequence continues at coordinate 13,934,563 of NW_020940360.1, read as the reverse complement.
ATTTGATGTTAATTAAAAAATAGAAGAGCTGATCAGTGGAGTAGGCTAAGTAGGTAAGCTTTAACAGCAACCGAAGAGAGTAGCCTAGTGTTTCATTAAACTCATGAACAGAAACTACTGGTGTAAGAATTCCTTGACTCAACAAGAACTGGGAAAATTGGAAAGTAGTTTGTCAGGAATTAAGTTGAGGCCAACTTCTTACCTCATTTACCGCAATCAATCAGCCAATCAATCAATCAACAACATTTATTTAGCAACTTCTATATTCAAAGTACTTTTAAATCAAATAATGAAATGATTCCTACAAAATCTTTTGCAGGAACAAAATTAATGCTCTGACAGGCATCTAAGTCAAAGAGGTTGAAGGACCCAGTTGTGTGAAAACATTTATAGCAGCATTTTTTTTTTGCAGCAATGATCTGGAAACTAACTGGGTGCCCTTCAACTGAGGAATGGCTAAACAAATTATGATATATGAATATAATGGAATATTATTGAGTTATAAGAAATGAAGAAAGGAATAGATTCAGAAAAATCTAAGACTTATGAACAGATGCAGAGTGAAATGAGTAGAAACAGAGCCGTTTATACAATGACTACAAAAATCTAAAAGACAACAACTTTGAAAATTTTAAGATGCTGTGATACCTAGCTGCCCTAAATGTCTTTAAATGAAGAAGATGCAAAGGTCTCAGAAGAGTCCATAATAAGACACAGAAAATACATATTCAGATAGCCCCAAAGCTTCCCTCCAAAGGAACTAAACTCAGATTTTCATTCTCATGAATCCATAGATCTCTCAAAAAGTCTACCGTCCCCTGCAGGACTTGGAGTGTCACCTTGTAGTTTGGAAACTTGCCCCTTACTCCCAAAGCCAACCTACCCTGGAGCTACTATACCAAAAAGCCCTTTTCCCATCAGAATTATATTCCCTGAATGACTCACTATACTGGTATGGGGTGTCAAAGTCCAGATCTCTGTCTCCCTCATGCCCAACTTTGACCCATGATATGACCTGACAGTTCCTCTGGATGTAGGAGTCACATGGGCAATATTCTTTTTTGTCAAGAGAAATGGTACCTAGAGATGCTGCTGGGGTGGGTTAGAGGGGTTGTACTTCTTTCTTGACCAGAACCCCAAACTCTCAAACTTGCAGTTCCCCATATGGCAAAATTCATGGCTGGTACTGCTCAAGAAATCTTCTCTGGCTAGGTTAGTTTCTGGGAACATGCTGCCCCTGAAATTGAAACTTCCTCCTTCTTCTACACAGAAACACTGTCAATGAACTTCCTTCTTAAACCACCTGGGGCCTACAACAATTCTGTTTTTGCTTTGTCCTTCTGTAGATACTCATTACCATTGCCTCAATTTTTGCCATCTCTTGTGCTTGGAAAATATGGTCTCAGATCCCATGGCTGTTGCTACCATTTCCTTTTGCCTCAAGATGCCACTTACTGCTCCCAGGGGATGAGGAGGGGGAAGGGGAATTCCTCTTCTGCCTTCGCCCATACCCCATTGTATTCTGAAAGAAAGGCAACAGGCTAGAGAATATTCTGTTGCTCTCCTTCACAGGCCAGCATAGAATCTATCTTCTCATATCCCAGTCAGCAATCATCTTGGGGGCACCAATTGTGGAAAACCAATCAGCAGTTTTCTGTGTCCTCTTCACAAGGGACAGTGGGTATGCCCACACTCTTCATGGAGGAGTGCTTTCCAAAACCCATACACTCATACCTAGTTATCTCATCAAGTTGATTATGGAGCTTATCAAAATCATCAGGGAAGTCCCCTGATCAACACCCCCCCCCAAAAAAACTTATCTATACTAATGACTTCTACTTCCTAACCACCTACTCACTCCTCAACCTCTACAATGTACCTTCTTCCCCTCCATATTCCTGAAACTGCTGTCAAAAGTTATCAATGATTTCTCAATACTAATAGCCTTTTTTCTCAATCCTCATCCTCCTTGACCTCTCTGCAGTATTGATGTTGTTGGCCATACCCTTCTTTTTAATACTCTCTCCTCCCTCATCTTCAGAAATATGATGCACCATGTATAATCTATATCAGATTGTTTGCTGTCTTGGGAGGGGAGGGGAGAGGAAGGGAGAAAAATCTGGAACTCTAAATATTTCAAAAAGTGAATGTTAAAAACTGTCTTTACATGTAATTGGCAAAAATAAAATAACATTAAATAAAAAAAGAAATGTCAATTGAATTGAACAAAAAGAAAGAGAGAGAAAGAAAGAAAAGAAAAGAAATATGATGCACTGATGGTTCTCCTCTTACCTCTTTGACTGCTCTAAGACCCTGAAATTCTGTCCTTGTATTACTTCTTTTCTTCTCTCTTTATATAATTTTCCTTGACAATCCCATTCCCTCCCATGACTTTAATGATCATTTCCATGCTGATAATCAGGGATCTAGTTTTCCATCTCCAAATACCTATGAAAAAGTTCCATCTTAATATTCCAACAGCCCCTCAAGATCAAGACATACAAAACTATGCTTACTGTCTTTCCACCAGAACCTGCTTCTTCTTCTGACTTGATTATATCTGCATGTAGTTGATACCTTAGGGTTATACCTGATTCTGCCTAAGGGAGATCCCTCCTCTGATAATCAATCAATTACAAATTCTACAAATATCACCTCAGTAACATTTCATGTATTTAACCCCTATCTCTTCCCACTTCTACCCTTCCAACTGTGTAATAGACAAACTGTCATTACAACCTTCCTGGAGTATTAGCTTGCTTTCTTTTCTTTTCTTTTCTTTTCTTTTCTTTTCTTTTCTTTCTTTCTTTCTTTCTTTCTTCCTTCCTTCCTTCTTTCCTTCTTTCCTTTTGAAGCAATCTGGGTTAAGTGACTTGCCCAGGTTCACACAGCTAGTAAGTGTCTGAGGCAAGATTTTAACTGGGTCCTCTTGACTCCAGGGCCAGTGCTCTGTCCACTGAACCACCTAGCTTCCCCTTTGGGGTGTTAGCTTTCTAATGGATTTTCCTACCTCCATTCTCTCCCCCTCTCCAACCTATCTTTCATAACAATATCAGTCATTTAATCCATCAGTAGGCATTTATTAGGTACTGATTTTGTGACAGGCACTGGGCTAAGCACTGGGCATACAATGAAATGCCAGGCCATGGCTCCTATTCTCTAGGAGCTCAGTCTAATCAGAAACACAGCATGCAGATGATTATGTACAGACAATATATGTGCAGGGTAAATTGGAGATAATCAATAGAAGGAAGTCTCTAGTATAAGGGGCATTGTGAATTCTTCCTATAGAAGGTCAAATTTTAGCTAGACTTGATGGAAGCCAGGAAACAGAAATGAGAAGGGAGGGTATTTGTGGCATGGGGAACACCTGGAGTTTTTTACTTGAGGAAGAGCAATGATGTCAACAATGTCATTAGATCACAGAGTATAGGATTGGAGGAGGGGATAAGAAAGAGAGAGTAAGAAGACTAGATCTGTGCTTTAAAATAAATTTGACATGTGAGTAGAGGAAGGACTGGAGTGGAGAGAGACCTGAAGCAAGCAGATGAATCAGCTCACCATTGCAATAGCATGAGGTGATGAGCACCTGAACTAGGATGGTGGCAGTGCAATCCTTTTCTTCAGAAATCTGATTATGTCACCCTCTACTCAAAACCCATTAATACTTCCCTTTCCCCTATAGAAGAAAGGTCATGGTAATTTGCCTGGCATTTAAGCCTTCCACAATCTGGTCTCTCCAGGTTTCTCTTCTTTATATTCTCCTCAAAGCTCTAACCAAACTATTTGCAGTGCCTTGTACTATCTTCTGAACTTTTGTTAATATTGTTTCCTGTATCTAGAACGCCCTACATCTAGAATGAGTCAGAGTTCAAAATCCTTGTTCCAGATGCCAGGCAGGAAGAAGTACATTCTAGGTAAAAGGAAAAGCTTAAATCTTTAAAGGTACAGAGATGTCAGAGAGTAGCACACTTTGAGAGCAATAAATTATTCAGTTTGGTTAGAACATAGAAAGTGTGAAGAGAAGTAATATATAGTAAGGCTGGAATGGTAGGTTGGTGCCAGGGTACAGAGGACCTTGAATGCCAGGTAAAGGAGTTTGAACTTTTTTCATAGAAAGCTATTTGCAAAGATTTTTGTTTTTGAATCACCAGAATCTGGCCCAGTAGTATCACATAGTATAGTATGAAGGGTTGATTTGAGAGGAGAGAGATTGGAGGTGGAAGACCTTTAAGGAATCTACTGCAGGTGGGCCTACTCTGGGCTAGTGTCAGTGAGCATAGAGAGGAGTTGACAGATTCAAGAGACTTTGTGCAGGTAGAATTGGCATTTTTTGTGACATAAATTCTATCATAAATCAGTCCCAAGAAACCTTTCACTCCCATTAGTTATCTTGCTTCATAATATAATTATGTCTATAACTACATTTGAATCTGTAAATATATGTACATCTATATCTGTATATGTATCTACATTTATATCTGTATCTGACCACATATATATAATACATATATATGTATCTGAATATGAATCTATATCTATATTTGTACATATTTGTGTATCTACATCTGTATCTGTGCTTATGTATACATATATACATACATATATGTGTATGTATGTATCTATACATCTCAAGCAACCCATATGTCTTATCTAAAAACTGGCACCATACTGGTCAATCAGTCACTGTTTCCCTGTTTTTTCAATTGAATACAATCAAAAGAGAGCAGTGGAATACCTCTTTTTCTGATTTCAGGAATTGTACCTGTTTGCTTTCTCAACTTAGAAAGTCCTTAATCTTTTCTTCAATTAGAAGTCAAATGACCTGATCTTGTATCCTGATTTCTAGCCTATTAACTGTTTTCTTTTAATGCATAAAAATGGGTCTTCCTCTGGGGTCCAGTGCCTAGCTGAGGAGATCTGGTTCTCATTTGTTTTGCAATTACGTGCTCTGCCGATAAACTGATATGCTCAGAAGCTCATATCTTTGTTTCGTTGGTTATTTCAGATTTCACCCATCACATATACTCATAATCTTGACTTGAGAGGTAGGACAGCATAGTAACCCTGGACTCAGGAAGACTTAGATTCTAGTCCTGCCCCTTCTATATACTGGTCATGTGACCTGTTGTTGAACCTCTTAATGCTCGACTCTTGATGACTGTAAGTTGTAGAGTGCCTGACTTTCTGTACTGTTAGAGGAATTTTCCTTACTGGGAAACACCTACAATCAATGTTGATCCAATCTTTTCTTTAAAATGAAAGGTAGAAATGGCAGAGGGAAAGCAGTGACTTGCTTGAGCTCTCCCTCAAACCCCTCCAAATACCTATAAAAAATGGTTCTAAACAAATTCTAAAGCAACAGAACCCACAAAAAAAAACAGAGTAAAACAGATTTCCAGCCCAAGACAACCTGGATGGCTGATTGGAAAGGTATATCATGCCGGCAGGGGAAAGGAGCGCAGTTTGGCATGGGTGCACAAGCCGCAGCGAACTTGGAGCAGGCCTCAGAGGACTGAATTGCGGGCAGCTGTGGTGGTTTCCAGATTTCTCAACCCACAAATGCCAAAGACAACTTAGAAGGTCAGTGGGAAAAGTCTGTGACTGCGGTGAGAGAAAGAAGCTAGGTCTCAGCCACCCCCAGGGCAGCGGCTGCCTCCTCAGCTTCTGGCCCACAGACTGAGGGTAAATCGAGTGGCTGATCAGAGGGGGATTACAAGGATCTCTTTGCCAGTGCTGAGGCAGGAATCTCTTGCTTTACTGGTGCTTGGATCCGGGTCACAGTTCTGAGGGGCAGTCCTGGGGCAAGGAGGAATGCTGGCATGGTGGAGCTTGTTGTGGTGGTGGAGAAGAAACACCTCACCCCTTATCATAGCACCTTGGAAGAACTGAAAATTTACAGGTCCCTAGAAGTATCTCTGAGAACAACTGTACAAACCACCGAAGCTTGGGACAGTACATTCTCCACATTGGAAGCAGACTCTTACCTTAACAAAGAGTTTAAAACTCAAGTAATTGGCTGGAATCATGAGTAAGCAGAGCAAAAAGAGTCAGACTATATTATCTTACTTTGGTGACAAAGAAGATCAAAACATACAACCAGAAGAAGAAAACAAAGTCAAAGCTCCTACATCCAAAGCCTCCAAGAAAAACATGAATCAGTCCCAGGCCTTGGAAGAGCTCAAAAGGGATTTTGAGAAGCAAGTAAGAGAAGTAGAGGAAAAACTGGGAAGAGAAATGAGAGTGATGCAAGAAAATCATGAAAAACAAGTTAACAGCTTGCTAAAGGAGACCCCAAAAAATACTGAAGAAAATAACACCTTAAAAAATAGCCTAACCCAAATGGCAAAAGAAGTCCAAAAAGCCAATGAGGAGAAGAATGCCCTAAAAAGCAAAACTGAACAAATGGAAAAGGAAGTCCAAAAGCTTAATGAATAAAATACTTCCTTAAAAATTAGAATAGAGCAATTGGAAGCTAGTGACTTTATGAGAAATCAAGACACTGTAAAACAAATCCAAAAGAATGAAAAATTAGAAAACAATGTGAAATATCTCATTGGAAAAACAACTGACTTGGAAAATAGATCCAGGAGAGAGAATTTAAAAATTATTGGACTATCTGAAAGCCATGATCAAAAAAAGAGCCTAGACATCATCTTTCAAGAGATGATCAAGGAAAACTGCCCTGATATTTTAGAACCAGAGGGCAAAATAGAAATTGAAAGAATCCACCAATCTCCTCCTGAAAGAGATCCCCAAAGGAAAACTCCTAGGAATATTGTAGCCAAATTCCAGAGTTCCCAGGTCAAGGAGAAAATATTACAAGCAGCCAGAAACAATTCAAGTATTGTGGAAACACAATCAGGATAACACAAGATTTAGCAGCTTCTACATTAAGGGACTACAGGGCATGGAATATAATATTCCAGAGGGCAAAGGAGATAGGATTACAACCAAGAATCACCTGCCCAGTAACACTGAGTATAATTCTTCAGGGGAAAAAATGGTCATTCAGTGAAATAGAGGACTTTCAAGCATTCTTGATGAGAAGACCAGAGCTGAATAGAAAATTTGACTTTCCAATATAAGACTCAAGTGGAACATGAAGAGGTAAACAGGAAAGAGAAATCATAAGAGACTTATTAAGGTTGAACTGTTTACATTCCTGCATGGAAAGATGATATTTGTAACTCATGAGATTAGGGTAGTTGGAGGGAAAAAATTATATGTATGTATGTATGTATAGATAGATAGATAGATAGATAGATAGATAGATAGATAGAGGGCACAGGGTGAGTTGAAGATGAAGGGGTCATATCTGGAGTATAAAATTAAGGGGTGAGAGAGGATTATACTAGGAGAAAGAGAAAGGGAGAGATAGAATAGGGTAAATTATCTCACAAAAAAAAAGAAAAGAAAAGGCTCTTACAGAGGAGGGGAAACGGGGGAAGGTGAGAAGGAATGAGTGAATCTTATTCTCATAGGATTTGACTTAAGGAGGGAATAACATACACACTCAATTGGGTATGAAAATCTGTCTTACCCCACAGGAAAACAGGAGGGGAAGGGGACAAGAAAGTAGGGGGATGATAGAGAGGAGGGCAGATTGGGAAAAGGGGTAATTAGAAGTAAAAACTAAATAAATAAATTAAAATGAAAGGTATACTAAATTGTTTCATTTTGTAACTATGACCAAATTTTCTATTGTCATTTATTTGTGTGTTTTCAGCAGTCTTATACTCTTCTCTAGGATGTTGGCTGCCACAGATTTCTACAAAAATATATAATGTTTTTCCCATGTATCTTTTCCTTCACATATGTATGTGTATATATATGTGTGTGTGTGTGTGTGTGTGTGTATCTGCATGCATATACATACACATGTGTATATATCCATATATCTTGTTGCATAGATGTGTAGTTATGTGTATATTCAGCTCATAAGCCTGCTTCCCACTAGTGACAAGCCTGGGGCATGTTGTAATTACTTCCAGATGCATCTTTTGCTACCATCATCCTAGGTGTGTTGATTAAAATTCACATACCACTTTTCATCAGCAATAGTCTAATAGTCAAGGTGAAGGCCAGTGGCTCTATCTTGCAGCTTTATACAGACTGGCAGCTTATACCAACACAAATATATCATGCTCACGCATACACACACACACACACACTCCAAATAAACCAGTAGAATGAATGAATGAAGCATTTATTAAGCATTTACTATGGCAAAACAGTAGTAATACAAATAGAAAGGCAAGATAATCTCTGCTCTCAAGGAATTCACATTTGAATGGAAGAGACAACAGGTTTCAGGTACAAATCAGATGGAAAGGTCCCATGGTCCTTAGGGTGCAGTAGCAAAGTTCTTCCTTAAGGTCATTTTCACTAACAAAATCATATTAGTTTCTGATGCTAAAGTATTTCGACAGTGCCAAGAACTTGGGTGCTGAGAGCTTTCCTTCCTGGAACTTCTCTGGCTGTGGCTCTTGTACTTGGAGGAGCAGTTGTCAGGCTACATCTCCACATAGCTTAGGGCATGGGTCTGAAAGCATTGCTATTCCCAAGGTTCTTGGGTTTAGACTCTTGGTCCATCAGAAACTGAGGGGAGAAAGTGGCCAGGTACTGATTTGACTTACCTGACACATGTTATTTCCTGTCTCTACCTTTGGGTACCTTCCTGCTTCAGCTAGGCACTATAACAATAAGTATTAAAATTGGCTGTTAAGATACAGAAGTGATCCTAGCTTTCTTCCAAGAATAGCTCAGAAACCTCGTAAGCAAGGTGTCAGTGCTCTCCTCCTGAAATTATTTATTTTACCCTGTCTGCTCTTTTCTATATATCCCCTAGTATTGAGGGAAAACATTACTTCATTTTTACCCTTGTATGCTCTACACCCGGAATAATTCCCTGCACAATTGGGGGGAGGGAAAGAAAGCCAGAAGGGAAATGGCTCTGTGATTCATTAGTGTAGAAAACTACTGGGAAAGATGCTCCCTTGCTACAGGCACTGAGAGGTTAAAGTGACTTGTTCATGGTCACAAAGATAGTATGGATCTTGAACTCTGGTTTTCCTGACTCCAAGGCCAACTCTTCATTCACTAGGCCATGTTGTCTCTATGATCTCTTGAATGCAGGTGCCTAATACAAATTTATTGGATTGAATTCTTGTTGCCCATCAACCTTGTGTTTTGTGTTCTAGATAGCCACTGTTCTCCTGTTCACTTCAGAAACCTTGTCTTTTATTTTTGTGAATGGAGTTCACAGTGGAGGAATGGAAATCTGGGCCTCCGTCTCACCAGCAACTGATGTCTACAATTTCCTTTATTAGTTGTATTCATGAGTGGTTGTAAAACTGGAAGGACAAGGTGTTATAAAAGAGATGCTTGATCTGATCCATAAAATTCATACCTGTCATCATCTTTCATCCTCTGCAGGAGGCCTGTCAACAGGATTGCTTTTCAAAATCTCCCCCAAATGCTTAGAAACATGAAGTCACCCTTTTAACCCACATAAAGAGAAACACCCCAGGGAGAACAGGAAAAATGTGTGTTGACATAAAAAGTAAGTAATCCTGAATAAGCATGGGGGATCTCTAAGTATCTGCAATTCCTGGGAGGTTGGTCCTTTTTGCTGGAGATTTGCAGGAACATATGTGATGGGTAACAGGATATAGCTCAGAGACACCACGGGGCAGCTGGATTAATTACACTACCGGAACGGAAAGCAATGGTTCATTGCTGCCAGGGGGAAGAGAAGGTTAAAGACATAAAGAAGATATACACACTTGGGCCCGTGCACATCTACAGATGTGCAGATAGAAAAAAGACACCACGATCTAGGCCAGTGTTTCCCAGCTACTAATGCATGGATCCACATAGATAGTTGACAAAGTTTTCAGAATGTCTGAAAAGAGGAATTTAACTGTTGGCACACTAAATATGAGATCCTTGTCCAATGACTAACAAGTCAATATACTACTGGAGGAAATTAATGATATCAATATTGGTATTCTTATAATAAATGTAGCCAGAAGGCAAAAGGAGTTGTGGCTGAAAAATGAAGTTAGGTCATTGCTGTTCCTTGCCCCCCTCCACTTTCCCAAATGTTCCATCCTACTAATTCATGCTGTCAGTATGTGGAGGCAGCCTGGTGCAAGGGAAAGAATTCTAGATTTGTAATCAGAGGACCTGGGTTCAAATGATGACTGTGTCATTTATTATCTGTGTGACTTCAGGTGAGTCTCTTAATTTTTCTGGACTTCAGTTTCTTCATGGGGAAAATGAGAATGACCTTCTAAAGACCCTTCTAGGGGACTTTAGATGTATGATCTAGGGGACTATAGGATATATGATCCTATGGTCCCATAAGCAACCCATAAAACTCTTCCTATAAAAAGTCTTTAGGAAATCTTAAAACCTATGAACTTAAAAGAAAAATAAATTACTCATTTCCCACCTGGCTGCACTATTCTGGGATTTGTCTGATTTCTCTACCATACCCCAGGAAGTTTATTAATAGGAAAACCTCATCATCCTGCAAGATGCCATCAGTCTCAGTACTCTAGCTCTCTCTCCTCAGCCCTTCTGATTGGTGCCATGAATTCTGAAACCTCCACTTAAGGACAGAGCTCTACTCACACATCTCTTCATTTCTCATCCAACTTCACTACCCTTGGACTTCTCAAATGTCTCCAGGCCCCCTGCATTGGATACCTCCCTGTGCCCCCTCCTTCAGCCTTTTGTGTGCTGTTTTCCCCCATTAGACTGCAAGCTACTTGAGGTGTGGAGTCAGGGAATGTCTTTTTCCATATTTATATCCCCAGCATCTACACAGTGCCTGGTACATAGTAGGTGCTTTAAAAATATTTATTGACTCCTATTTCTGTTCCCTGAATTATGCTCTTTCCATAACTAGCTTTTCTTTTTCTTCTATGCTTTTTGGATTCCATTAGATTGTAAGATCCTTGAGGGCATGGATTCTTTTACCTCTTTTTGTTTCCCTAGCATAATGCCTAGTATGTAGTAGGCACTTAACAAATGTTTATTGATTGCTTATTTGATTGATTGATTGATTCTGATCCCCTTTCCATTTCCTCATGTGTAAAATGAGAGAGTTGAATTAAATGATCTTTATGGCCCCTTCCAGCACTAAATCTATAATTTTCTGATCCCATGAACTACCAAAAGTTGACTCAGTAAGGATATGAAGTTAAGAAGATTCTTCGATGCAGAATTTAGATATTTTACTTTTCCACAGCATAATGGTTTGGCAAACACTCACATTGCTCCTTGAGGGCAGGAATTGTGTTGTTTCTATCATTACTTTCCCAGTACTTGTTGTTGTTATTGTTGCTGAGTCGTTTCAGTCTGTCTGACTCTTAGTGACCCCATTTGGCTAAGATACTGGAGCGGATTGCTGTTTCCTTCTCCAGATTATCTTACAGATGAGGAAACTGAGGCAAGCAAGGTTAAGTGACTTGCCCAGGGTCACATAGCTAGTAAGTGTCTGAAGCCAGATTTGAACTCACAAGGACAGATCTTTCTGACACCAGACCCAGCACTCTATCCATGGTGCCACCTAGCTTCAGCGTTAGTTGTTTAATAAATGTTTATTAAATAGAATTATTGTAGCAGATCGTTTCTTTTGTTACCTTTAAAAAGAATCTTTTTTTTAAATTAAATATAACATGTTTTTCCAAATTTTGAGTAGATAACTTACTAAGGTTTTATAAATAGCCAGGAGGTTGTTGTTGGTAAAGAATGTTTCCTGGCTTTTGGAAGAGGTACTTATGGGACTGTCAGCTCTGGGTAAAGACTAATGACAAAGTCATGTAAATAGCTTTGTGAATTACCACATCTAAGCTAAGGTGATTATATAGTAATTCAACAAATACAAGTCATTCAAAAGGCCTCTTAAAAGGTTCTATGCTAAGTACAATTAAGGAAAACATTGAGTTATCCCAGAATTTAGGAGCTTATTTTTTCTTGGATAGAGACTTGGCTTAAAATCAGAAAAAGAAGGGTAAGAAAAAACAGGAGCCTACTCCTCTGCATGGAGAATTGCAAACAGACAAATTCCTATAGGAATCACTGCTAGGAAGGGATGCCTTTGACATTTTCATAAATGATATGGAAGAGAGAGCACATAGTGAAATCCCCAAGACTGCAGATGACAATAAGCTTTTCTGGGGACTGAAAAAGCAAACTGATGGAGATAACCTGCAGGGAGTTTTTACAAGGCAGAAAAATGGCAGATCAGCTTCACTAGAGTGTGGAAAGAGGGAGAGATGGCAAGTTTAAAGTCATATGATTAAGGGAAGATAGTATAAAATATATTTATGGGGCAGCTAGGTGGTGCAGTGAATAGAGCTCTGGCCTTGGAGTCAGGAGGATCTGAGTTCAAATCCAGCCTCAGACACTTAAAACTTACTAGCTATGTGACCCTGGGCAAGTCACTTAACCCCGATCACCTCACCAAAAAGCAAATATATATCTATATACTTATGGGCTCTGAGCACCTATGATGAACAAGGAAAAGAACAGAATGTTGGACTGGATAGGCCATGAGTCTAAGGCTCAAAGGCAATCCATTTGTCCATTTGGCAGCTAGGTAGGGCAGTAGAGATAGTCAGGAAGCTTGAGTTCAAATCCGACCTCAGACACTTACTAGCTCTGTGGACCTGAACAAATTACTTACTCAGCTCTGTGAACCTGAACAAGTTACTTACTCTCTGTTTGCCTCAGTTTCTTCATCTGTAAAATGGAGGTAATAGCAACACCTACCTCAAAGAGTTGTTATGAAACTCAAATGAGATGATAATTGTAAAGTACTTAGCACAGTGGTATCTGGCATATAACAAGTGCTATAAAGATGTTAGCTATATTATTACCATTATCGTCATGTCATTGTCATCATCATCATCGTTGTTGTTACTTGTTCAAAGTTACTGTGTAGATGTTTCAGGTAGCTTGACTGAGTCAAATCTATAAGAAAGAGGGCCATTCAGTTGATCAATGGTCAAAGAATATGTATAGGCAATAGAAGTCAAGCTATCAATAGCCATGTGAAAAAAATACTCTAAATCACTAATAATTATTGAAATTCAAATTACAACGACTCTGAGGTACCACCTTACATACCTCAGACTAGATAAGATGACAAAAACAAAAGAGGATACACTAATGCATTGTTGTTGGAGCCATGAAGTAGTTGAACCATTCTGGAAAGCAAATTGGAACTGTGCCCCAAAAGCTACTAAAATGTGCATCCCCTTTGACTCAGCAATTCCTCTATTAGGTCTATACCCCAAAGAGATGAAAGAGGAAAAGGACCCATACACACAAAAATGTAGCAGTTCTTTTTGTATTGGCAAAGAATTAGAGAGCAAAATGTTCATTAGTTGGAGAATTACTGAATAAGTTATGGTGTATGAATGTAATGGAATACTATTGTGCTATATGAAATAAAGGGGATGGTTTCAGAAAAACCTGGGAAGACTTATATCAAACAATGAAATTCAAGTGAGAAGAACCAGGAGACCAATTTACACAATAATAGCAATATCATAAAGAAAAATAACTTTAAAAAACTTAAGAACTCTAATCAATGCATTGACCAATGCCTTTCATTCCAAAGGACTCGTTGACAAAATGTGATTTCCACCTCCACATAAAGAGGGAATGAATTTGAGTGCATGTGGAAGCATATGTTCTTTTTCTTAATATTTTTTAGACATAGTTAATGTAGTCATTTGTTTTGCATGACTATACCTATTTGTAATGGGTTTTTCTTTTCTTGCCTTCTCAATGTGTGGGAGAGAAGGAAGAGAGAGAGAATACAGAACTGAAAATAAAATAAAATTGATTTTTTTAAAATGGGAAATAAAGGGGCAGCTAGGTGGTGTAGTAAATAGAGTACCAGCCCTGGAATCAGGAGGACCTGAGTTCAAATCCAGTCTCAGACCAGATACTTGACACTTACTAGTTGTGTGACCCTGGGCAAGTTGCTTAACCCCAATTGCCTCACCAGAAAAAAAAATGGAAAATAAAAGATCAAATGAGATCATGTTCCCAAAATTCCTTTGTATCTCTAAAGCACTCTTTAAATGTTTTATTGTTACTGTTATCATTATTTGCTAATACTTCAAAGTATCTAGACAAAATAGAGAAATTCTGTGATTTCAGCAACTATCAGAAGAAAACTGGGAGAAAAACCCCTTTGCCTTTCTTTGATGAAGCCTCACCTTAAAAGAACAATGGGGGAAGTAAATATGCCTAAGGCATTTACCTCCAAAGAAAGCATCTCCTGTTCTCTATTGACCCAATTTCCTTCCATCCAGGGTTAATAGTCTAGGTTCATATTATTTATTACCTGGCATGGAATGTTTATAAGATCTAACACCCCTCAATGTCAGTAAGATCCTTTGTCCTAGAGACCCTGATAGAAGGTGTGAACTTCAATCCCTTTAACTCTAAATTCCTCACACCATTTATTGTCCCCTTTGACCCTGTTTGCCCCAACTCAAACACAGAAGCACAGAACCAGAGATAGTTCATCTATCCAGGTTTGGCATTAATTTTAAACATTAAAGAACAGGAAAAACTCTGGATTTCAGACATCCATTCTCTCTTACAGGAGGGGGAAGGGAACTCGACTTCACCAACTTCATGAATTCTTAGGGAAAGAATTGTCACCACCATTGGGACAACACATCCTTTACTATATCCTTTGCTACAGTCTTATCAATCATGTCTGACTCCATGGATGAAAGTGCTGGTAGCCATGGTGGAGTCTGCTTATCATCAGTAACAGTCAAGACCAACCCACTGACTGCCCCTCTACTCTATTTCTAGAACCATCCCCTCTCCTCCTCACTCTCTCTCAAACAACCTCATTAGAATCTCTGTCATAACCTCTTTTTCCTAGACACACAGGGATCTCATTGCAGCAGCTGTGATTGCTAGCAAGACCTGGCCTCCTCTACCTTCTGGACCTCCTCTCTATTGCTAGAATTGAACACTCCTAACTCTGTGTGTCCATGTCAATACAGTATCTCACAAGTGTCTCTCAGTCTCTCCTAGGATGGGAAGAAACAACAATGCATCTAGACTTTCAGAAACTTTTCTCTTTGCCTGTAAAGAAATGTCTCCATAAACCACCCCCTCTCTCTTTCCATATACACACACGCACAGACATGTGTGTGCATATATATGCATATATATATACACACATATATACATACATATATTTGTATCTCCAATCCTAGCATGCTACTGTCATATATTTGTTGTTATTCAATTGTGTCCAACTCTTTGTGAGCCCATGGATCATAACATGCCAATACTGTCCATGGAGTTTTCTTGGCAAAAATACTAGAGTGGTTTGCCATTTCCTTCTCCAGTGGGTTAAAACAGTGGTTAAGTGACTTGCCCAGGGTCACTCAGCCAGTAAATGTCTGAGGCAGATTTGAACTCAGGTCTTCCTGACTCTAGGCTTAGCACTCTTTCCACTGTGCCAACCAGCTGTTTCTACTATCATAAAGTACTGCCTCTTAATAAATGCTCAATGATTGATTAAGTCAAATCAAGTTAAGGAGATTAAATTATAGTGGGGGAAGACAAGTCATGCATAAAAGAAAACTGAAGAGAGGTACCTGCAGTGTGAAGAATGAAAGATGACTGGTCTGGACCTTTCTTCAAAATGGAAATTTTAAGAACTCACCAATGGGAGAAAGGGGCCTTCAGGCAGCAAGAGAAGGCAGCTGAGGCTTGATAGTGAAGAATAAACCTCTCGGTGTCACCTAGGTAACTTTCTAAACCTATACATTATAGGTCCAACATTGCAGATCTGCATTAGTAAATTAGTAAAAAAAATTAGTAAATTAGTAAAAATTAGTAAACCTCACAAGGAGTTTCCCAGTAAAAAAGAAATGTGCCCCCCCCCGAAAAAATCAAATTACTTACTATCATGTTCCTTTGAAGCAAGAAAACCAAGCTATCCACCATGCTCATTCTACAATTAAAGAAATCAAAAGCTTGAGCAATGAAATGACTTAGCCTGTCATCCTGCCCATTCAGGGTAGAATCCCAATGACTTGAGTCCACCCAAACTCTTTATCCATTGTACCTTACAGTTTCAGACCTTCTATCAGGTTCACTTGGACTCTAACCTGTCTAGGGGCTTGCTCTAAATGAGAAAGGATCTTACTGATGTTGATGGCTGTCACATCTTATAAATAAACAAAAATCCTCCTCAATGCCAAATTACTTTATTATCATGGACCTGTGAAGCAAGAATCAAGCTATCAACCGTCACCATTTTACAATACAAAAAACCAAATCCTTGGGCAATAAAGTGACTTGCCTGACATCATCAAACCCTTTCAGAATAGAATTGCAGTCACCTGAGTCCACCCCAACTGTCCACTGTATCTTACAATACAATAGGAATGAACATTCAGGTTTCCAGCAAGCATACCAACAACAAGAGTAATTTCAGACAATTACAACCACATCAGTAAAGATTTCACATTGAAAAAGTCATTACCAGAAAAGGGACTGACTTTAAAGGTCAGATGGAAATTTACTCCACTCACCCTCCAAAACTTAACTAAGTAAATTTTTTTCATGAGCCTTTTGGGGTTAGCCTCTTCAAGAAAGTGACTGTGGGAAGTCATAAAGTGATAAAGTCATAAAGCGATGTCTTATCTAAGGACTAGACAGTTTGAGGCACTTTTTTTTAAAGTGCATGAATCAAGGGGATGTGGGAGGTGGAAGATTTTCTGCCATCTGAGATCATGTATCTGGTTTTTGTAATTTCCCATTTAAGCCTCAATTCAAGAACACACATATGTATAATATGTATAATAGGTATTGTATGCACATATATGTATATATAGGTATGCCTGTATAGGCACATATATGTGCATATATATATATATATATATATATATATACACATACATACATACATCTATACCTACATAAATATAGATAGCTTGAAGAAATCCTCAAGGCTCCACTTATTTCCTCCATTCTATTTACCTGGTGCTGTTCAAATTAGATTCCCAACACCCGGTAATGAGAAAATTAAAATCGTAGCTTCTTCCTTTAAGACAACAACTAATAATCAAGTTCAAATGTTCCTAATGTCCATTTTTCTTCCTCCTAGGGCTTTGTTACTGTTAATGAAACCTAGGCTGTTGGAAATAAAATTGCATTTGGGGGCTACAGATTAGATTGAATCTGCCCACCAATGGGTAGCCATTCCCTTCCAAAGAGTGAAATGAATAATTAAAATATTCAAATATTCTCTGAGTCCCTATATCCTGTTCTTTTCCGTTTCCTTCCTCACCTTCCCCAACAGCACAAAGCCTTTTCTTTTTCAGTCCTTCTTTCAAAGGTACCTTATCTTCTGTGTAGGAGTAATTGAATAGATGAAGTGACAGTCTGTTTCAGCTTCACTGCTCAACATTTTACTTTTGTGTGTTTATTTGTCCCATATCTTTTGAAAGAAAGGAAGCATATTGTAGTGCATACAGTGCCAGGTGTAACAATAGAAAGGCCTAGGTTCAAACCAGCTTTAACATTTACGGTGCATAATTTAACATCTATGAGCCTCGGACAATTCTCTTATGATTTTAAGATGTAGATTGAATGGCCAGCCTAACCTAGCCCAAGTGCTTCTATGGCTCATTGCTTAGGTTTTAATGTCTTTAGAATGATTGTAAATAGCAACTGTTTTCTCTTCTGGCAGGAAACCTTGAGTCTTCCTCTCCCAGACTGGTATTTTGTGATAGTAAATTAGTTCATCTTCGGTCTCAATTCGTGCCTAGCCCTTGGTCATTGAATGGGCATTGCCTCAGACAAACTGGGGCCTAGGAAATGACCGTAGAAAGGTCAAGGTCATCCACTGCAACCTGGGTCATCACCAGTCCTCTTAACTTTTGTCTTGCCACTAGACTTCTATGGTTCTAGAGGAGAGTGACAACTTTGTGCAGCTCTCCCTCACTTAAATCCAATTCACAGACAAGTCAAGCTATCGCCCTTGTGATATCTTTAGTCCTCTTCAAAAACGAAGGACAAACAACAAGAAGGAGATGTAGGTGGACTGCAAGGGACTTTCCATACCAGGCATTCACATGGATGAAATTACAAGTTCTTCCTTGAACTAATTTTCATACATGGATAGTGGTTCTATTCATAAAATAACACTGAATGAAATCTATAGTTCTCAAAACTGCTTGCTTATTTAGAATTCTTTGTCTCACCCAGTGAGATCACTGCTAGTCCCGTACTCCAAAGAAATCAAAGAAAGAGTAAAAGGATCCATATGTACACAAATATTTATAGCAGTTCTTTTTGTAGAAATGCTGAATAGTAGTTGTCTTTTTGTATAGCAGCCGGGCAAAGAGCTAGAAATTAAAGGGGTGCCCACCAATTGGGGAATGACTGAACCTATAGTATATCAATTGATGAGATGCTATTATAGTATCTGGGAAGAAATCTGGGAAGACTTTATGTACTACTGTAGAATGAAGTGAACAGAACCTGGAGAATAATTTATACAGTAACAACAACATCATAAAGACAAATAACTTTGAAAGACTTAAAAGCTCTGATCAATGCAATAACTTAAAATTCCCAAGATGAAGAATGCTACCTCCTGACAGAGGGGTGATGGACTCAAGATTTAGAATGGGACAGACATTTTTGGACATAGCCAATGTGGAAATTTGTTTTTGCTTGATTATGGATGTTACATTGGTATTATTTTTCTTCCTTCTGCCCTCTATGGGGTGGTAAGGGGGCAGTGGGAGGGAAAGAAAATGAATGCTTGTTAATTAAAAAATTTTAAAACAAACAATGAAAAGACTTCTTTTTCTTTCTGACTTCAATTATATATCCAAGACGAGTTGAGTTCCACTCTTCCTACTCAATCCTTCCATCTCCCTAAGCATGGAGCTCCATGATCAAATCAAAGGTGAATGGTAGAAGCAACAAATCCAGGCATGATTTTTATAACTTCATTACAGCCCACAGCTGTCATTCACATTTTATACTTTAAGGAGCCCACCTTGTGCTAAGTATCAGGCATAACTTATAACATATGGAGTCTCTACCTCCAAGGAGCCTTATGCCCTACCTCAGTGTTTCCTATCTGCCAAACTGTGGCTCTGCTATTCACTCAGTACAAATTTTTACTGATTTGCAAAACTTTTATTGCCAAAGGGCTTTGCTAGAAATAGTAAGTTAAAAAAAAACAAACAGATTCCTCTTCTTCCTGCTTTGAAATTTTTCTTCTATTCTGCTCCTCCTAGCTCACCCTCCATGAATATTACCTTCTCTGTGGCTCCTAAGCTACAGCTGTATTGAAGTTACAGTTGTTGCTTAATTGTGGCTGACTCTTCTGTCCATGGGATCTTCTTGGAAAAGATACTGGAATCATTTTGACAGAGCAAATTTTGGTGTAATATAGTGGGAATAGTGCTGGATTTGAAGTCAGAAAAACCATGTTCAAATCCTAGCCCTGTCTCTTTCTACCTATGTGACTTTGGGCAAAACATCTACCCTCTCTAAGCTTCAGTTTCCTCAATCATAAGGGGGTGCAGATTAGATAATCTCAAAAATCTCTTCCAGCTCTGAATCTAGGATACTTTGATGTCCATGGATCTTTAGTCTGGGACAGGTTGCTCTTCATGCCTACTTCTAATCAGGTGCTGTGGACCGCACAGGGGTAGAAAGAGCAGCCAGTCTATGAAACACACTTCATGTTCAACATTGGCTTTGTTTTTTGTTTAGCAAGAAAGAATGGGTAGAAGTTACACAAAAAAACTTGGCTGTGGACCCAATGGCTAATTCTTTGAGGTAGACTGGGGTTTTCCACTGGCAGACTTTTATTGGCCTCTGAGTGTAATGTAATACCTCAAAGCATCCTGTGTAGTGGTCTGCATTCCTAGGGAAGCTCTGTCTCCAGGCCTGTTACCCTTTAAGACAAGAACTGGAGGCCTGGAGGATCAGACAGCTGGGCTGGGCAGGGGCCTTGATGAGGTGTGTCAGCAAAGAAGTGTAAAGTTGCCAAAGGAATAACAAGAACCCCCTCCCTACTCCTGACCCCAATATTCCACAGCCAGGGGTGTGTCCCAAACCCCAGTATAATTCAACGTGGATTTCCAGACAGCCCTGCCTATATGTGGAGCCTTTTGTACAATCATCTGGCCAGTCGACAAAAACTTCTCTTAGATTCAGATTTGAACATTGTGGGGTTTTTTTCCCTATATGTGAATCTGAAATGACTCGTCCTCTAATTTTCCATTTTCTTTAAGAAAATGTTTGTTGGGGTTTTTTTAATCTTTTTTTTCTTCAAAAATTTTAAACTAGTTAATATGCCTTCTAGATGTTCCAGGGGAAAACACCCTATAGTGAAACGCTAAATTATGTTCAAACAAAGCTTCAGGTCTGACCTAAATGCACACAATTGAGACAATGCAAAACTCAGGCTCTGTAGCTTTCATCTGATGGCCCTTAGAGAGAAGGCATGGTGAAAGCAGAAAGTATGATGGATTTAGATACAGAGCACCAGAGCTTAAATCCCAACTGTTATTATCTAGGGGAACATCAGTAAGTCACTTCATCTATGAAGGCCTCCGTTTCTTCCACTGTAAAATAACAGCACGGGACTACATGACCGCCAAGGTCATTGTTTCTAGCTCTAGATCTCTGTTACTGTGATCCTACCTGTCTCTAGGTCGTCAACCATCTATTTAATGGATATAATGCTAGACTTGGAGTCAGGAAGAGAGAGAAGGGGAGAGAGAGAGAGAGAGAGAGAAACTTTACCAACCTTAAAGAAACTATGTAAATGTTCACTATAGTCATCATCATTAATTTCATGCCTATTATTCAAGAACAGAGCTGGAATTAGATTTTCCTTGTTCATAGGTTAGATTTGCATACTGATACCTCACCCAAGTTTAGGAAAGTAAAAGAAGGAAAAATTGGAACTATGTGAAGACCAGCCAGGCAGACTATTTTGAACTCTCATGAGATTAATATAAGGATATTCATGATAAATTTGCATACACACATCATTTAGCACAGAGAATCCTGTCAGGGAAGGAATGGGGGGTAAAAAGGCAATAATCCACTTGGGTAAAATCATACATAGAGTCTATGGAACCTTGGAGTCATTTCTGTTTACCCTCCTTCACCTATGTCTAATCTGTTACTAAGTCCTGTTGCTTCTTCCATCAAAATGTTTCAGAGATTCATTCTTTTATCTGCACTTTCAACTATAGTCATCCTAAACCAGATCTTCATTGCTTCCTTCCTGTATGAAATATCACAGCTCCTATGAAAGCCTCTTAGCTTTTCTTTCTGCCTCTAATTTAGCCCTACTCCAACCCACACCACTGCCGGGACAATTCCCCTTAACCCCTGGGCATCATTCAATCATTCACCAAACATAAGTTAAGGGAGAGCTAAGTACTGGGGAAAAGGCAAAAAAAATTTTTTTTAATTCTTAATTTTTATTTTCAATTCCAAATTCTCTTCCTCCCTCTCTCTACACCCTCCTCTAGCCATTCAGAAGGCAAGAAATATGATACTCATTATATAAAACATATTTCCACATAAGCCATGTTGTGGGGGAGAAATAGCAAGAAAAATAAAGTAGAAAAAATATACTTCAAACTGCACTCAGAGTTCATCAGTTCTCTCTCTGGAAGTGTATAAAATATTTCACCATGAGTTCTTTGGAATTGTCATGAATCACTGTATTGATCAGAGTAGCTAAGTCTTCTACATTTTATCATCATTACAGCATGACTGTTACTATGTACAATGTTCTGGTAGTTCTGCTCACTTCACGTTGGTGCAAATGCTTTTTAAAAGGTTATGTCTCTCCCCCAGTTCAAGGACCTTCAGTGGTTCCTCACTGACCACCATATCCAACTTTAACTCCTCTGCCTCACTTTCAAGGCCTTTCATAATTGTGGGATTCATTCTGTATTCAGTACTTCAATATAATCTGCTGGTTTGTTGCAGGTTTTGTGTTCCAAAAGCTAGTCTGAAATCTACAGTGAATTTTCATGAGTCAACAAAATCATGAACTCATTTTCATATCTGCTCAGGTCATTCCACTGGAAATTCCCCCCAAATGATCACTGTAGTTCCCAATGGGTTTCAGTGGGTCCTTGCAAAGGTGATACAGAACTTGTCGATCCAAATCATAGATGGGCCCAGTTATTCTCATAGATGATTAGATGTCACTTTTAACCTTCAAAACTATCTACCAAGTCAACCATATTTCCCATTACTCTCCAATGTACACCTTACAGGGGTGGGGAACCTGCAGCCTTGAGGCCATATGTGGCCTTCTAGGTCCTTGAGCGTGGCCTTTTGACTGAGTCCAAGTTTTACAGAATGGATCCTTTTATTAAGGGGATTTGTTCCGTAAAACTTGGGTTCAGTCAAAAGGCTGCACTTGAGGACCTAGAGGGCCACATATGACCTCTCAAGGCCATAGGTTCCCCACCTCTGTACATTATTCCAGCTTATTATACTGCTCTGTACCACATGGCCAGTGTAAGCTTCTTGAAAGTAGGGATTGTTTCATTCTTTGTCTTTATGTCTCCAAGATCTATCCCAGTATTTGGCGTGTAGTAGATGCTTAAAAATGCTAATTTATTGATACGATGTTCCATAGCCATACCTCCACTTATGCTACTTTTTCCCACCTTGAATATCCTTCTTACTCCTTTCCACATATTACAATTCCACCTACCCTTCAAGGCCTAGCTTAACTCTTACCACTTGCATAAGTACTAAAACCCACACAACTTTCTTCCTTCTCTAAGCTGCTATTTACATTTAGAGTCAGGACCACATAGTTTGTCATTTAATTATTCATCATTTATTTCATGGGTTCTCATGTTGTCTCCCCCTCTACAATGTAAAACCCCTAAGAGCAGGGACCGTGTCTCCAATTTCTGGGTATTCTACATAGGACCTACCACAGTGTGGCCACATGACTGGAAATGACTGAGGGATTGATTAGTGGCAGTTTTCACAGCCAATTATCTTGTGACCCCTTTCATTTCTTTATCTGATTAAAATAAAAGCTCAACAAATATTCAAAGAATGCTCATAACCTGCTTATCTAAATTATTTCAATTGCACCAGTAGAATTTTCATATGTGCTGGCTAAATTCATGAAGAAAAATGTACATATTATAGAACAGTAAAACATAGACCTGGCATCAAGGCCTTTGATGCCAGTATTTATTTTACCACTTTATAATGTACACACCTGCTCCTAAAACTCTTTGGAGAAAATTTATCTCATATGTGAGTTACCAATGGGGGAAATGGAGGCAGGGTTCCAATTCTCCCAGTAGGATGCAAGCAATAAGAACTCTTGACTTACCCAGAAATACTTTTCTCAATATTTAAAGTTGTCTGTGTTGTGCACACATTGTCTTTGGTATACATACCCTGATTTACAGTCACAGTTTAACTAACCAGTTGGGGGAAATCTGGCCTACTAGGTCTGACTTCAACAACAATAACCAAAAAAAAAAAAAGCGAGAGAAAGAATTCACAATCCTGGTTTCCACTTTGGCCTTAACTAGCTCCCATTGTGCTCCATATGGCAGGACATATGTTTCTCCCCATATAAATTTAAAACATCTGAAAATAATATTATCTTCATTGGGCTGCATTCAAGAATGAGGCAGCTCTTTTTGAGTCAAGGCTTTAGCTGACAGTAAGTCTGTGAGGTAGAATCACACAGAGCAATGGGTTCCAACACCCTGGACACAATAGCTGATGAAAGAACAATTATTGCGGTATTAGAGAAAGGACAATCCCCTTTACATGAGCCTCTTCAGTCATCTCCCAAGACAGAGAGAAATCACTGGTATGTCACATCATCTTCAAATACAAATAATTATAAAAAAATGAGAAGAATGAATATCATCCCCCACATTCCACATTCCCTGCCTCCATATGGTGGTGGACAGAGGCATCGATATGTGGGCAAATACTTAACAATTGGCACTCCAAGAGGGAAAATATACTTATGACACACTTTTAAGCTTAACCTACATTATTAACATTCTCCAACACTTTCTTACCCAGTCAACAGAACAATAAATCAAGCCCTGATTTGTAGCATTTGTTGATTTCTAAGCTGTAGGCGCTCACACTGAAAATGTTAACAGTTAACTTTCAGGAATCACTGGGGACAGCACACCCTTGTATGTTAATCCATACTGAGACCAAATCAATTTAACTAAATTGTAGAGATGCTCAGATTTGTTTAAGAAGAAAGTGGCCTAAAAATGAACTCTCCAGAGATAAATTCCTGAGATGACCTGGTATAATAGTCATTCACAAGATGCTGGGATTTCCAAATAGTGGAACTAGGAAATTTGAGAATACCTATGAACTCAGAATCTATAGAAAAAAGAAGAGCTAGAGAAAGAGACTAGCAATAACCCAGATGTTCTGATCAGGTTGGAGGGCTCAACTCAAGGTGCTAGTAACAGGAGGCTGGTCAAAGAATTTATGTGGCTAATAGGTTTAATTATGTCACTAATAGCCCTTTAATAAAAGGATTTGTTCTGTGAAGTTTGGCTTCAGTTAAAGGGCCACACTTTAAAGGACCTAGAGGGCCACATATGGCCTTAAGGCCACAGGTTCCCATCCCCTACATGAATTAGTGTTCAGCTGGTTTCAAGGAGAGTAATTTTGACCTGAAGCCAAGAGTATATCAGGGAAACAAGGACAGCTGAGCTAGTAAAGCATCAAGTCAGTAGCTACAGTCAAAATGGAAGAGTATATCTACCTCTGTCCTGCACAGAAACTGTCTGACATCAGTACACAAAACCAGAGAGAAACAAGGATTTCTTGCTGGGATATGAGACTAGCCCTCATAATGCTGTTGATGTTGTGTCTCATATTTTGCCTTAGAAAAAGGAGGTAAGTGAGGCTTCATCAAAGGATAACATTGAAGCAATGGGTCGGGGGAGGGGGGGGAAGGTCTTTCTAGGCTTCCCCCTGCCTCTATCCTTCCTTTGTTATGTATATCCCCAGGAGAGTCCAGCATTCCAGGCTATGCTGTCAAGCTTTGAGAGGTCTGAGGTGGATAGACCATCTAAGGGGCTGAATGTGATAAATGTGCCTCATAAGGTCAGAGAAAGCTACATACTTGACATTCCTTTATGAACCATTCCCTTCCAGTTTCAAATCATGCAACCACCCTGTGGCCTCCCTCCTCCTCCCTGTGGAACTTTGACACTCATTCTAGGGCCCTGAGGCCCTAAGGTTCTGGAGTCCAATAAGTGAGCTTCCACCTGATCTAGGCCCAACCACTGTCAAGGTGCAAACCATGCTGGGAACTGACTCAGCCAACCCATTGTCACCATTTCCAATTCTAGGTCACCTATATATATATATTGTCTTCCCCTATGAAAAAGCAGTGTAACAGCAATGTCTTACTTGCTTGTATTTGCATTTCCAGGGCTTCCACACTAAGCATTCAATAATTACTTTTCCATTTATTCATTAATTCCTTAGAAGAATGGCTCAAATAGAAACAGTTACTACTAAACCGTCCATAAGGATCCATGTTAGAGCATATTGACTTAGAAACCCATGTATTAACATAATCTGTGTTTTATCCATTTTGTTAAATATTTTCCAATTACATTTTAATCTGATTCTGGTTGCACTAGGGAGTATTGTAGGCCACATATAGCCCACCAGCCACATGTTTGACACCTCTGCTTTAGATTCTAAGAAAAGAAGATATAGATAGATAGATAGATAGATAGATAGATAGATAGATAGATAGATATAGATATAGATATATAGATGTATAGATATATATAAGAAAGAAAGATGAAGAGGGAGTATAAACGCAGGAAATGGAATGTTGCCTATGAGTAAAAAGATCAGTTTGGCTACACTGTCATGTGCATAAAAGGGAAATACGTGTAGTGTAATGAGGCTGGTGAGGTAGTTATGGGGCAGGTTGTGAAAAGCTTTAAGAGCCAAAGAAGTTTATATTTAACTCCAGAAGCAATAGGGGACCACTGGAGTTTATTGAGTAAAGGAATAACATGCTCAAGACCTTTGCTTTAGGAAAATCACTTGGGCATCCATATGGAAGATGGATTCTAGAGGGAAGAAATTTGAGGCAAAGAGACTGATTTGGAGGCCATTGAAATAGTCAGGCAAGAGATGCTGAAAGAAAGGGAAAGAAAGGGAGTAAGTCCTTATATAATACCTGCTATATGCCAGGTACTGTGCTAAGCACTTTAATAACATTATCTCATTTTATTATCTCCTTTGATGAAGGCTTAAAGTAGACTGGTGAACAAGACAGATGCAAAAGATGTGGTGGAGATATAAATGACAAATCTCACAATGATTACAGTCAGAAGGTCCAGAAGTGTCGAGGGACTTACTCCCATGGTGGCTTAGCTACAAGACAAATCAGCAGCTGCAACACTCGAAGCCTACTCCAATTTCCCCTCCTCTGCTTCTGATTCCCTATCACAGATGCTAAGAGACTTACTGACCAGGATATCTCTCAAGTAGTTCAAAGGGAGGATGAAAGAGAGAATAAAGGCCTGGTCCAAGAGTTAGGAGTCCTAAAGCCTCATCCTGACTCTGCCACTGTGAGACTTTGGGTAAGTCTTCTACTTCTATGACTTTCAATTTCCTCATCTATCAAATAAGGGGTCAAATAATCTCGAAAGTCCTTTCCTACTTTGAAATACCATACTTCTAGGCAGAAAAACTAGACTTCCAAAAAAAAAAAAAGCTTTTTTTGCAAGGCCTGCTTGGCACATGGTAAGTGGTTTAATAATTGCTTGTTGACTGACTGGTATGATTAAATGATCATTATGGGCTTTTTTTTAGCTCAAGTGTTCAATAATCTACAAGATGCTAGATTACTCATCAAAGTTTGGAAGATCTAGAGTGTGCATCCAGAAGATTATTTTTAAGGCAAATATTTGTTGAATACTCAGTCATCAACCAAAGAAACTAAAATGTAGCTTAACATTTTTAATTTTATTTTTAAATTAACTTTAAAAATACAAACTTAAAAAGTGAAACATAATATCTTTTTTTTTCTGGAGTCATTAGGGTATATATAGCCAGAACACTTTTTCTCATGCCTATGTTGTCCATCTAAGATTAGAAGCACCCCTTTGCAAGTCAAGTCAAGAAGCATTTATTAAGCACCTACTATGTGCCAGTCACTGTGCTAAGCATTGAGGATACAAAGAAAGCCTAAAAAACTTCACTCAAGGAGCTCATGGTCTAATTGAGGAAACAGTATGCAAATTACCATGTAAAAGGTATATACTGGGTAAACTGGAGATAATCTCAGAGGGAAGGCATTAGCATAAAAAGAGATCAGAAAAGGCTTCTTGTAGAAAATGAGATTTTAGATAGAACTTTAGCTAACATTTATATAGCCCTTACTATTTGCCAGGCACCATGCTAAGCACTTTACAATTATCATCTCATTTTACCCCGACAACAATCTGGGAGGTAGGAGGTATTATTATCTCCATTTTATAGATGAGGACACTTAGGTAGACAGAAGTTGTGTCTTGCCCAGGGTTTATGAAGTCAGGAGGCAGAGATGAGAAAAGAGAGAACTCAAGGTATTGGGGAATCAGTAAAAATGCCCAAAGTTAGGAATTGGAATGTCTTACTTGAGCAACAGCAAGTAAGATCACTGGATCACAGAGTACAGGGTGGGGGCAGGGTGGGGAGGAGGAACGAGGAAGGTGTAAGAAGAATGGGAAAGTAGGATAGAACCAGGTTCTAAAGGGCCTTAAATGCCAGAGGATTTTTTAATTTTATCCTGGAGGTAACAAGAAGCCAGTGAAGTTTATTATTTGTGGGGTAGGAGGCTGGGGGTTGTGACATGGTCAGATCTGGGCTTTGGGAAGGTCAATTTGACAGCTGAGTGGAAGATGGACTGGAGTGGGGAGAGATCTGAGACTCAGAAACCAACCAGCCTGCTATTGCAATATAGGAGTAGCCCAGGAATGAGGTGATATGGGCCTGCCCTATGGTCCCATTAACAGTGCCAGAGGAAAAGAGGGACATTTGTGAGAGATGTCAGAGAGGTAGAAGGCTGACATTTTTTGGCAACTAATTGGATATGGGGGTGGGGGAAAGAGAGGGAGTCGAGAATGTCCTCTAGGTTTCTGGCAACTGGGAAGATGAAAGCAATAGGAAGTTCAGAAGAGGGAAGAGTTGGGGGAAAAGATAGTGTTGGACATGTTGAGTTTAAGACATCTACAATACATCCAGTTTAAGATATCAAGTAAGTACTTAGAGATGGTCATGATAGAGATTAGGGCTGGTTAAATAGATCTGAGAATCATCAACATAGAAATAAAAATTGAATTCCCTGGGAGCTGATGAGATCACCAAGTGAAATAGTATAGAGGGAGAAGAGAAAAGGGCCCAGGACAGAGCTTGTCTTTGGCTGAATAGTTCTACCCTTTATAATCGTTGGTTCTCTTAAGACAAAGGTAATGAGGTAGGGCCCACATATTTTAAGGGATCAGTAAGTGCCGTAAAGAGGAAATTAACCTAATTTTTAAAAATATTTTAAGTATATTGTATTAATAACGTGTCCCTTTAATTAGATTATGTTTCTGGAGGTTTTTATTGACCAGAGAAATAAATTGTACACCCCACTCCACACACACACACCCCCCACACACACAAGCACACACACATATACCTTGAGGGCAGGAACTCTCTTTTGCCTCTTTCTATCTGTCACAAAGTAGTGCTTAATAAATGTTTATTGACTCACACACACATACGTGCATGCACTCACGAAATCAAGGTGGACGCAACCATCTGGGAATAAACTGCTTTGTTTAAGTTGTCTACAAGTCAGTGAAATAGTCTTAGAGAAAAACATAAATATTTTTTCTTTATATGGTACAGGCAGGAGTGTGTTGGAAACAGCTCACTGGGGCTCAAGAGCATTGATTATTATATTTTCGGTGTGAGAATTTATAACTTAGGAATCAGCGAACACTACAAACCTTGCCTTGATTTATTGTATCGTTGATTGTCAAGACTTAAAGTGATGGAGAAAAGGTTAATTATAAAGATGAAACTTAAAAGTGTGTTTTGTGTACATTTTTCTGGAGAGCCAGTTGTTAAACATTTGCCAGCACTATAACTCATTCATATACAACATAAATGAGATTTCAATGTCTGTTTAGTGCCCAACAAACTCTAGAACATAGACGTACGTAGGCAACATATTACTAAATTTGAAAGAACAAAGAAAAACATGAGTAAGGAGAATAAGTCTGAGATTTTCACAATCTCTTCCTAGTCTAAAGATCAACTAATTTGCACCAATCTCTTACCATGCATCTTTAGAGTTCCTGACAGGCCATCATTCAATCAACAAACATCTCTTAAGCACTTACTATGTGCCAGACAGTGTGCTAAGCAATGGGATAACAGCAAATAAAACCAGTAAAACCAGTCCCTGACCTCAAGGAGTTTACATTCTAATGGGGAAAACAACGGGTATGATAATTTGCAACAAAATAATCCCCAATGATACATAAAAGAGCCTGAGTTTAAATCCTGACTGCCGCTTAATACTTCTGTGACCTTAGACAAATCCTTCAACCTCTCTGGATCTCAGTTTCTCATCTGTAAAAAGAGTGGATTGGACCAGATAGCCTTTATGTGGTGCCTTCTAGCTCTAAAGCTATTCTCCTACAAACTCTTGAAGCACTATATAAATGTGAATTATTGTTTTTACTTGGAGTTTATGATAGTGAAAAGAACAGATCTCCCTCTTTCGCCATATAATGTGGAATGTCCTTTCTCTCTAGGATGGCGTCAGAAGGGAGTCAGAAGGGAGATGATAACCCATAAGGCAGAAGGAATGGGAAAGGGAGGGGTACTCTGCACATTGGAATCAGAGCCACTCTAGGAGCAACAGGATCCAGTGGGGAATCCCCATCTGTGCTGACTTGTGGCCTCCTGACCAGCAACTTTCGTCCCCCAAGGACTCTGCTTAATGCAAAGAGAGGGAGTGAGGCAGACAGGGAGGGAGAATAATGTTGTAGAGGGTAGACTGGCTATGGAGTCTAAGGACCTGAGTTCCATTCCAGTTTCTGGCACTTATTTCCTTTATGACTTTGGGAAAATCACCTAATTGCCTCGTGTAAATTTTGAGGATTGAACTACATAGTTTCTGATGTCCCTTCTATTTTGCACCTATGATAACCAGGAAAGGAGAACTTTACACATAGGATGTCTCCATTCTTGGATGGCATAAGAATCAAGACTGTTCTTGAGTGGCCTACATCCATCCCAGCTATCACCCTATAGGACCCTCCTCTAAACTCAAAGTCCTAGCTCTATGTACCATTCATTAGACACTAACCATAGAGTCAGGAAATGGTGAAATTAGAATTGGAAGAAACCTTAGAGATCATCAAGGCCATTCCCTTCATTTTATGCAAAGGGAAACTGAGGATCTGAAAGATTTTGACTTTTTCACAGAGGTTGTTGTTGTTTTTCATTCTTTGTTTTTGAAGAGGACCCAATGTCATCACAGGGTGATGTCTTGACTTGCTGGTGAATTGGATTTAAGTGAGGCAGAGTTGCCCAACGTCATCAGCCTCATTCTCTCTTCCAGAGTCATCAAAGTCCAGTGGCAAGACAAAAGTCAGGATGACTGGCTATGGCCTAGGATGAAGTGGGTGACCTTGGTGTCTTCAGTGTCTGACCAAGTTCTGACAATTCCACAACTCCTGCTTCAGCTGCCTTCATAGCTGTTGGAACTAACTATTCTTATCCCACCCATTCTGACAGAGGAAGCCTTCACATGTTTGGGGTAGACATCCCCCTAACTCACCAATGGGTTTGAGATAGTTAAGTGCAGAGCTGGGACTAACCCTCAGACCTCCTAATTCCTCCTTGATTCCCCTTTCCTCAAACTATCGAATTGCCCTATACTGTTTATCCTGTTTAAGGTATATTTTCATATAGGCTGTCCCCTATGTTCCCATCTAGATTGTAAGCTTCTTAAAGTCAGAGATTGTGTCTTATACTTCTTTGTATTCCTAATGTCGTATGCATTGTAGGTGCTGAATAAATGAATAAATAAATAACCCTAACCCAACAATCTTCCTAAGTGAGGCAGCTAGGTGGTGCAGTAGATCTAGAGTCTGGAAGACCTGAGCTCAAATTTGGTCTCAGATACTCACTAGCTGTGTGAACCTGGGTAACTCACTTAACCTCTGTCTGCCTCAGTTTCTTCCTCCATTAAAATGGATAATAATAGCATCTACCTTCCAGGGTTGCTGTAAAGCATTTAGCACAGTGTCTGGCATATTATAGATGTTTAATAAACACTTGTTTCTTTTTTGTTCCTTCCTGCCAGTGGTATGTAAGCTCTTTGAGGACAGTAAATGTTTCATTTTTGTCTTTCTCTTTCCAGTGCCTAGCATAGTGTCTGATATTAATAGTAGGCACCTAATAAATGCCATGAATTGAATTGAATTGGAGTTGAATATATCCTCATCAAGATCCAAGGG
Source organism: Vombatus ursinus (assembly GCF_900497805.2). Lineage (NCBI taxonomy): Eukaryota > Metazoa > Chordata > Mammalia > Diprotodontia > Vombatidae > Vombatus > Vombatus ursinus. The sequence goes on along the minus strand of NW_020940360.1, from coordinate 13,902,941 downwards.
ATAAGTATAGCATCCTTGGCCCAGGGAAGGAAGAGGAAGGGATTATTAGAAAAGGACTCCATCCTAGAAAGCCCTAAACTTCATTAGTCTGTATGCCTGCCTTAACAAACTCTTTGTGAAACAAGGCAGTTTGGCCTAAGGGGTAGAATAGTGAACTGGAACTAGCTCTCTGTTTATGCTTATAGTTTTATGTGTTCATTCTGAAATAGCTTAATTTTTAAATGAACTAGATCCTACCTTAGTTAGAACATGTTCATTTGGGAATGTATCTGGATGCTAAAGATGAAGAGTGAGGAGTGTTTTCCAATTTTTATTAATGCTTTAGTCTTGCTCTTTGTTTTTAAGAACATCAAAGTTAAAAAATTTCAAAACACACCAAAGCAGTTCATTCTCTGGCTTGTTCCCAAGGCAGGGTGGGGCATCTTTTTAGTCTGACACTTTTAAGAAAAAAAAAAAAGACCTTCTGTCTAAAATGGTCTAAGTGGAAGCGGGAGGATGGACCGGATGACCTGTAGAGATTCCTAGAATATTCAAAGCCTAATGGGGAAGGGCAGAAAATATAGAAAAATTAAATGAAACCCAATGTCATGGTAAAATATTTTCTGCAAAATTGCACCCTGCCATTTGTATGTAGTAAATTGAAATGTTGCTAAATTTAGCCCACAAAAGCTGAGTATATTTAGAAAGGGCCTTTTTGCCTTCTTGCACTCTTTCAAGTGCACTATCACAAAAGACATCATTCTTGAAAGGTGTAGGAATTATCTTGAAATGACTTGGGATCTATTCCAAGCATCAGCCTCGCATTTGTTTCTTTAGGTCTAATGGTTAAATTCTCCCTCACACACACATACGCCCCCCCATCCCCCTTTGCCTCTGGACTGGATGCCTCAGTAGCAGGACCATCTCTGCTTTGACCACAGAATAGATTTAATCCTTTCTGATACCAACAGTGCCAAGGTGGGTGTCAGAGAGTCAGCTTTCAGCTCTTCCTTGCTGTCACACCTCCTGCACTGAACTCGGAAAAAATGATTGAAGCTCCAGTCACAATCCCCCTTGGAAAAGGTGTGATGTCTGTCAACTCAGTGAGAGCGGGGAGCAGCAAATCTTGCACTTTCAAAGCCCGTTGTTTTGCCAAAGTCTTGGGTGAAAACAAAGGGGGGTGGGGGGGACGGTGCTTTGTGAAAGACAATAAAATGCACTCAGATGCAGTTCATTAGTTCCTTCATGCATTCCTCTTTTGCAAAGATATTGCATCTAGAATCATTCTCCTCTAGTAGCCGGTCAGGTACGTGTTCAAAACACCTTTTTTTCTTAAATTCTTCTCTCCTTCCTTCCACTCCTCAAAAAAAAAAAAAAAAAAGTCAAATGGGGCTTCCTTCCATCTACTCTTTCCCACCAAATGCTCACTGGTTAAAGAGATTGTTTCCAATGCCATTCCTTTTCCTTGAAAATTAAAGGTGACATTGGGAGCTTTTTCCATGGGCTAAGCTTTATGGGAACAGAGTCCAAGGATTCCCAGAAGTATATATTCCTTTGTGCAGGCTGGAGGTTTAAAATAACTCTTCTCTCTACAAATGAAGCAACCCCCATAATTGGAGGGAGATGAGTGGGAAATGGCCTTATGTTTCCCTGCTTGTTTTATTTGTTAGCTATGATTCATCATGAACACCCAGAAACTGGAGATAAAACACAGCTCATTAGGGACCTGCTCTTATCTCTTCCTAACGAGAAAAGTCTCAGTGCTTCATCTGATAGGGTTTGAAAGATTTCTAAGGAAGTCATGCCTGCCTAGGAAGAGGAGTCCACAATTAATGAGACTGTGGTTGGAGCCTTCTGCTTCTGGTCTGGTAGCTCTGGCTGTTGTAGTTCAAGTTTCCAGAGCCAGTTAAGCCAGGGCCGGTTGATGATTCTGGGGGACAGGGACCCTCTGAGCCCTAAATCTTACCACTGTGTGGTAAGACTTTGAAGCCCAGGGTCCATCAGTTTCTGGTGTCTAAAAAATGAGAGCAGTGGATTAATCGTGCTATCCAGGAGCAATCATTATTAAGAGGAAAGGATTCATTCATGCATTCATTCATTCATTCATTCAAGTACAGGCATACCTCAGAGATATTGCGGGTTCACTTCCAGACCACTGCAATAAAGCAAATATCACAATAAAGCAAGTCACACAAATTTTTTTGTTTCCCAGTGCATGTACAAGTTATGTTTATACTATACTGTAGTTTACTGAGTATGCAGTAGTATTATGTTTTTTTTAATGTACATACCTTAATTTAAAAATATTTTATTGCTAAAAAAAATTGCTAACCATAATCTGAACCTTCAGTGAGTCATAATCTTTTTGTTGGTGAAAGGTTTTGCCTTGATGTCGATGGCTGGTGGCTGATCAGGGTGGTGGTTGTTGAAGGTTGCTGAAGATTTCTCTGTAGCATGTTATGCTGTTTGACAACATTTTATCCCCACTAGAACTTCTTTCAAAATTGGAGTCAAACCTCTCAAACCCTGCTGCTGCTTTGTCAACTAAGTTTGTGTAATATTCTTCAATTTTGTTATTTCTCAGGGAATAGGGAGGGCCAAGGAGAGGGAGAGAGATGGCAGGAATGACTGGTCAATGGAGCAGTCAGAATACATACACCATTTATCTAAGTTCATCATTTTACATGGACACAATTTGTGGTGCCCCAAAACAATTACAAAAGTAGTATCAAAGACCATTGATCAGAGATCACCATGATAGATACGATAATAATGAAAAAGTTTGAAATATTGCGAAAATTGCCAAAAGGTGATACACAGATATGATGTGAGCACACGCTCTTGGAAAAATGGCACCAGTAGACTTGCTCAACACAAAGTTGTCACAAACCTTCAATTTGCAAAACAAACCTAAAAAATGCAGTATCTGCAGTGCACGAAGCAGAATGCAATAAAATGAAGTATGCCTATATTTACTAAGCAAGGCACTGTGCTAGTTCTTCGGATCTGAAGATAAAAAGAAATAGTCCCTGGCCTCAGAAAGCTTACATTCTATTGTGAGGAACCATATATTCAGGTAAATAAATACACAATATATGCAATGTAAATGTAAAGAAATTGGGGAGTGGGAGAGGGCACTAGCAACTGTGGAGATAGGAAAGGCTTTTGTAGGAGGTGGCATTTGAGTTGTCTTGAAGAAAATTAGGGATTCTAAGAGGTGGAGGTGAATACTGAGGGAAATAAAAAAATGAGGGCGTAGCCTGTGAAAAAGGCACAGAGATGGAAAATGGAATGCCATGTACAGGCAATAGAACATAGATCAGTTTGGCTGGCAGGCAGAGTATATGAAGGAGCGTGTGTGTGGCGTCAGTCTAGAAAGCCAGGCTGAAGTTAAATTGCAAAGGGCTTTAAGTGCCAAACAGAAAGAAGAGTGTATTTTATCCAAGAGGCTAGAAAGAATCATTGGAACTTTCTGAGCAGATGAATGGCATGGTCAGACCTGTGCTTTAGGAATATCGGAACAAAACAAGAAAAACCCCACAAGACACATGTAAGCAAAAAGCCCAGCTGGAGAAAGGGCCAAAGCAAGTCAAATAGAAAAACAGTTATCCCTTCTACATTGTGGGTATTATGAGCATGCCCCCATGGTCTGGAAGATGCACGTAAAATTTTTTGGCCCTCCCTTCATACCAGAGAAAAAAGTTGCATAAATTTGTGGTATTAAAAGATAAAATGTATTGATATTATATAACACTATACAAATATTTTACGCATTTCTGAGTTTCTAAACTTTTTCTGTGTTGTCTGGCCTTTGCATGTCATCTATGGCTTCCACAATACTCCCAAAAAATTCCCATTTAATTTCTTATGCTAACTCATGATATATCAAAACCGTGAATGGGAAAAGTCACGATATGGAAGGGATAACTACACTTTTCAGTATACTCACAAAACAACACCACCTTATGATCTTAAGAAGGTTGATAGATGCCCATTAGGAGCGGAGCCTCTCAATCTAAACCAATCCAAGGAAGTGTGGTGATTTGCCTAAGGCAACATAAGAAGTAAATAGCAGAACTGGGATTTGAACCAAGGTTTTTGATTCCAAACCCAAAGATCCTTGCACTGCATCCCACTGCTTGGAATCTTTTCATTTCTGCATTACAATGTTCTAGCATAATTGGCTCTCCATGGCCCACATGATTCATGTGGCTCTGTGGGTTAAGAGTGGCTGTAGAATCTCATAACTGAGGACCACCATGTTAGACTGAAGTAGCAAAGGCAATCATGGCTGATGTGCATATAGCTCTTTCCAGTTTGCAAAATGTTTTACATCCTTTGTCTTACTTCACTCTCACCACAACATGATCCTATGATCCTATGTAGATAGTATAAGTATAATCTCCATTTGACAAATGAGAAAACTAAGGCTCACAGAAGTTGAGGGGTCTGCTCAAGGTCACATAACTAATAAGTAGTGGAGCCTTGATTCAAACTCAGGTTTCTGACTTCAAGGAAGGAAGGAAGGAAAGAAGGAGGGAGGGAAGGAGGAAGAGAGGGAGAGAAGGAAGGAAGGAAGCATTTATTAAGCCATTATTACGTGTCTGGCACTATGCTAAGCACTTTTAAATATATTCTCATTCCTCAAAGAGGAAGTTATTGCCTCAAGAAAAAAATCAACTTCAATTATAAACTCCACAAGGGCAAGGATGGTGTCATAATTATCTCTGTAACTCCTCTAGCACCTACTATGGTGCTTTGTACATAGTAACTATTTCTCTGTCTCTGTCTCTGTTCTCTGTCTGCTGTTTCATAAATGTTTATAGAATGAATGAATGAACTTCTAGAGAGCAATTCTTTCCTATCTCTACATTTTCTCCAATCCCTGGTGTTCTTCATGTTGCAAACAATCCATTTTAAAATCAAGTGCCCATTTCTTGGTAAAATCTGCGACAAGATCTATTATTTCTGCATTTTAACAGGTGAATGTAGCCCAAGGCATATTGGAAATTCTTGCCAGAACACTATCCCTCAAGTTTGCCTCTAATTTACTTCTTCAGTTCCTTCTGGTGTTAATTGTTTATTGTACTGTTGAAAATTTGTACATTGGATGGTTTTTCCTTGGATGTACTAATGAGCTTTTTTCAAACTGAATCTCACATCATGAGGTTCCACACATCCACCAGACCAGGCTGCATGACTAATGCCAGCAAATGAGTGTAAATCCTCTTGCATGCAGTCTATAAAAATGCTAAATAAGTATCTGCTCTCCTCCTTAGATTTCCATAATTATTCAAAAGCTGAATAAATGACTTCTCTCAGGTCCCTCTTCCCAGCGATCATTTTGGGACTGCTTGTCATTCATTCATTCATTCATTTATTCATTCATTCATTCATTCAATAAATGTTTATCACGGCCTAGGTTCTAGGGTAGATACAAAGAATAGCTATGACACAAAATCCCTGCATTCAAGAAGCTTACAGTGTTGGAAACAACCTGTTCTCACTCTCAATGTCGATCTGTTTCTCTGATCTGCCTATTCTTGTCTGTCTGACTGCCTGACGGTCTATGTCTGTCTGTCTCTGTTTCTCTTCAGCTATGTCTCTCTCTCTTTTTTTTAGGCAATTGGAGTTAAGTGACTTGCCCAGGGTAACATAGTTAGTACATGCCAAGTGTTAGGTCTGAGGCCAGATTTGAACTCAGGTCTTCCTGACTTCAGGGTCAGTGCCCTATCCACTGTGCCACCTAACTGCCCCCAACTATGTCTTTTTCAAGCTCTCTGTATCTCCATCTCCTTCTGTTTTTCTGTCTGTATCACTGTATCTTTCTGCCCCTGCCCCTTTTTGCCTCTCTGTGTCTATGTCTCTCTGTATTTGCTGTTGTCTATTTCTGTCTATCTGTCTATCTCTCTTCCCTCCCCATCTCGCCCCACCCCTTCAAAGGAAGATCAGCCCTTGCTTTGGGAATACTTTCTTCAGAATCTAGGATCCCCCTGAGTGCACAATTTAAAAGCTATATACAGATGAACAATCTGAACCCACAGAAAAGAAGTAATAAGCTTACCAAGCAACACATATATTAGAACAAAATAATAAGAATGGTATTTGACATATATGCCAGCTTTAAAGTTTGTAAAGCATTTTACATATATTATCTTTCTTCATCTGTCAAATGAAAGGATTGTACCTCATAAAGTAACTTCTTCTTATAAAGAGTTTTATGATTTAAAAAGCTCTTACCTCACAGCAACATAAGTTAGGAGTGTAAATATTATTGTCCCCATTTTAAAGATGAGGAAATTCAGACTTAGAGAAGCTATGTAATTTGTCCATGCTTATACAATTAGCAAGTGTCAGACTTTAGTTAGGGATTCAAAATCTAGACTTTAGATTCCAAGACTCTAGGTCTAGAGTCCCCTCCAGATCAAGTATCCTATGTCTCTATCACGATGGGATGGAATGAATTGACAAACGTTTTCCAGAGAGTTGAGCTTTGAGCCCAGTTTTGAAGGAAGGAGAGGACATAGGACTATGAGGTACCTCTCCTCATCTTTTATGAGACCCCCTCCAATGCTAGTACCTGATCACTCTCTTCTTACTGTCCCTACCTAGGTAGAGGAACTTCAAACAACTGAAGGAGGAAGAAGATGATGCCACTCTTTGCCTCTGCATATAGTACCCATTCAGCCCAACAGCAATATACATGAAAGTAAAAGAGAACCATTTCCAAATGAGAACCAGGGAGAGCCTAGGTATTTCTTTGAAGATCACAGGGTCATAGGATTGTAGATTTAGAGCTGGTAAAGACCTTAAGGCAAGGAAATACTGGTAAATATTTAACAACAGGATATCCAAAAAAAATCTACACATGACAATGCTTTTAAGTTTAATCTGCATTAACATTTTCTCCATTACTTTCTTAAATCTAGATAATCAAGAAAACTATAAATCAAGCCCCAATTTATGGTGTTTGCTGATTTCCAAAGTATAAATGCTCGCACTGAAAATTTAACAACCAATTCTACAGAGGCCCAAAGAACTGTCTCTGACCTTAAAGAGTCATCTAATCCAATGCCCTTTTTTTATAGGAAAGAACAATGAGACTCAAAGAGGTCAAGTAATTTGTGTAAGGTCATATGGACAGTAAATAGTACTCAAAGGATTTGAACCCGGATCTTCTGACTTCAATCCAGCACCCTTTCCATTGCCTCTTGTTGCCTGCCCTCACAGAAACAGATTGTGCTTTTACTGCACTGCAGAGCATTAACTGATGGGGTATGGGCCCATCATTCAGTTTCAGAAGCTGAAACCTTTGCCCCTTTTCGCCAAAAAGAATTTGGCTCCCACTTGTCTACAGGCCCCAGAAAATCCTTAAACTTTTAGGTTCCTTATGACTCCCCTTGTCTCCCTTTGAAAGCCCTAGCCCCACCTTTTGATTTTATGCAGATGACTTTCAAACTTCTTCCTTCCAGTCCCGCTCATTATCTATTTCCATTGTCTATTCAATCTCTCAGACCTTCCAATGGAAATTCTCATCTAGACCCTTTTCCCAGCCCCCTCCTCTGGCCACCCAAAGTTACTTTAGTGTATATTAGATACACCCTGGCCCCCATTCAAACGCTGAGACTTTCTCATGCCCAAAAGCCTGAGACTCTCTCATGCCTGCTCTTCCCTATGGGCATTACTAATGTTCAGATTCCTTAAGAATCTGGCCTATATGATTTATCTCTAATAAACTTTTTCTCTGGCTGGAAGAAGATTTGGGTTGAATTCATTCAGGCAGGGCCCACATCGCGATCTTGGGGTTTCAGCACCCCAAACCTCTAGACCTCATCATTAACCATGCCAAATCCAAAATGTATATATCTCTTCAGTGTCCTAATACTGCCTCTATGAGTCTCTAGGACTACTTCAACATTCTCCAGCCTCACATGAATCTTTCCTTGCCTCCTTTGTGGCACATGTTCAGTAACTCCCTTCTAAATGTAAACAGACACCAACAAGTCATTAAAAAAGCCACCTTCCCTGACTTGTCCATTTAATGCATTTCCTAGTTCAAACAGTACCTATTTTCTTAGCTTCACATCTATAAGGTCTCTGTACTCTGGATTGTGCATTGTAAACAGTGCTGGATTTGGAGTCAGGCAGCTGGATTTGAATCCTGGATCTGACACTTCCTAACTGTGTGACCTTAGGTAAGTCACTTAACTTTAATGCTTCAGATTCCTCATCTAAAACGAAAGATAATACTACCAGAGAAACAAGACCACTAGATTTGGAGTTAGAGGACCTAGATTCATATCCTGGTTTAATACCTGCATGACCTTAGGCATACTTGATGTCTCTGGGTCTCAGTTTCCTCATCTGTAAAGTCAGAAGTTTGCAAAAAATAGTCAATAAGGTCTCTTCCAGATCTAAACCTTATGAGATCAGTTTTAGCATTTAAAGGCTTTAATTATCTGTCTCCAACCTATCATCTCTTATTTATTTACTATTATATCCCACCCTGCATTCAACTCTGACTGGACTACTTGTTCTTTCCAGTACACAACATTGTTTCCTACCATTATGTCTTTGCATAGGCTATTCCTCATGCCTTGTATACTTCCCTCCCCCCCTCTCCTTGGAATCCCTAAGTCCACTCAAGTGCTTTCCTTCATAGCCTTTCCTGATCACCCTGATAGCACTTCCTCCAGCCCCTTCTGAAATTCCTTTGTAGTAACTTTGCATATATTCCAAATTTACTTATCTGTGAGCACATTGTCTTCTTTCCCCTCCTTCCTCTCCCCTCCCCCCCACCGCCCCTAGAATAGAAGTTTCCTGAAGGCAGAGACTTTTTTCATTTTTGTATTTGTATGCTTAATTCCTACCATAGTGCCTGCCATATAGGTGTTTATTAAATTGAATTCTCAACCTCCTTGAAACCAACAGATGCAATGGAATCAGGTGAGGACATTCAGAGGAAAGTTGAAGAAGGGTAAAAATAAATGTGATCAAAGGCACAATGAATCAACAAGCATTTATTAAGTTCCTAACATATATAAATTCTAGGTAGTATTCTAGGCATAGATATATAGATACAGTTGCGGATACAGAAAAAAGGTGAAATAAATAGTTCTTGCCCTCAAGGACTTTATGTTAAAAAAAAAAGTTGTCTTAATGCGTTATTAAAGAACAGAGCAGAAGAGTAACATTAAAACTGATTCTTTATTAGGAATAATAATTTATATTTAAATAGTATTTTAAGGTTTACAAAGTGCTTTCCCCAAAATAATCCTATGAGGTAGGTGGCAGCACAAGTATTTTTATGCTAACACTGCTTCTCTTTGAAGAGATGAGAAAGTGGAGGCAAGAATGAATGAAGGAGTAAATCAATTTGTGAATGAATGAAAAAAGCATTTATTAATCACTTACATGCCAAATACTGTGTGTTAAGTGTCAAGGATATAAATATGAAAAGGAGAAATAGTTTCTGAACCTAAGGATCTTACTTTCCAATGGGAGAGACATCACACAAGGTAAAGTGGGATCCAGAGAGGGGCATTTTGGTCCAGAAAGTTACTAGGATGGTAAATAAGGCTATAAGAAAGTAGATTAGGGGCAGTTAGGTGGCGCAGTGGATAGAGCACCGTCCCTAAAGTTAGGAGGACCTGAGTTCAAATCCGGCCTCAGACCAAACACTTGACACGTACTAGCTGTGTGACCTTGGGCAAGTCACTTAACTCTGATTGCCTCACTAAAAAAAAAAAAAAAAAGTAGATTGACATATTCCCAACCAGAGACGATGACAGAGTTCATTTGATCCTGGTTCGTAGTTCCAGAACTGGGTTGGGGGGGAGGGCATGATGTGGTTGGGTCAGAAAAAAAAGGATAGCCATGTTTGAAAAGGAGGGGCTAGCAAGGCTATGGAGGTGATGGCCAGAGAGTCGTGAGTGAAGCTCAGTTAGAAGGCTATTGCAATAATCTAGGTAGACTAGGTAGACAATGAGAATAGAAAAAGAAGGAATAGATAAGAGAAATATTTTAGAAGAAGGATAAAATTCTGTGACTCACCTAACGAAAAAGAAGGACCAGATAAAGATCCAAGTTTTCAAGTCTGGATATCATTTACAGAAATGGTGACAATGAATAAATGAGTGAATCAATTAAAGAGAAAAGATGAAGAGTTAAATTTTGCACATATTGAGTCTGAGGCAATGGCAAGGCATCAGCTGAGTGCAAACTTGAGGCTAGAGACAGAGGCTTGAAAGTTGTCCACACAGAAGTAATAGATGAAACCTAGAGGACGGAGCAGTTCTCTAGCAGAGATAATGCAGAGAGAAAAGAGCAGAGGGCCAGGACTACTCAAAGGGAGTTCCCATTTCATAACACGCAGTAAGTTTTTAGATAAATCAATGCCTTCTTCCATGTGACACCATTTTGTTTTACCGGCTCAAATGCTCTCTCTCTATCAGTGGACTCTGCAGGAGCCAAGAATTTGAAAGCATTTTCATACAAATTCAGGAGAAAGTGGTATTCGAATTTCCCCTTTGCTATTGATCATGTCCAATATGACAACTGGAGTCCGGAACTTATCAGTTTCAGAAGAGAGAGATACATGAGTAGAAACATAGCAGAGTTTGTTGGGTTCTGGTCAGGAGTCCTTTACCCTACACTCAGGAAGCCTCCACTAAGGGAAAGTGAGTGATCAAATTAGCCATAACTGGTCCCTGGCTCTTTCAACACAGCCCCCGACAATGTCCTACAAGAGACAGAAGTCATGCCTGCTGCCAAATAATGAGGTGGTAGAAAGCTCTGGAGTTGCTATGTAATGGCATCCACATAGGGAGGGCAAAGTTAGGAAAGAGCAATAAAGGTCCCTACCTTGTAACATGCTGCTTCATCTTGAATCTGCTATTGGGAAGGAACTGTTTGAATTAGCTCTGGATGGGGAAACACTGTTTGATGGAGGAAAGAGAAGTGAGGCTGGGAGGATGAAGGAGGTTAGCAAAAAAAAAAAAAAATACCCCAAACAAGTGAGGGTAACATGAGTAAAAAGACTAGATAACAGACTTCTAACAAATTGACATAAATGAACAGAGAAGAAGAAGGGAGGGAATCAAAATGTAAAAAAAAAAAAAAAATGCAAAAAAAAAAGTGGACTAGATTATTAAATGTAGCGAGGAGGAGAAAGGGCCTCCAAGGAAGTTATGATAGAGAGGATATAACATGGTGTAGTGGAAAGATCTCTGGATTTGGACTCTGAGGTTTCAAATTCATGTTCTCCTACTTACTATGTAGTTCATTTAAGTTCTCTGAGCCTCAGGTTTCCTCCTTCATTTGTAAAATGATGGGATTGAACTACATGCCCTCAAGACTCCCTACTAGCTAAAGATCTCTAATCCTCTGAAGTATAAGGCCAACCAGCCAGGAGGGAGAAAGAGTGTGAGATTTTATTGCCTTGTTTTATAGAAAATTCCTGACAAAATTTCAAAAATAATGCCATTATGATTTGCATATGGTATAGAAAAACTAAATAAAATAAATACAGACCTTAAATAAATCTTTGTTACATTTTACCTATAATCAATAACAGCAAATGATAGATCTTTCTGGCATGTTTTACTTAAAAGCTTTTGGAAAGAAATAAAAAAAAAAGTGCTTTGTTTTTGACACATGCAGACCAGATATTAATCCATTACTCCTGTAAACACTGAGCCTTAACTTCCCACTTTATTTTATTGCTGGCATTTTTTCAAATAACATTCTATTTGTTGATGGTGGGTAAACACTAGTTCTTTGAGGACGAGTTACAAGGAAGAAGGAGGGAGTTAAATGGGGTAGTACCTATTTTTATCATATAAATTCTAAAACTATCCGCTCATCTGAGTTCTTTAAATGAAGTATCAAAAACAATTCTCTTGGATGCCTGCCTTCTTCCCTCTCTCATATGATCTCCACTGGCTGATACTCTCCTCTGAGCATGTCTTTACATGACAGATCTGCCTTCTTGTTTTCAAGCATCACCTACTTCCCCGTCTCTCTGGAGCCCCTCTGGGCATATTGGGGGTCCAGTTTTTACATTTTCTCTTAGGCCCTATAATTATATTGTATGGGGGCAGCAGGTTGAGAAGGATGGCAGTTGTAGACATGCCTACCAGCAGATGAGTGTTAAAAAAAACCAAAAACCCTTCCCTTGCCTTCTTACACTGGGGATACTGTTCAAGAAGAGCTTATCTAGGTAAAAGAAAATATGACCTCTATCACATTGTCAAGGTCAGCAAAACCCATTGTGATGGACTGACTCAGTGTCAGTTCTACAACCTTCACCTGCCTAGAGGCAGCTTTGACTTCTGCACTCAAATACAACCAGACAGCACATTTCTGAAATCCTAGAGGAAAGTACTCCTCCACTCCTTCCTTTGTCAGTTTATCAAGATTATCTGGAAATTCTCATTTGTTTCTATTTATACATCCTCTATCTGTATTTTATCATCTCTAAAAATGTCCATAAACCACCAGGCAATGCTTCATATAATGTTGCATTGCTTGAACAACAGATAGTTGTATTTCTACCTGACTGATGTTGTCACATTAATAATCTTGTGACCTTTTGGAATAAGGAATATATAAACACCAACTGTTTCCACTAGAAATAGTGTTTTCTTCTGCTGTAAGAAAACCAGAAATAATCAAATAAAGAAGTACATGGAAAAATCCCTCCAAGCTTAGGGAAAGCCTGCTTCATTCATTTTGTGCTATAATAACTAACACTAGCAAAAAGAATTCCTCAAGGAAACTACAGAGAGGTAAGGAAACCTACAGCCCCAGTATGAATTTTAACCAGTTAAAATGTCTGAAATTAAGACTTTCCACTGGCTTCCCTGCCTTGGGCTGCCTTAGGTTGGTGAAGACACTAGGATTGCTGCATACTACACTACCACTGGCTGGTTGGGTGGGTGAGGAAGGTCTGTATAGCTAAAGATCATAAGTGAAGCCAGGAACAACATTAATGGATGGAGGAATCAGGGCAAAAGTAGCACATGTTTCTGCAGAGAGTAGAGAGAGAAGCCAAGAAGCTAGTCTTTCTTTTTCCCTCTCCTCTTTTGCATGAGACTCTTTCATGTCTTTTGCTCCTTTTTTCCCTCTATTAGTCTTAGAACTTGAAGCCAACCTTCTTGTTTTTATAATGATGAAACTGAGGATCAGAAAAGTGCATTGCTCCGGACTACACATATCAGAATCAGAATTCAAACCCAAGTCACAGTGTGAGGAATGCTAACAGTTTGGTTCCCACAGAATTGATAAGAAAAGAGGACAGGGGGAGATAAGGTTATTGATTAATTGATTTCTTGGTTTATTGGTTTATACAAATATGTAAACAAGATAAGGGAGTGAATGGGATAACATAGGGTGAAGCCCCCTCAGGGGAATGAACTAACCCCTACCTCAGTTACTTTTCATACTTATGACTATCGTGAGACTGCACCCAGATGCCTTGCAGCACATTCTGGCTAAACTGGATGTTCCATGTGGCTAAACTGGATGTTCTGGTTGTGCAAAGAGACCACTCCCCTCTAACTTGTTTCGAACTTCCTTCCGTAGAAGTTGGAATTCCGCGAATAGATTGTGCCCCTAATATACCCAGCCAATGGGTTGAGGAGAAGGGGATTAGGGTGGGGACATTGCGGATAGGGTCTATATATTCTGCTTTACAAGACACTCAGATGCACACCCTGGCGGGAGCCATCTTGAGCAAATGCTGGGTGTGTCCTTTCTCATGAGAAAGCAATAAAACTCCTTTTTGCCTTTCTTAAGAAAAAGTCTCTGATTTGATTATTTTGGGGGTCACAAACACCCCCACACAACAGCTCTAGAGCTGGATTAGACCTCAGAATTCATCTAGTCCAACATTCTCATTTTACAAGTGAAGAAACCAAGGTCAAGGGAGGGTAAATTACTTGCCTAAGGTCACACAGGTTGTAAGCATTAGATGTAGGATTTGAAGCAGCACCCAGCATTTAGCACAGTGCCTGGCACATGGTAGGTGCTTAATAAATGCTGCTTGATTAACTAACTCAGACCCTGGACTTGCCTCCAGAGTCAGGGCTCTTTTCACAGAGGCACATTGCTTCCTCCATTTTGCTGTCATACTTTAAGCTATTTACTTCAGCAATAATACAGAGATGGAACAGATGTTTACATATTTATTATATTTATAATTTAATGTTCTTAATTTTAAAAGCAAATGAATGGCACTTTTTAAAAAATCCTCTAAAATAAAAACAAATCTATTTTTCCCCCTATGGGACAATGGCCCTTGATAGAAAAAAATATTTTCCTAACTACCCAAGCAAGATTTTCACACTAAAATGGGTAGGATGAAAGATAGAAGAGGCAAAGAGATTTTTTAATTAGGCAATTTTCTGTAGAGAACTCTATAACTTTGAAACAGATCACCAGTTTTAGAAGGTCTTCAAAGAATACAAACCAAAGACTCTTTTACTATGCATCAACAATTTTTAAAGTCTTCATTGGAAGAAAACCCAAACATCCCAAACTAAGAAGAAGAAGAAGATGATGATGATGTTGATGATGATGCCTGTTGGTTTGCCAGGTCATCTTCTAAAGTTGAATTCTGAGCACCATATTTTAGGAAGGACATTGACAAAGTGGACATCATTCAAATCAGATCAATCAACTGGAGAAGGGCCTTGACATCATACTGAAGAATGGGAATTGGGTAAATTTAATTTGGAGAAGAAGACTTAAGGAAAAGTGATAGCAGACCTCATATATTTGGTGGACTGAAAAAAAGGATTAAACGTGGTCTCAGAGCACAAAACTAAGAACAACAGGTGAAAGTTGAAATGAAGGAAATTTAGGCTTGACCTAAAGAAAAGCTTCATTACATCAACACAACAATTAAGGCTTATCTGAAAGTGTACTGGGTAGCCTCTTGAGGTAGTGGACTCTCATTAGAAGTGTCCAAACAAAGGCTGAATTTTTTTTTTAATTATTTCATTTTTCAATTAGCAAGTATTTTTTTTCTCTCCGTCCTTGTACTCCTTCCCATGGAAAGAAAGAAAAAGAAAACCTTCATAACAAGAGGACACAGTCGAGCAAAACAAATTTCTCCCATTAGCCACATCCAAGAATGTACATCTCATTCTGCATTCCAAGCAACGACCCCTTGCTGACTGTAGTATAGAGGGGATTCCTCTTTACTTATAAGCTAGACCTCTGAGACCCCATCCAACTGAGTCTGTGAATCGGTGTAATATGAAGAACCACACTTTGAGCCTAGTTTCTTTTTCTTTCACACTCCTGGAGACAAAAATCTTAAGTCAGCCTGTGAATGGGTTTCTCAGAACCTCCCCTCAGCCCTAGAGGTGCTAATTGCTATTCCTGTAGTTATTAGAAGATCAAAGAACCACCCACAGACTAGAGCTGCATTTAGTCCTCTAGAGACTAAGCATCTGGAGAGTTGTCACCCTGGGCAGGCTCCTTTCCTTACCCCCACATCCTTGCTCAGTTCCTCAAATAGCACTGCAATCAAAAATAAGCACTAAGGAAATGGTTGTGGAATGAATGAACAAACGAACAAATGAATCAATGAATAACTTCAAGGCTTTGTTTGTCTCAAGCCTAAGTGAAATAGAGAGTCGAGATCTGGGTTCAAATCCTGATGCTAGTACTCATTTACTGTGTGACTATAAGATTCTCTGTTCCTCATTTGAGAAAACTGTAAAATGCAAGATGATAATACTTGCTCTACCTACCTCACGGGGTTATTGTGAGAAAAGCTCTTTGCAAACCATAAAGTATTTTAGAAACTTAAGTTATTATTATGATTCTTCCACTAATGTTTTCTGCTGATACTACTTCATCACGGTATGCAAGTGACTCTGGGTTCTCAAAACCTATGGAAGCAGAACATAAGGCCTGGTAGATTCATAGGATCATAGATTTAGAGGTGGACTAAGCAGAGATCCCGGAGATTCTGATTCTCCAGAGAATTCTCCCAACTATGCCCCCTCCTCAGTTGCCTTCTCCCTCTGCCCCACCGGCCCCCAGTTCTTCCCAGAACCTCCACTTTGAAGAATGGCCCAGGCCAGCCAGCCATCCTTCTCTGGACTTCACTACCACGGATCTTCCCAACTTCACCCCCAAACCCACTTTTCAACTCCTTTGTATGTGCTATCTTCCCCTAATAGACTGAGAGATCCTTGAGGCAGAGATTGTTATTCTTTTTGTTTGTATTTATATTCTCAGAATTTAGCACTCTTCAAATCACATAGGTAAAAGCTCAATGAATGGTTATTGAATTGGAAAAGACCATAGAATTCATCTAGTCTAATCCCCTCGTTTTACAGGTCAGTAAATTAGCCTTCAGACAAGTGAGGAAAAGACCCAAAAAGGTTCTATTTTTTATCCAAGATCACACAATCAGTAAGTGGCTCCTTGGGGTGTATGGGGTGTTCAGGGAGGACTAGCACCTCTGGCATGAGGGTTTGCCAAGCCCTTTTTCAGAGCTGCTCATCCATCTTTGGTGTCTGCCCTTTACCCAACTCTCACCTGTGCCTCCAAGAAGCTGCTGCGTGTGCAGTGGTCACACTCTGACAAAACCATCTCAGCAGACAGGCTAAACCAAGTTGAGGGTAACTGACAGGCCTCAAACCCATTGGTGAGTTAGAGGGATTTGTACCCCTAGCATGTGAAGACTTGCCCCCTGTGGAATGGGCAGATGAGAACAATTTGTTCCAATGGCCATGAAGGCGGCTGAAGCAGGTGCTGGGGAGTGCTTAGAGCTTAGCCAGACATCAAAGACACCAAGGTCGTCCACTGCATCCTGGCCATTGCCAGTCATCTTGAGTTTTGTCCTACTACTAGACTTTGGTGACTCAGGAAGACAGAGGGAGGCTTTGACTCTGCCTCACTTAAATCCAATTCACAGGTAAGTCAAGATATCACCCCTTGATGTCATTGGTCCTCTTTGAAACAAAGGACAAAAACCAAGTAGTTCCTTACTGGCTCTGCAGCCAGGATTTGAACCTGAATCATCTGACTCCAAATTCAGTATCTTTTCGCTACAAAAAGTGCTAGCAAGCTAGAAAGGTTTTGGAGTATAGGCCTGGAAGATGACTGCAAGTCTATGTTCTGAGAACCGTCCTCCAGTTCAGAGAAGCTTGTAGCCAGGCTAGCCACAGGGTATTGAATTTGTTTTACCCACAGCAACTTCCTAGGATGGGTTGGAGTCTATCTCAATTGAGAAAGTACCTCACATGATGATACCACAGATCCTTGAAATCTGGGAAGTATCATCTTCATCATCATCATTCAGAAAGCCTTCAAGCCATAGGTAGGAAGCTTCTACTGCTTTTCTCTCCATCACCACCCTCTGGAGATAGAGCAGCAAAACTAATTGGAATTATAGGGCTCACATAGGAGAGCATGAGATTTAGAAAGAGACTGAAAGGGTACTGCAAAGATGGTAGAATAGAGACACTGTTGGAAAAGAGTCTAAGGTAATTCCATTTTCCTACTAGCTGGTTCTCCACCTCTCTTCTACAATGTTACCATCAAGAAGCCTACCTTTTCTGACCTATAAAATACCTTCTCACCAGCCTGGGTTGGCTCTACTTGCAACTCAGGACTAGACCCAGGCTAAATTATGGAGGCAAAGGTCAATACCTCCCCATTTGGGACCCTTTCTAGAATGAAAGATCTTTGAGGGCAGAGATTACACAGAGACATTTTTGTCTTCATCTCCAGTTCCTAAAAAACCTGGCATATCATAGGCACTTAATAAATACTTGATTGATTGATTGATTCTTAAGTCTATTCCTACCTTTCTGCCTTGGTATTCACTGTGTTCATGGCCTCTCTCTTCCTTATAATAAAACCTGCTCTTAGGGGGGAAAATCTCTTAAGTATATTCACACTGAATTGTAAAAGACTGATAGCTGTTATGTTACCTCTCCCCCGGGGAATTTGAATTTTAAGAGCATAAGATCTTAAGCCAAAAAAGTGGTTTTCTAATAGTGGATTTTTTCAGGGATAAGTAATAGAAAAAATTGAACTTGAAGAGCAGGGGGAACCTTCCCAGCTCTCTGAATACATACTTCACAAGCATCTATTTACTCTAAGTTGTTGCCAAGCCACCCGTGGTCAACTTTGACATACAAAACCTATGAAGATATTAGGAAGAGAAAGATCCGAATGGCCACCTGAAACCTTTAATAAAAGAGGCAGACTGGGACCTTGCTCCCAGAGATGAGGCCTGCTCTCAGAGGTCCTGGTCTGTCAGACAGATACTTCATGTAGGATTGTTTTATATACAAACACATACATGTTATAGACAAATTTCAAAGTCAAAGGATTTCAGTTTGGATAAAAGAGGTTTGGTTCAAAGGAGTACAGATAAATATGTATAAACTTTCGGATCCTTCTCAGGAACTTGTTCAAGTGCCTTTGATCAAGAAATCAGGTTATAAATCTAGGGAGATTTCCAAGAGTTCCCAATTCCAGGCCAGATGCTGTAAGTTCTTTTTAAAAAATTTCTTGAAGTTTTTTTTTTAATTGAGTATTAACTCTTGCTGTTTATCTTTACTAAAATTAGGAAATGAAATCACTAGCTGCTATCCTACACACTCTCCACATACACTAAATCTTGTCAAATCAACTCCCTGTTTTGCTTTGTTCTCTCTGAAATTAGGATCAACAGTAAGAGTGAATATTGAGCTTAATGATTCTGAGTCATTTTTGTAAAAAATCAGAGTTTGGTGTGATGGCTTACTACTGTTGTTACTATTGTTAATATTAATAATATTATACAATGTTGTTCAGTAGTTTCAGTCATGTACAACTCTTTGTGACCCCATTTGGTTTTTTCTTTGGCAAAGATACCAGAATGGTTTGCCATTTCCTTCTCCAGCTCATTTGACAGATGAGGAAACTGAGGCAAACAGGGTTAAGTGACATGGTCACATAGCTAGTAAGTGTCTAAGGACAGATTTGAACTCAGATGTCCCAGCATTCTCTCCACTACGCTACCTAGCTGCTCTGCCCAGGATCACAGCCAGTAATTATCAGAGACAGGACTTTCACCCAGGTCTTCCAAACTTCCTGATTACAAGGCCAGCTCTTTATCCACCGTATCACACAATCCTTAGACTGTACCTTCCAGGAGCCTGGCATAGTTCCAGAAACTCTGATATTACCAGTCCGTTCCTAGAGGTCTTCAATTTTTTTTTTTTTGGTAATCCAGAGTTTCCTATCAAAATGACATCAACATCCTTGAGAAAAATAACATCTAATGTAGATTCAGACCAAAGCTTGGGCAGGGCTATAGGAAGGAAATGGAAGAACACAAAGACATGAATTGGAAAGGTACCTTGGCCAACTTCAGAATTTATCCTGGGGGCCATGCCTGATCCAGATACAGAATTGACATCAATAACCTAAACCAAACTGGAACGAAAGACTTCCCAGAGAAAGGGGCCAGCTCCATTATCTTCAAAAGAGAGCTTCACTTTTCAGGGTGATTGTTATGTCATGAAATAAAACCACTTTCTTTGGTCAAAGTTTGATTAAAGCTTTTTTTTTTTCAAATTAAAAAAAAACAACAGCAACCCACCAAGCAAACGAACATTACTTCTTTAGAAAGAAGTTCCCATCCCTAAAAGGATTAAAGCACCTTATAAGCATCAGTGAACAGAAAAGAAAAGAAAATAAAGAATCATTAAATCCTGGCAAGGAAAGGATATGCATTAGGTCTAGATCCTTCACTAAAGTTTAGACTGAGGGATCTGACTACTGAGGAAAGATATAAATTTAAGTGGTATTTATGGGTCATCTAGATAAGGCTAGCTTTAACACTTGGACAACATCTTTCTGAGCACAGGAGCATATAATTTTCAGGAAATGAGGAAGAGAGCAAAGGTTCTAAGATGTGTGCTTTCTTCTTTCAAACAAAAGAAAAAGGATGGTTTTCAAATGGAAGTAGCTTAGCTGGTTTTTATAACTACCAGTACCAGACTTACAATCTCACAGTCCTGGCTCCCCTACTAACTTTAGAACATCAGTGTTCAATGGGTGAAGATTAAATCCAAGGTTCTTAACCTTTCATGTGTCATGGACCCCACTGGCAGTCTGAAGAAGTATAGAGAGCCCTTCTGAAAATAATATTTTCAAACAAACCCCACCCCAAATACATAGGATTAGAATGAAGACATATTGAAATATGATTTTCAAATTCAAAAAGAAAAACACGTTCAAGGACTTCACTCTAAGATTCTATGATCCTATTAATTTATGATCGTATAACACTTATCAAACCATGCTTAATTACGTGGTAGCAAATACTGTTAAGGAGAAATCTGGGTTATTTATGTGCCCCTACATCAACATGTGGCAAGCTCATTGTTGTGGGAAATTTCAACCCATATTTCCAGAGTTGTTGACACATGAAGAAAAGTCACTGGGGGTGAGGGGTGGCTAAACAGCTGAATAGCAAGTCTCCCCTGATTCATCACATGTGCTAAGCATCAGCTCCTAATAATGAATGCAATCTTCCACTGGCCAGTCAGAGAAGGAATCACGAATGTAAGCAAAGTGTTGGCAGCAGAAAATCCTTGATTATGTTGTCAGTCAGTGGTAGGATCTGAAGGATATGGGCCAGAGACATGGTAAAGTCAAAATAACACTGGACTTGGAGCCCGAAGACCTGAGTTTGAGCCTCAGCATTGATCTTAGAGCCCTTAGGAGTTGTCAGCTTGTTACATGTGACTTTGTGAAACTTGATTTATTCCATTTGTAAAATGGAGATAATAATGATTAACATTTGTGAGAAAGGAAGAAGTTAATTTAAAAAAATAGATGATTGGCCTTAGTGTCAGGATCTTGGGCAAGATCCTGGGCTCAAATTATGCCTTAGGCACAAGTTGGCCATATGACTAGGGCCAAATTATTTAATCTTTTAGTCCCCCCACCCCTAGCAACTCTCCCATATTCTAAGCTTATAGGTTCATAGGTTTAGTACTAGAGATGTCCTTGAAGGCCATGAGTCCAACTCCATCTTACATATGAGGAAACTGATGCCTGAAGTGGTTAAGTGACTTACGCAGGGTCACATAGCTTAGAAATGTCTGAAATTGAATTGAAAGGTAAGTTGCCCATCTGCATGCATGTACTGATTAAATCATAGGCCTGGACCAAAAATAAATTACAATAATGCTTGTTCTACCTACCTCATTAGAGCTGTAGTGAGGTTCAAATATTATCACGTACATTGAAAGTGCTTTGTAATTTAAAAGAACCATGTGAATATATTATTATTACCATTATCATTGTTTCCCAATTGACAAACCCTCTACTAAGCCATGGAGAAATCACAAACTGCACTTGCCAATAGAGGAACCCAGTGAAATCACAGATCTTTTAAAATAAAATTTAAAAATCAAATAAATAATAATAGACTACATTTCTGTAGCTCTTTTCAAGGTGTGCAAAGTACTTTACATGTATTTCCTCATTTGATCATCACAACAACCCTTTGAAGAAGGTGCTATTATCAACCCCATTTTATAGATGAAGAAACAAGCCGAGAGATTAAGTGACTTGCTCAGATTCATATGTCCAGTAGATATCTGAGGAGGGATTTGGGTGATCTTGACTCAAAGTCTAGTGTTCCACCTACTCCAAAGCTGCTCCTCCACTTTAGCTAACCATTTTGTCATGCTGCCTCTCAAAAATATTGATGATGATGATGATGATGATGATCTCCATTTTATAAAAGAGGAATTAACTATGATTGTTACTATTCTTGCCCAAAGTCACTCAGCTATCAAGGTGCAAAGTTGAGATTTGAACACAGGTCTTTTAACTTCAAAATCATTGTTCTTTTCAGCTCACCATGACGTCTCTCCACCAATACTTTAAGGACCTTATGGGTGTGGGAATGCCCTCCTCTGATGTGATTTTCTAATATCAACCCCCCTTTGTAGACTTTAGGCAGGCAGACTCACCAGCTGTCTGTTGCAAAAGTCCAGGCATGAGGTGATAACAGTCTATACTAGAGTCGTGACAGCGTTGGAGGAGAGAAAGAAGTGAATTTGAGAAATGTGAAGAGGTGAAATAAGCAGTCCTTAGTGATAGACAAAGAGACTTGCTGACCCCACACTCATATAACTTTCCAGTTTGATAGAGCCTTCCAGAGTTTTCACTCTCTCCACTGGCTCATCTTTCAAGCATATGGGGTCACCCCAACCTCATCATCACTATGAGGCATCAAAGTAGGGCATTAGTGGAGGATAAAGTCTTGCAACGAGCATTACAAGTCAGGGTTGCGTTGTTAGTGGGGTAGGTCTATGATACACCAGTCTGCCAGGCTGGAAGGGAGACTTGCCACGTCTCACAGTTCTGTACACTCACAAAAGACTCACAACAGCAGGATTTCCAAGCTGTTAGGTTAGCTGCAGTGGGGCACCTGCCAATGCTGTTAGGACTTCAAAAGAGACAGCATGGCTGTGGAATATAGAGAAGCAACAGCGGCAGCAGCAGCAGCAAAGACCAATCCAAAATGCTGCCATCAGAAGTAAGCCAACTGTCTTAGAATGAAGACATAAAGCATCCCAAAAAAGAAAATAGCAGAGCTAAAAGTCTCCAGTATATAGGTAGTAGCTATCCAAAAGAACCCTGAAGGAACATAGGGAGGAATGGGAAAGATAAATTAAAAATAATTTCTTCTCTGGAAAAAATTTCCCCTGGGGTTAGGAGCCAGTGGGAAACCAAAAATGCATCTTTGATACTTTATATGATACCGACATATAAGGTCAATATGTAGCACAGGGTATGGCACATAGTAGGCCCTTAATAAATATTGATTGATTGATATGTACAAAGGAGACACCACATACTGCTCTTAGATGTGTGTTTGGACCTTCTCCATTCCCCAAACCTGATGCCATCCCAGCAGGTACACTTGAGTTTTTTTGGAGGCATTGTTTGGTCTTTGGCAATTTGATGAAAAGACATGGCTCAGTTTTAATCTGTAGCCATAGAAGAAGAAACCTTACATATGAATTGAGGAGTCCCCTCAAGTATTGAATTATTATTTTAAAAATTTGTTGTTGTTGTTATTGTTGATTAGTTGTTTCAGTCATGTCTGACTCTTTGTGACCCCATTTAGGACTTTCTTGACAGAGATATTGGAGTAGTTTGCCATTTCTTTCTCCAGCTTATTTGACAAATGAGGAAACTGAGGGAAACAGGGTTAAGTGACTTGCCTAGGGTCACACAGCACTAAATGTGTGTAAAATTATCTAAAATTTGGGAGGCTAGTTGATACATTCGAAAGAGTTCTGGCTGTAGAATGAAAAGAATTGGGTTCGAAACTCATATTTGCCATTAACTACCTGTGTGACCTGGAGTCAATTCACTTATCCTGTCTGAGTTAATGTCGGAAGTTGAATTTGAATGCCAGTCTTCCTGACTCCAGGCCTGGCACTCTATCTACTGTACTGCCTAGTATTATATGAAGTACTAACCTCGCAATTCTGTGAGGTAGATAATTCAATCACTATTCCTATCCTATAGAGGAAGAAACTACAGTGATGTGAAGTTATTACAAAAAGTCACAGAGTTAGTCAGTGTCAGAGCTGAGATTTGAACCTAAATCATCTGATAACTGGTCCAGAATTTGAATAGTGGCTCTGCTACTTATTAGCTGTGTGAATAGGTACACTTCTAAATCAATGGGAATTTTCAAGGAATCTTAGGAAATCAGGAACCTTAGAGATCCTCTGTCCCTCTATCTCAACGTGTTTTGTGTCATGGTCAATGGCAGTCTATTGAGAGCTATGGATCCCTTCTCAGAATAACTTTTTTAAAAAAATCATAATTAAAAGAAATGCTAAATTTCAGCCAGAGGTTAGTGACAATAAAGATGTCATTTTTCCATCCAAATTCATGGACTCCCTGAACCCTCTCAGAAGGGTCCATGAGCCCCAGATTAAGAACCTCTACTCTATCCCAACGCTTTCATTTTATTGATCAGAAATTTTTTGTTGTTTTGATGTTGTTTTCTAATGTTTTACCCTTTAGTATTATCCATCACTCTCTGTGACCCCATTTGGGGTTTTCTTGGCAAAGATACTTAAGTGGTTTGTCATTCCCTTCTGCGGCTCATTTTACAGATGAGAAAACTGAGGCAAACAGGGTTAAGTGACTTGCTCAGGGTCCCACAGCTAGTAACTGTCTGAGGCCAGATTTGAACCAAGAAGATAAGTCTTTTTGACTGTAGGCCCAGAATTCTATTCACTGCACTACCTAGCTGCCCACTGATCAGGAAACAAAGCCCAAAGAACTAACTTTCTCAAAGTCACACAGCTAGTAAGTGACAAATCTGGGCCTTAAATACAGGTCTTCTGCCTTTCTAGTCCACTATTTCCATAGTACCACAGTGCCCAGAGTTGGCACATTGTTGTCTTCTACCAGGTTCTTTCCTCAGGGGATATGGGGAGGGGGGCATATCAATAGTGTCTCCCACCAGCCAGAAGGGCAATGACAACAGATGTTGTTTAGCTGAACTGACTTATCTGTTGTCAATATAGTTGTATAATAAAAGGCCTGAAATTCCATTTCAGGAATGGAATTTCATTCTGTATGAAATTCTTCAGAATTTCCCCAGCTCATGATAACAGCTTTAGACCCATATAGTCTAGACCCTCCTTTAACCAAGACCCAGACAGGTTAAGTGAATTGACCTAGGTCACACAGATAGTAAATGACACATATGAGTTTTGAACCCAATTCTTTTTATTCCAGAGACAGAACTCTTTCCTCTGTATCAGCTAGCCTCCCCAATTTTGGTTATTTTGCACACATTTATTAAGCACCTATTGTGTACAAGACACTGTTAGTGTCATGAATAGAGCTCTGGGCCTGGAGTCAAAAAGACTCATCTTCTTGGTTCAAATCAGGCCTCAGACACTTACTACCTGCATGATCCTCAGCACGTCACTTAACCCTGTTTGCCTCAGTTTTCTCATGTGTAAAATGAGCTGGAGAAGGGGATGGCAAACCACTCCAGTATCTTTGCCAAGAAAACCCCAAATGGGGTCACAAAGAGTGATGGATAATACTAAAGGGTAAAACGTCAGAAAACAATATCAAAACAACAACAAGGGAGTCAGAGATGAAAAGGAAGACGTCTCAGCCATCAAGGAGATACTTTCTCTTGGAGAAATAAACTCTGGAGAGACTCAGGATCATCTACAGTCCATATCTCAGTCTCTCAGTTCCAAATCTCTTTCCTCTCCCTTGTCTCAATCTTCAATCAGTTGCCCAGTCTTGTCAATTCTACCTCCATATTTCTCAAACCCATTCCCTTCTCTCCACTCAAATGGTTACTGGAGACCCATATCACCTCTGGCCTAGACTATTGCAATTTTCAGTTGTTTTTCAGTTGTATCTGACTCTTTGTGACCCTATGTGGAGTTTTCTTGGCAAAGACACTGGAATGGTTTGCCATTCTCTTCTCCAGTGGATTAAGGCAAACAGAGGTTAAGTAATTTGCCTGGGGTCACACAGCTAGTAACTGTCTGAAGCCAGGTTTGAACTCAAGAACATGAGTTTTCCTGATTCCAGGCCCAACACTCTAATCTACTGTACCACCTAGCTGCCATTGCAATAGCTTTCTAATAGACTTTTGCAATAGGCTTTTAACTGGTCTCAAGTTTCTCCTCTCTATTCCATTCTCTACACTGTTACCAAAATAATCTTCAAGCACAGGTCCTCAAGTACCATTTCACTTCCTCTCCTACCTTCCCTCTCCATCCTGCCACTCAAAAAAGCTTCATTAGCTCCATTTTACTTTTAGAATAAAATATGAACTACTTAGCCTGGAGTTTAAAATTTCCCACAGTCTATCTCTAAACTTTGTGGTAGTTGTTGTTCAGTTGTGTTTAACTCTTCATGACCCCATTTGAGGTTTTTTTGGCAAAGATACTGGGGTTTGCCATTTCCCTCCCTGGCTCATTTTACAGATGAGGAAACTGAGGCCAACAGAATTAAGTGACTTGCCCAAGGTCACACAACTAGTAAGTGTCTGAGGCCAGATTTGAACTCAAGTCTTCGTGGCTCTAGGCCCAGGCTCTATCCACTGTACCAGCTCACCCATCTCCAATCTACTTTCACCAATTTATTTCTTATCATTTAATTCACACTTGCTATGTTCCAGCAAGCCTGGAATATACTAACTGTTCAGTAATTTGCCTTTTCAACTCTATCACCATGCCTGGAATGTACTCCCCCTTCATCTAGGCCTCTTAGACTGACTGGCTTCCTTCTAGGCTCAGTTCTGGTGCTCCACCCTTAAAGCCTTCCTCATTCCCCTCCATCCACCCACCCAATTTTTAGTGCTCCTACCTTGCTCTTACTTAGCTCTCTACAGGTTGTAAACTCCTTGAGGAAAGGGACTTTTCTGGAATTGTTTCTGCGTTTTTTGTTTGTTTTCTTTGTGTTCCCAATTCAATTTAACAAATGCATTATACCTTCTATGTGCAAACCCTTATACTAGAAAGGGTATAAAGAAAAAAAAAAGTGCTTCCCTCAAGGAGCTTTCATTTTAAAGGAGAAGGTGACATAAAACAGATAAGTAAACATAAATTTTTTTTGGAGAGAGGGAGTATGAAGAACTGAAGGGTAATAATAAAAGGTTAAAAACCTGAGTTCAGATCTGACCTCAGACACTTGCTATTTGTGTGACCCTGGGCAAATCACTTAACCTCTGTTTGCCTTAATCCCCTGGAGAAGGAAATGGCAAACCACTCCAGTACCTTTGTCAAGAAAACCCCATGGACAACATTGGTATGCCATGTTCATGGATGCAGAGGATGATGTGACTACAAACAGAAATGCTGGCTAGGAGACTATTCCAGGAGTCCAGGTGAAGTTCTGAACTAGGGTAGTGACTACATGGGTGGAAATAGGGGAAAGATTTGAAAAATGTTGAGATAGTAGAATTGACAAGACTTGTAAGCTGATTAAACATGGGTATGAGGAAAAGGAAGACTCAAGGATGAATCTGAGTTTGAGAACTTGGGTGACTGGAAGCAGCCATTTGCCCTCACAAAAATAGGGAGTTTTAGAGGAGAATTGAGTTTTGAGGGAGGGGAAGATAGTGAAAGCTACTTCAGATATTTTGAGTTTAAGATGCTGCTATTACATCGAGATGTGGATGTCCAACAATCCATTGGCAGTGCTGAACTAAAGTTCAGAAGAGAGACTTGGGAACCATCTAACTAGAGATGATAATCAAATCTATGAAAAGTTATAAGGTTGTCGACCCAGAAAACATAGAGAGAGAACAGCAGAAAGGTGTCTAGGACATAATCTTGGGGTTTATCCATCCTAACTAAGTAAGCAATAGGTATGTGATAATAATCAACAAGCATTTATTAAGCACCTACTATGTGTCAGGTCCTGTGCTCAGCTCGACACAACAAAGGAGACTGAGAGGGAATAGTCAAACCAATAGAAGGAAAGTCAGGACAGCACAGTTTCGTGGAAGCCAAAGGAAGAGAGTTTTCAGGAAAATGATCAACAATGTTGAAAGCTACACAGAGGTCCAGTAGAAGGAGGATTGAGAAAAGACATTGAGAAAAAGATTTAACAGTTAAGAAATCATTAATAACTTTGGAGAGAGCAAATTCAGTCGAGTAATGAGAGCAAAAACATGACTGCAAGGAGTTGGGAAGCTAGTGAGTGGAAGGGGTGGGACTGAAAACAGTAGGTTATCTTTTTAAATTCTGAACTTAACAAACACTGAATAAAATTAGCATTTCTACATTCAGAGTAGAACAGGGGATTGTACGTAGAACCCTTAATCTCTATTATGTACAAAGTAATGTTTGGATGAGTCTAGCCTAGACTAGTCTGACTCTAGAATTCGACTGTGAAAGGAAAAAAGAGATATAGAGTGCTTTGTATTGTTTGTTTTGTTTGTTTTTAATGGTATGGAAGAGTCAAGTGAAGAGTTGTTTTTTTTTTAAAGGACAGGAAAGGCTTGTAGAAAGTAGAGAGGGAACCTGCGTTTAAGAGAAAATTAAAGAGAGACCAAGACAGGCCAGAGAGGGGGAGAGATATAGATACAGAGATAAGAGGGCAGAGACAGAGACAGACAGAGACAGACAGAGAAAGAGAAAAAGAGAGGGAGAGAGAGAGAGAGAGAGAGAGAGACTGACAATGATTTGAAGAGGCAAGCTTCTCGAAGGGATGGCAGGAGACGGATCAAGAACAGTTACAAGATTTGGCCTTGGCAAGAAAACACATCTTTTCCTTAGAAACTGCAACAAAGGAGGATAAAATAGGGGTTGATATAAGAGGGATTTAATGTATGAAGGAGGAGAGAAAATGGAGCTCATGGCAGGTGATCTTATTTTTTTTTTCTAGTAAAGTAGGAGGCAGTGTCCATTGCTGAAAGGGAGATACAGAAAGAGTCCCCTTCTCTCTCTTCCAGCTCTTCCTATATCACAGAATTTTGCAGTTGGAAGAGTGGCCTTTAGTTCAATCTGTACTCAAAAAGGACTCCCCACAACATACCCAACATATTCTCATTCAGTTTCTGCTTCAAGACTCTAAATGAGGAGGAGCCCACTATTTCTTGAGACCTTCTGCGGTGGGAATAATGTCCCATTCCTTCCTCCATGCAGATTGGACTGGTTTTCCACAGTAACATGACCTTTGTAAAGTCACTTCATTTCTCAAGACTTCAGTTTCTTCATCTGTAAAATAAAGAGATTGGATTAGATAAATTCTAAGATTTTTTTTTCCAGTTCTAACATTTTATAATCCTGTGGTCTGATTTGGAAATCCAATATGAGGTTGTGCAAGGTCAGTCAATCAATAGACATTTATGAAATGCCTACTATGTGTCAGGTAAAAGCCAAGAGAGTCCTTGTTCTGAAGGAGCTCCTAGCCTAATGGGAAAGACAAGATGAAAACAATAGTATACAGTTATATACAAGCTATATGCAGGATAAACTCGAAATAAGCAACAGAACAAAGGTACTAGAACTGGGGTGGGGAGCCTGTGGCCTTCTAGGTCCTTGGGTGGGGCCTTTTGACTGAGTCTAAGTTTTACAGAACAAATCCTTTTATTAAGGGGATTTGTTCTATGAA